>NC_090436.1:750447873-750756273 GCF_031143425.1 Pleurodeles waltl | reverse complement strand
AACAGCAAAATTTGTAGAGCCTGGCTCATCACCCGGGATGGGTATCCAGGCACTGAGGATGAGCTGTTTAGTCCAACAGCCAGGTCTTAGCCCCTCTCCCGGATTGGGCGAGGGTGATGGCGGTCCAGAGGTGGAGGGGGAGGTCTTTCTAGGATTTGTCAGCGAGTTAGGAGAAGGGCCCTGCAGTCTCTGAACTACAACCATACACCGTTAGTGCTCTGCATTATTCACTTTGAGACACAATAATAGAATGTCAAAGGCCAGCAGTGAAGTGCTCCTTAAATAACTGGCTCTTTCACTACAACATTATCAAAACAAAGTAGGAACGTTTGACTGCGGGATTTTAAAAATGGAATAAAACTAACACTGATGGAAAAGAATGAAAAATTAAAAGCTTATTAACCCTCCAGAGTGCAGCTTGAATTACAAGGCTACAGCTCTGCCAAGGATTGCATAGTGGTGTATGTACAATGAACAGTATACTGCGGCCTTGCAGAGATTACTTAAGGGGAATCAGAATCCGATGCGTTATTGTACTTCAACTGACCAAAAATATTTGTTCAGAAATGTAGCGGAGAGAGATTAACTCAATATGTGTTCTCTACTAAGTTTGTTAGAAGTACGTATTTGTTTGTGGAAATTAAGGCCCTCATTACGAGTTTGGCAGTCACTGGATCACCACGCCTGCAGTGGTGGTTGTACCTCCACCAGGCCAGCTGTGCAGACCACCATATTACGACCATGGCAGTGATCCAACCGCAACACAGCCAAGACACCGCCAGTACAGCCAGTATGATCGGACTTCCGCCAACGGCGGTAGCCATTTCCAGGCTGTCAGGGACCAATATACTGCCCACCATATTATGAGTCAGCAGACCACCAGGATTTCCAGGGCGGTGCCACCACAACGAAAAGCCTAGTGGAAAATGGCAGTAAAGAGGAGATAATCAGCTCCAGGTACACTGACGCGTCTGCGTCCACGTCCGCTATGGCAAATGAACTGCAAGTATTCCCAGCATTGTATCTCGCCATACACCTTCAAGACCAGCGATGACCATGAAGATGACAACTGTAAGTACCTCCGCCTAGCACACCCTGGAGGAAAAGGCAGTATTACACACCCAAACACAACATACTCACCTGGCACGGACAGCAAAAACCACACACGCAAGCAAACATACCGTATCAGCACACACATCTACACACACAAAAAATACACAAAAGCAAACACAAAATACACATACCATGCCAAACAGACACGTGCCATATACACAGCACAATGCATATGCACATCACCAACACAGTCATACACATCCATAGAGAACACCCCACAATCACACAATAACAACAACATCACAAAACACACAAACAAAGTCATGGACAGACATGTCAATAAACACCACACAACCACACAAACAAAAAGGTGTACGTAGCAAGAACACACAATCAATATCACCAAACAGACATCCAAACAATGACAAAGGTGAGACGCATCATACAACTAACTTACAAAGGACTTCACATATGCAGCACCATACACACAGACTCACACACCACTACCATACAATGCCACAAGCAAGCATAAAAACACATCACAACATGCACATGGCACAAGTCATCTACCCATCGTATGCAACACCACAGACACAACCAATACACAAACGACACACACTGTAGCACACAGATATCACACCACCATGTAGAAGGAAACCAGGATAAGTACTAGACCTTGACATCCACATTTCTGTGGACAGATGTATTCAACTTTCACAAAAATAAATAACTATTTACAAAATGGGCATACTGGCCAGTGCCACTGTCCAAATGTGCCCTAGGCACATAGGGCACATTCTATAGGCCCACTTGACTCCTGACTGCAAATATGCCTCCATGTGAAAGGGATATCAATGGGGCAGGCAGGTACCTCAGGGGTGAGAGGGGCTTGGGTTTGGAAGGCGGGGGTCCTTGGGTTTGGGTTTGGGAAGGGATGGAGCTTTAGGCTTCAGTCCGGATGGTGGAGGAGGGTGTTTGAACTTTGAGGTAGGAGTAGGGACCTTATTTTTGGGTGGGGGTGGGTGTTTTGTAGGGAGGAGGGGCATGGGCACTAGTAGGTGGGGCATGGGAGGACTGGGAGGTGGAAGGGCTGGACAGGGGAAGGGGGGCATGGCGTTTAGGGGCAACACAGGGTGGGACAGGACTAGGGAACAGGTCAAGGGAGGCAAGGAAGACTTTCTTAGGGACAAGGGGTGGTCATGTGAAAAAGGATTAGAAAGGGGGTAGAGGGAGTGGTTTTATGATGTGTTGGTGTGCTGGACGTGGATGCAGGTGTGTGCAATGTTTGCTTGTGTGTGGTGGGTGTATGTTGGATGGGTAAGTGAGGGCATTTGTGTTTCTTGGGAGGAGGGAGAAGAGATGCAGGGAGAGGGAATGGAAGATGTTTGAGTGAATGTTGGGGGTGGTGGCTGCAAGTGATATGGAAATTCTGCATGTGGTAGTGAAGGTGGTTCTGGTGAATGCCTATATGGTGTGTGGGGTGGGTATTTGGGTGTCTGCTCTTGTGGTGTCTGAGGGTACGACAGGACTGGTGGCAGGCCCAGGCTGTGATGATGCAGTGACAGCAGGTGTGCGTGGTGATGTGACTGTAAGGGAGGAGGTGGTGGGAGAGACAGTGTAGGAAGTGTCTGTTGTCATGTTTGTTGATGTGTGTTGTGTGTGTGCATGCTTGTGGTGTCGCTTGTGGTTCCTGTGTCTGTCTTTGCGCACCTTGTCTTTTGTAGTGGGTGAATATTGGTTTATAAGTGTGCTCTGGATGGGTGAAGGGAGAGGGGTCTTTGATTGGGAAAAGGTAGCTGGAGGGGGGATGGAAGATGAAGTGACACTGGCTGTTGTCAAAGAGGAGGCCAGAGCCTGAAATGATCTCTGTAGGCCAGCCAAGGCACCTTGAATGCCTTCCAGGTAGGATTGCTCTGCTGCATCTGGGATGCCAGTCCAAGGATGGCATTCACGATGGTTGACTGCCCCACAGAGATGGACCTCAGGAGGTCAATAGCCTCCTCATTGAGGGCAGCAGGGCTGACTGGGGCAGAGGTGCCTGCGGTGAAGGAGCACGGCCAACTGGGTGGGGAGCTACAGGTAGGACAGTGCTGGTAAGGGGGGTGGCGGACAAGGATGATGGTGGGCTGGACCCAGATGGGTCCGCCACCACCAGGGAGCAACTATGGGAGGAGGAATCCGAAGATGATGTTGTAGCTGTTCCTGTCTCAACTGTGGTGGTCCCCTCGCCCTCCATCCCACTGGTCCCCTCGGCGTCAGTGGACATTGCCTCCTGGGTCCTGTGGGATGCAGCTTCCCTACTCACTGGTGCCCCTTCTCCTACACCAGATGATGCTAATGCACACATGAACAGAGGAAGAGAAAGAAGGAGGTTGAGAGAGAAAGAAAGGGAGGAAAGGGTCAATACCTACCCATCTTGTACACATACCAACAAGATATCTGCTTATCCCAGTCGTGACAAATAGTGGCTATAATGCAATTACTATAAACATAGTTCAGGTAGCCATGACCAACTATATAACCTATTACCTCACCTCTTCACCCAAGAGACAATATTTAACATCCAACATGCCTGTCATCTCTCGTACTCACAAGTCTATTAATTTACTCCATGAACATTCTTACCAACATGTCAATCATAACACAATGAAACAAAACAAAACTTCAGAGGTACTGTATACACAGACGATATGACAGGTATGTATGGAATACATTTTGTACAGATGTTCTTTTATATTGCAATGAATCCTCTTCCAATGTACACTATACACACTTGTCATAACCCAAATACAGAGCTAACAAGATAACTATGGTTGAGTAAAGTAGAATCAGGGATAGAGAATGGAAGTTGTAGAATGCCTCAACATTGAAGTTTGTCTTAATTGCAGTTGACAGTTTGGTACAGCACTACCACATCAGTGTTTGCATGACTTTACAAAGCTAACACACATCACTGTAGAACAATTGGAGAGACAACTATGACTGTATACTCCTCTAATTCCATTAGACCCTTGTGAATGCTGTGGTGCCCTCAATTGCCCATCCAACTCGGGTAGGCCACCGCCAGTTTGTGGGCCATTCGGGGTGTCAGGGTCCGACGGGCACCCCTTCCTCTTTGGGAGGCCATACCCAGCTGAGCCTCTGCGGTCTTCGGGCCCAGCATCTCCAGTCCTCCCATCGCTTTCTGCAGTGGGTGCTCAACCAGCTAAGGACCCCCAGGGTCCGCACTTGTTTGGTGATGGCTCTCCTTAACCCTCTCTTCTGATGGGCGCTGACCTGCATGGAAGACATAGAAAAAAAGGAGAACATCATGTAGATGATACAAAACACAACAGCATTTTCTGTCATACAACACACACAGCACATGCACATACCCAGTACACTGTACACCACATACATGATTAGCATACCATTCTACCTTTCAGCCATCCCGTTTCAATATGCACACATTTTCGCCATCAAAAACCACCCAAGGTGTAAGTAATCAAAGGTTGTAGTGACCTGCTTTTTTGGATCCCCAAACAACTGTCCATACAGGGGTAGGACATCTTCCACCAGTTTTTCCAGTTCATCTGGAGTGAAGGCTGGGGCCATATCCCCTGCAGTATGTGCCATTGTGGATCCCAGATACGGAACACAGCAGCTCACACAGTGGAGGTTTTGCTTACTCGAGTGTCAGGAGTCAAGTGAGCTGGGCTATACAAAATGGCACTCATGGCGGCCTCTGTCATGACAGTCACTGCCGGAGGTGATCACCATTGGCCACAGTTCCCCATAGACATTAATGTTAACCATTAAGGAGTTGCACAGCGGTTCCAACTGCCTTCCACCATGATGGCTCCCACAGGCAGAATGAGGTCACATCCATCTGTCCTCTGCGTGCAGGACAGGTGGCTGCCATTTTACAATTTTAAATTAATTTTATGTGATCCCACTGCATCATTACTTGAGTATTTGCACAATATGGTTAATGTAAGGTGTCAACTCATTGACAAGCACATATGAAGTGGGTGTCAGCTGGCAATGCTTCAGATGTATGTTCATATCCATGTAACATATAGGAAGCTTTAGTTTGTTCATAACTTCATTTCCTGTTCACATCTCTCTGTCACAAGTATGGCAATATGAGGTACTGCAATAATATCTGGATAGGAATGGTGTGTGGATAAATGTTTCCGTCTGCAACATGCCTAACAGCTTACCAGACCAATCCTTTCTGATTGTCCTATGATATTTATCGGTAGCAACACTTTAAGAAATGTACTGAGTACTGTTTGTCCCCCTGCCTAGATTCTGCCAAATCAGAGTGTTGAGGAATGCACCAGTCTGCCGGCCCCTACTAGACCTGGAAACCATGGAACAAAGGCACATTATGATGACCTATCAACTGAACAGTCATCAGGGAACTGGTTGCCCAGTTGCAGCCAAACTTCCTGCCAGCCTTAAGGGATCTCCATGCCTTTCCTACAACAGCACAGGTGTTGTCCATCCTGCATTTATTGGCTAGTGGCTCATTTCAGGTGACTTTGGGACTGGCTGTAGGGATGTCACAGCCGATGTTCAGTGCAGTGTTACACGATGTGCTGGATGCCCTACTAAAGCATATGGACAGGTACCTAAGGTTTCCACAACGTCCAGAACTAAACACTGTTAAGTCTGCGTTTACAACATTTCTCATGTGCCACATGTAATAGGGGCCACTGATTGTATTCACATCGCCTTGGTACCTCAGAGGGCCGATGAACAGGTGTACAGAAACAGGAAGAATATATATTAGATTAATGTTCAAATGGTGTGTCTTGCAGAGCAGTATATGACACATGTGACTGCAAAATTCCTCGGTTCGGTACATGATTCCTACGTCCTGAGGAACAGCAGTGTCCCTTATTGATTTTACATCTATAGCGAGATAGATTCTGGCTCATTGGTAAGTGTACTGCTGCCCATGTAAGCAGTCTGCACTACCTCTCTCCACAGTCAGCTCTATGCCTAACATACTTCCCTAATGTACTGTGTTTATGTCTACACAGTTAACTCTGGATACCCCAACCTGCCCTGGCGTCTGACTCCAGTTAGATATCCAACTACAGATGGGGAGGACAGGTACAATGAGGCACATGGCCAGACAAAGCGTGTGATAGAGAGGACTTTCAGCCTACTGAAAGCAAGATTTTGTTGCCTCCATGTGTCCAGTGGTGCCCTAAAGTACCGACCAGAGAAAGTCTGCAAGATCGTTGTTGCATGCTGCATGCTACATAATCTGGCCCTCAGAAGGCACATCCCACTGTTGGAGAAGGGGAAAATTGATGCAGGAGCTGTAGCGGAGGCTGGTGACCCTGATACTGATGAGGAGGCAGACGAGGAGGAGGCAGCTCACAACAGGACTGACCTAGTTCGACAATACTTTCAATGATTCGCAGGTATGTGTGGTCTAAAGTCTAATGAACAGTTCAACCCTGTATGGAATATGTGATTTTGTCCCTCAATTTTGTATGTATCAAGGTGATGAGGAGACAATTGCTTTCCATCTTTGTTTTCAAACCCGAATGGATACTGACTTAACATGAAGGGAAGTGTAAATGCAATGCTGCCATTTACATATGATAAATGCTCAGCCATTACATCTCATCCTTATACATAAACTCAAGTTGTATGGCCCTAAGTCTGAATTGATGAGACAATGGAATGTACACATCTTTGAATTATCCTGTTCAGCCAACCTATCATTTTGTACTCTGAGCTGCTGTCTGGCATCTACCTGTTAATGACAATGCAAGGTGGTGTACTGTTGGGGATGTCACCTGTATGGAATTATACCCTTACTTTGCATGTGTGTGACTAACAGTCCTAGCCTGTAGATATGTGGTGTCCTACCCAATGCAGCATGTATCCTGTTTATGTGAAACACTGCTGTATGTGTATTATAATGGCCTACATAGGTTACTTCATTTAACCTTTTCCCTATTTTTTAGTTCCTATTCAGGTCACATGTGTTTACAATCTTCTTCCTGACATGACTGTTGGCACCCTAGCCATTGAATGTTACTTCCATATGGATGTACTGACACACCTACTGGAAATTCCTGCAAAATCTGCCACTCCGACAAAGGTGTTGTACAGATATGTGTATTTGATTACTGTTTGTTACCAAAGATGTCACTTTAAACAAGGAAGACACACACACCATTACTTGTGCTCATAAGTGTTTATTTTGTGTTTCACATCACAGTTCTGAGGAGTGGGGTCATGGTTTCTGAAATCATCAGAGTGGGCTATCCAGCTGTGGGTTCCACAGGTCCTGTATCCAGGAGCCTGTGGATAATGGGGTTTGGCATTGGACAGTCAACAGGGTGTATCAGTGGCACACAAGGGAGAATATTCAGGAGAGGGATCACTTCTTGGTGGTGAGTTTGGTCTTTGCCTCAGGTCCTGCAGGATGTCTGGATAGACAACATCTGTTACGGGGGGTTCCTCAGCTGCAGGGACAGGGGTGCTATGGCCTGTAGGTCCTCTTGCTGGGCCTCCATTCCAGTAGCGGGGGTATATGTTGAGGGTACAAGGGTTGTAAGACTACTGGATGGGGCCTGCTGTTGGGTGGAAGATGCACGCTGGATTCTTGTGAGCTCAGGGAGCACCCCTACAATGGAGACCATGGTGGCATAGTGTGCCTGCCACTGCTGCATGGCCTCCTGATGGTATTCCCTCTGCAGCTTCTGGTTCTCCTGCAAGGTGGTGAGTATCTGGCCCATTGTGTCCTGGGATTGCTGGTAGGCTCCCATGACTCTGGAGATGGCCTCCTGGCCAGTCGTGTCCTGTTGCTGCATCATCCCTTGGCCCACAGTTGCCCTTCCACTGTCCCTTGTCCCTTGTGCCTTTGCCCCTGGCACAGTGTGCCCCCTCCCCCTGCCACCAGGACCTTCATTGTCTTGGGTTTTGGATGTCAACTCCGGGGCTGTCCTGTGGGGCACACTGATGATTGAACTGTCCTTCGGACACAGGTTTGGAAAGGTGGACTCAGCTGTGCTGTAGGTGCCACAAGGGAGGGGGATTGAGTTGTGGGCAGGGTGAGGCTGGTAGTGGTGGACTGACCAGTCATGCCTGATGGGCTGATGGCCCCAGACATCCAGGGAATTCTTCCTCTATTGGACCTACTTCCAGGGGACGGCTTTCAGTCTCAGGCATCCTCTGCTGTGTGGCAGTACTAGGGATGCCTGTGGAGTGAGAGGAGGTGTGTTACATAATGGAATAGTAGGTGTGGTACACATGGTTGTTTGCTATCATTGCCTGCAATTGCTAACCAATAATGACATTGACAGTTTCTTGACAACTACTAGTTTTTGGGTCTGTTGGGAGTTGCTATTGTATTTCTTTTGCTATATAGTTGATGGTAGTCTTGACAGCTGGCATTGACACGTACTGATGAGCATTCAAAATCTCTTGATGGTTAAGTGAGGTGACATGGTTATACATGCAGATGTCCATATGTGGAGTGGAATTAACAGTTCTACAATGGTTGGGAGTGTTGCATTGCAGTAGTTGTAGTACTTGCTGCAGTGTGAGAAATCCATGCACTAGGTGGGCCTGTGTGGGAGTGGTGTTAGTGAGGAGGTGTGGCATGCAAGGGAGGGTATTGGGTTCAGGGTGTATTGGTGCATGTAAAAGCGGTGTGAGTGGGTGACAGGGTAGTGTGGGTACATGCTGTGCAGGAGTACATAGTGTCCGTAGAGTGTTGTTGACTTACCAGAGTCCTGTCCTCCTGGTATTCCCGTCAGGCCCTCTGGGTGTAGGATGGCCAAGACCTTCTCCTCCCACAATGTGATCTCAGGGGGAGGAGATGGGGGCCCACCCCAGCCTTCATTTTGGAGATTTGGTGTTGTGATGCCATGGACCATACCTTTCCCCATAGGTCGTTCCACCTCTTCCTGATGTCGTCCCTTGTGCGTGGATGGTTTCCCACTGCGTTCACCTTGCTGATAATCCTCTGCCATAACTCCATTTTCCATGCTATGGATGTCTACTGGACCTGTGCTCCACACAGTTCGGATCCACTCTGACGATTTCGTCGACCATGACACTCAGCTCCTCGTCTGTAAATCTTAGGTGTTTTTGTGGTGCCATGGTGGTTGTGTTGTGGGTGGTGGGGTGTGTGATGTGCAGGGATGCTGGGTGTACTGTTTGTTGGGGTGAGGTTGAGTGCAACAGTGTGCATGTGATTTGTGGTGTGTTGTATTGCTGATGCTGTTGTGTGTTGTGTGATGTGTGTTCAGTGTGATGGTATCTATGATATCAAGCTGCAGTGTCTTCTGTTAGTGCGGTCTTCCCTCTGTCTGTCAAAATTTCTGGATGCAAAGGATTGTGGAGGTGTGTAGGGGTCTGTTATATAGCGCTGTGATCAGGTGTGTGATGGTGTATCAGGCGTGGGGTATTCGTATTGTGCAATGTGGTTTTGTGTTCTGGTGGAGGATATTTTTGACTGTGGCAGTTCGGACCGCCAATGGATTACAGCCATGCAAAGACCATGGTGCTGATTTGTGAGTCGTAATTTGGAGCGCGGGATGTTGTCGGCATGGCGATGCTGGGGGTGGAAGTACTTCTCTCCCGCCATCAGTCAGGCTGACGATTTTGGTTTTTTAGCTGTTTTTGGGCAGTGTTCTGTTGGTGACATGTAATAGGAAGTCTTCAGACCACCATCACTGGTGGTCTTTTGGCACCCACTTAGACGGCGGCCTTCAGGAAATACTGCTAAAAGCGTAATGAGCACCTACGTGTGCTTCACAGATTCAACAGAATACCGAGCAGTGCTTAATTTGCGCAGGTGGTTTCCGGTGTTGCCAGCAGCACTTATTTTTGAGGGCCGGCATTTATTTTTCTCCTCAAGCAAAGACAGAGGAAGAGAAAAACAAAAAAGCATCACAAAAAGAAGAAAGCAGAAAGCTGCAAGACTGAGCGGAAGGGGCAGGGAGTGGCTGTAAATGTTTTAAAGATGTCCAAGATGGCATTAGGATTATGCAGCCTCAGTATTCCGTGCTCACACATTTATTGCTGTAGTCACGTGTTTCAAAAGAGAGCTTTGGACTCCAAAATATTTATACTTACAAATTAAGCACTGATCCCAAGAAAACAGTGGCTTTTACTTGTGGAACTCAGTCACATCCTAAAAGTAATATTTTCTGCCATATGCAATGGAAATCTGCACATCTCATGAGTTAAAAGCTTGTTGGGCAGGGTTAATAAATTAGCACATGATTGCACTTTAGTGCATGTATGGCAACACGTTGAATGACAGGACAGTTGTATTGTATGACATTAAGGCATGTCCCCAAACTATTTGTGCATACAAATAAGTAACAAGCAATGGCAAAGGCAATAGATGTGACTTTAATGTGCTAAAGTATACTGTATGAACACACTCATATACAAATCTGCATGCACAGATTGTTTCATGTCACTTTGTATAGCTCTGTAAGCACCACAAGCATAAATATGACATAGACACAGAAGCAGCAGCAAGAGTCAGTTTGCACAGAGATAAGGCATAAATAATCTGAATATGTTTGCACACATCTGTACTAACTAATATTAGCATGTTAAAGCAAAACTTACTGGCACTGGATTTCCAATTCTTGTTTGTTTTTCTCAGCGAGATGAATATTTGCACAGGGTGTGGCTAGACATGGGTTCCATGTTCACTTGACCATAGACCTCAACATGTGCTTTATTATGAGGTCCTACAATTGGAAACCTGTCTGGAATTGCTTGTATTCCCCTTTAGAGAGGACATGGTGTAGGAATTCAGGCCAGACTATTCCTAATGGAGCAGAGCCAAGCCTGTTTGACAAAAGGATTGCACCCTGTCTGTATTGGCACAGGGTCTAGTGAGAAAACAACTTGTGCTTGGATTGCAGCCCAGTGTGATTACTGATACTAATCCAAGCATTCCACTCAATACATTTTTCAGTACTTACAATGGTAGTTGCTATTATTATCTGCACCTTGCTGGAAGATTTTGTTGCTGTAATTGTCCCCACTGTAGTGGCAGTTGCTGTTGTAGACATGATGTTTGCTGTTGTGGAAAATGTTGCTATTGTCTGCCTGTGGTTATAGTTATTGTCTATGCTGTTGTGCCTGCCATACTGGCAGCCATTCTTACTATTGTTTTCACTGTCATGCTGTCAGCAGTTGTCACAGCAAAGTCCCAGCTATGGTCGGTTCAAGTGTAGAACTGTTTGCTGCTGTTGTGACAGATGTTCGTCCTGTTGTCCAAGCTGTGGCCCAGATGTGATTGCTGCTGTGATTATTGTTGTTAATGCTGCTGTGGTCCCAGCTTTGGTGAAAGTTGTTTTCACTGCTGCTGTTCCTTCCGTGGTGCAAAGTTTGTTTTTGCTATCTGCAGGAAATCCACCTTTTCCGCATGGTCACCCCAAATGTTTCACCTTTTGCTGGAATCCTATTTTTGTTGGTTTTAGAATGCTGTGCACTTTATCTATGCTAACCATGAGCAATATTCTTGTGCTCCCCTTTAAACATGGTGAAAACACTTAGGGGGTCATTCCGAGTTTGGCTATCAGAAATATCTGACCGCCATACCCCTGATGAGGAGACCGCCACAGTGATGGCGGTCTCCCCACCGGCCCCATTTCAACTTTCCCACTGGGCTGATGGGTGGGAACCAAAGCTCACTTTTGGATTGTATCACCTGTTGTTCTCTCAACCACAGTGGCCGTGCAAACATGGCAACAGGCCGACCCCACGCAGTCTTACTGCTGCAGGACCTCCTTTTTAAACATAAGTAAGTCATCCTTATGTGGACCCTCCCGTCCAAAAGACATGGTGCATGCTATTTAAAAGTTGGACAGGTAGAAAATGAATAGTGCATTGTCCCTACAATGATAAGGCCAAAAAACCTATTTTCACTGTGGCAGGCCTGGCTATCCAATGTGATAACCAGAGTGCAGATTACAATACTAAAACTACTAATTTGAGACAGGGGCTAGATAAATCAATCAACTATTTTAATAGTTAATAAAATCCAGTTACATAGCGAAGTGAGATGTTTAATGAAACGTTAAGGAAAAGTAACTTTTAGAAAGTTACCTTGAGCTTTCAGAATGACAATTAGCATTAGCCTCTGCCAGTTCCCAGACTGTGCTCAGCCTTGAAGGATATGTGAATGAGGTGTGAAATTCCTCCCTGGAGTTGCAAAGTATGTTGGCCTGACTCAGCAGGTAGTACTCCTCTGAGCTCGACAGAAACTTTAGGGTTGGGGCTGTGGGCATCCTGTTAATACCATAGTGTAAAACCCAGCCTGACACATTTGTTTAAGTCACATGTAGCACCTTGGTATGCTAGAAAGGAAGAAGACAGGATGCCAGGACACTTCTTGTGTACTCTCTGTTTGAGTGTCATGGGACTCTGTCTTTGTCGAATCAAACTTCTGCCTCCTAGTTTGTTGTGAGTACAGGGCCTAATTCAAACTGCATTTTAGTGTTAGATGTGGGAGGAGACAAGTGATTTCCATAGTGCACTCCCCTGTCGTAGTTGGACTGCTGCCCAGTGCAAGAATGCTAGTTTAGGGATGACAGCACTTTTGTTTGTAGGCAACAAGCCAATCCTACAAGAAGTCTCAACTGTCATCCCATCCCCCCGGCTCACAAACAGTACCTCACCAAAAACCCAAACAGTAAAAGGTGATTTCTGCAAGCCTAGCATGGACTCTAGAGTGTGACATCTCAGGGGAGTCATGGTTAAACTGAGATTACCCTTTTCTCGCAATAAGTCAGATTCAAACACAGGCAATGAAGGAGATGCAGTAAAGTTTTCAATAGGTTTTATTACCAAGACTGCAATCTACTGTAAAATGCATGAGCTGAAATGATTAGGATAATGAACAATGCAAGAAATAGGATTCCAAAAACGAGAGTCGTGAAAATAAAGACCCCCACCATCTTGCAACAACGTGAAATGTGAAATAGGCCCTAATACCCTAGCATGGAGAACCTAATCTCTAACCTAATGAGAGCTAGATATGTTAAACCAAATCTGCTAGTACCATGTCAATGAGAAGACCCCCACCAACCCTTGTTATCTTAGAATGAGGTCTCTAGATCAGACTCCATGGGGGCACGAAGGCTGGGTCTGCATCAAGGCGATGTGTAGCACAGATAGCGTTGATGGCATCTGGTAGGAATCCCTTTGATAACCTTGTCCGCGTGAGATGTATTTATATAGATCATGTAGGACCCCCGATGCAGGTATGTTCCCAAACAATAGATGAGAAGGCATGTTTGGGACTGCAATTATATAAACAATTCCCTCAACAAGCTCATTATGTTCCTGTCACTCGTAAGTGGGAAAGGGACATGATGTGACTGCCTACGTGTATCACTTGTTTTTTGACGCTGACAGTGATGCCTTCACAGAGTGGCACTGATAACGAGAAATCAAATCATCTTCCTAATTATAAACATAGCAGCCATCTTGGAAGAAATAATTAAATAAATGTGTTAAAACAGAGCAGACTAAGTAGGTTAAAAGTCACTGAGTGATGGACACACAGGCCTGCAAGTCAGAAGGCTAAGTGAACTCCTGATTCCCAATAAAACTTAAATAGGATCCAGTACATCCCTACACACCCACACGTCTCACAGCCCAAGCTTTAGTTGGCTGAAAACTTTCACCATCTTACAAATGCCCTGATACATAAAATTTTGGGCCTGGTTTCAGTAAGGCAGACAGGGACAACCAAAATAGTGGGTAGAACTGCCCCCAAGAACTTGCACCCTATTGATTAGATAGTGCCAGGAGTCATCCCCACCGACTAGCTGGTATCCCACATGAAAGAGGCACCCCAACTCACTCTATCAGAACAATTTCTGGACCAGCAGAAGAACGGAAGAAGACCTACTGTCTGAGACCTGCGACCTCAAAGGAGCCATGAAGGACTGGACCTGCTCACTTTTGTACAAAGAAGTGGACTCAAAGGGTCAGTTGGCTGAACTCCCAGGTTGTTGCATCAAAAAAACAACCTTAGGCCTTTTTCCTAGAGTTTCGAGCTACCCAGTGGCATCTGGACTGGAACTGGACTTTCTGTTGGCCTCTGCCCGATAGCCTGAGAGCCTCTATGTGCCTTCACCTGAGGTCCTCGGTGCCTGAGAGTGTACTTTTGTGGTTGTTTGGGTTGTAGAAGAAAAATCAAAATGTTTCTGCATCTGGACATCAGGACTTAGGGACTTTTTCCAACTTTTTGACTTTCAGACTTTCATTGGGACCAATCTGCGTGTTGTATCCGACCCAGGCTCCAGCTCTGTTGGCCTTAAAATGCCTAGGGTCTCGGTCTACACCTTCCATAGACTATCATTGATACTCTGTGCTTCTTTTGCAGAATTTCTACTTACAACTTTAAAAATGCATGTCTCTGGTTTTCATTACAGGATTTTTTTCATTTTTGTGTCATGTTCCTTCTTAAATATTATTCTGTTTTTAATTTAGTTTGGGATTTTCAAATCATATCAAATCAAATATGCTTTATTCGGTTTAACATGAAAAACCATAAAAGCAATACAATGAAAAACAATACAATATATATGAATAAACTGAGTTTATACTTAAAAATATACAACATTAAAACCATTAAAAACAATCTGACTATAGGACAACTCTCAGCACCTGCCTAAATTGCAGCATTACATTCAGTCTTCCATTGAGTTCCTGAGTCTCAACACAGCCATGAAAAAACTAACAATGTAAAAGATTGACTCAGCAAAAATCAGTTGTAAAAACATCAAGGCGGGGCACACTCGGGTAAAATGATGAGCTGTTAAAAGGAGGACGATATAAGCTTTGCTAGGTACTTTAACATATTTACAGAACATGACAAAGTGCACTGTGTCCTGCAGAGATGCCTGATTACAACTGCAGGGAGCTAGGGGAAAAGAACCTGGGTAGCCCCGAGGGAATGCAAGCAACTGGGGTATCAAATTTAGCCTGAACGGTGTGTGCAGGAACCGGTCATGATTAGCAGTAACCAAATGGAGGTATGGCTCCATGGATAGGTTGGATTTCAACAGCACATAGCCTCGTCCTGAGGGATTTTGTGAAGCCGCCTGCTCTCTGTCCAGGGACCTCATCTTCAGAAAATTATCCCCAACACAATTACGGTCAGCCTTGACAATCCCCTTCAGGCTGGTAAACCGCTCTACCCTTCTTTTCTGACATGTGGTCTTAAAATATTTTAGCCACAGTATGCAATAAGCACAATCAAGGGACAAGCAATCCATCAAGAATGTTTTATTTAAACGGGGTCCACCCTTAACCCAGGTCTCTAACCAGCATAATAAAGGATGCACAGCTATATTGTCTGGAGGTGCTTGGCCCCCAATTCTTCATGGACTATGTAGGATGGGATGCATTGTGGGACATTGAGGAGTACCTCAGAAACCTGTTTACTACCACTCGTAGAGCGTCCTGCTCATCATGACCCCAACCTGCTTTAAAGGACTAATCAGCTTCCTTGCCAGACTAATGGCAAACCTCCAGACTGCTGTGTTGGTTCTTTCTAGGTCAGCCCTTTTCCCATTAAGCAGAGGAGTCCAGCGCAACCCTGAGCCAAACATGACACCCAGATATGAGAAAGTGTTGACCCGGGAAAGAGCTTGCATCCCCACTTTGAAAACTTGTGTTTTTATAGAGCTAGGACCCACCATAATCACATGAGATTTGCCAATTTTGAAGCTTAGATCCATGAATATCTCAAATGAGCTCAGAAGGGCTTGGAAACCCCTCACAGTTCTTGCCATTAACACAGTATTTTCTGTGTAGAGCAGAACGAGGTGTGACTGGCCTCCAACCTGTGGGCTATCTACCTAGGCATTCACTAAAGCCTGTTTGAGCTTGGTAATATACAAGGTGTACAGGAAGGGTGCAAGGATGCACCTCTGTCTGACAGATGCTGTTCTGTAGGCAGGAAGGTTCCTCAAAAAATTATCTATATTTTGGTTGACTCCCGTGCTCGTGATGATCCTCCATAATTTGTCCATATTCACACAGTTGAAGGCCAAGGCGAAGTCCATGAATGCAAGATAAATGGATCCTTTGTGGGCCACTGTGTATTTATTCAATATCATGTATAGGTTCAGGCACTGAACAATGGTTGATCTACTCAGCCGGAATCCAAACTGAAGGCCTGAAATAATGTTATGTTCCTCAGCCCAAGACAGAAGTCTATCTAGGAAGACAGTCCCCACGACCTTAACTACAGAGTATATCAAGGGGGTAGGTCTGTAGCATTGAGGGTGTTCCCTATCACATTTTGTAAAAATTGGGACAATGATGGAGCA
This sequence comes from Pleurodeles waltl, assembly GCF_031143425.1. Lineage (NCBI taxonomy): Eukaryota > Metazoa > Chordata > Amphibia > Caudata > Salamandridae > Pleurodeles > Pleurodeles waltl. Next base: position 750,739,885 of record NC_090436.1, on the reverse strand, counting down.
GCTGCATTTAATGTGAGAGTCAAAATCAGGGTTCATAGGTCAGGGTCACTCAGGTACAGCTCGGATGGACTCCGATCCAGGTCCAGTGTTTTGTTACTAGTCAATACGGCGATGCACTTCCCAAATTCACCTGGAGAAAAAACAAGATTCAGTGACCCTTTCCAATGTCAGCATATTGCCAAAGGATTCAATTCCCAACTCTCCATTATATACCCTTTCAAAGTAGGAAACCCAATCCTCCACCATTATATGGTGTGAAAGTGAGGGCCCATCATCTGGGGTTTAACCAAGTTGAATAATAACACCCCTAAAGTTTGTGCTATTCTTGAGACATTGGGGGTCTGACATATTGGCCCAGACAGCATTCCTTCAAGCATTTTCCACCTCTTTCCTTCAAGCTTATATTTCTTCCAGCAGCTCATAATATCGATGGGGTCTCTGGATTGGCTTTAATAGCCTTTCTTAAGTCTCTAGAAGCTTGTGAACAGTCTTTGTCAAGCCACTTGGGACCAGAGGGAGGCTTCACTCTGAGACACGAGATAACACTGGCAATAAAAGCAAAAGCAAGTAAAACCTCATTAGGACATCAAGCATTCCATAAACAGATTGAAATCTCACTTGCACAGCAGGTAACAGATTCTGACTAAAATTCTCAGCATTAACCTGACTCCACCTGAGCCCCCTACCTTGGCATGTAGGTTCCCATGCATCACCAACCCTGTGAGCATTCACCCCCCTCGAGAATCCCCAACCAAATGACAAACAGATGGGATTATGATCACTAAAGTGACTACAATCCATGCCAACCTCTGAGATCATAGGGTAAAAGGGGATGAAATTAAAACAATATCAATAAATGAGGCGCACTGCCTCAATGAATGTCAGGCTAATCCTTGGTGGGTTCGAATGAACCATTTTTTCAAACAAAGAGGTTAGGTCATACATATTTAAGATAGAGGTTAAAAAGTTTCTTTGGAATGTGAGTTCCATGTGGAGGCCCTCCAAAAGCATAGATCTTTGCTGCTTGTTGGGAAGGACAGCGAGGGTCTCCCACAGATGACAATGAAAGTCCCTTACCAAAATGACATGAGTTGATGCTCATTTGGACCCTTTGATATTATTCAAAAAAGGACCCTAGGGTAATCAAATTGTGGATGTCTTGAGGGTATTGCTTGATATTATAAAAAAATCAACAGCAAGGTTTTGGGAATTTCAGCACTGGAAAGTGCAATTGTTTGTATGGTAGGGGCCCCCACATCCAGGACCCTAATAGATCCTTGCAAAGCCAGGCACACAAAAATGGCCAACCCACCCTTAGACCAACCTGACCTGGATTCAGCGGCAGGAATGGAAACTGTTTTATACCTTTCCTGAAACAACTAGTGGAGACCCAGGACCTCATTTAAAAGGCCTGTGGTGCAGGGTGACGCAGCAAGTGCCTTGCTGTGCCACTCAGCGCTACTGGCACAGGGCAGAAATGCACTGTATCTAGAGGATATAGCGCATTTCTGTCCTCTTCCCTGCACTGGCGCACAAATTGCTGCCTTACACCAACGCAGGCACCCCTGCACCATGGTGCAAGGATGCCTGCATTGGGGGGATGATTGCTTATGCACAGGAAGGGACACCTTCCTGCACAAAACTATCACAAGAGGTGTTCTTCTTTCTGTGTATGCTGTAGAATGCAGCACACAGAGAAGGATGGAAAAATGGGGAGAAACAAAGATATTTTTCACTGTTGCGTCATTCTTACACCACCCCTGAGGTGGCGTAAGAATCTGAAGAATTCCCAGACTTGTAAATCTGGGAATGCGTGAGGTTCCTTCTGGTTCTATGGGTGTTGCGTGGGAACACTCCAATACCCATGGGAAGTCACTTTCATGCAGTGTTATGCTTGAAAGCGGTCCATGTTTACAAGCCCAAGAAGAGCCATGCAAGGTAACTTTACCTGGCTTTGTAAATATGGACTGACACACTACACCACCAGAGTGTCAAAAAATGACACTCTGGTGGTGCAGTGTGCCACTAGGGCCTCGTAAATGAGGCCTCCAGTTTGGTATTTTAATTGTTTGGTGTTTTGACTTCGTTACTATTTTGGTACTGCATAAATTCTTTACACATTGCCCAAAGTTAAGCCTGTCTGTTCTGTGCTATAACTACTAGGGGTTTGAATTAATGTTAATTTAATGACTGTGAGGGTTCACCCTGAAAAGAGGTGTGCTTATTCTTTGAGGTGAGCAGTTGCCCTCCACAAATAACATTCCCGTTGTTAACACTGGAGTTCAGAAGTGAGATCCAGGGCTTGAGTTTTGCAGTACTATACAGTGATTTAAGTTGAAATAGAAAATGTCTTTTTAAATTGATAGGAAAAATTGGCTTTTTGGATTTTTAATTCACTTTTGGGTTTTAATTGGGTCATTTTATGATTTTCATGCGAATTCTCCCTTGCACTAAATTTTTCCACCTCACTATTTTGGAAACATGAGGTGGATATGGCTAATGTGGAGAGCCTTAGCACCGCAGAGCTGAGGAGCATGTGCAAGAAACAAGGGCTAAAGTTGAACAAACAGCCCAAGAAGGAGGATTACCACATTGTCCTCAGAGCCTAGCAGGAGGCCCATCAACTACAGTCCACCTCAGAGCAACATAAAGATGAAGTTGAAGAGGAAAATAAGAATGACACTGAGAAAGCCCCAGTGCCAGGGTACTGTTTTTCCAAGGGATAGCATTCCATGCATTGTATAGGGCAGGGAGCAGAGAGCTGGAGAACAGGAAGGGAGAGAGTGCCTTAAAATTGCATCTGACCCTTGTGGAGAAAAAGTTGGCCCTAGATGCTGAGGAGAAAAAGCTAGCTTGGATGCTAAGGAGAAGAAGGCAGCTGCAACGCTTGCTCTGGAGGAGAAAAAGTTGGCCTTATAAGAGAAGAAGGCCATGCTGACCTACAATAGGGGCCATCGCAAAATGGATATGAAGTCCTGAAGGGCATCTGAGTCTAGTGATAATGGTGGCAGTGATTCAGATGTGTATAGGTGAGGTGAACATAGGGTCCAAAATTCAAAAGACCTGGGGGCCTATTTACGAGCCCCTAGCACCATTGGTGCGTCACTTTTTATGTGGGGAAAAAGTGACGCAAGGGGCTTGTAAATAAGCCCCCTGGTGCCTAGTTACTTGGTTGGGGATGACATTGATCATTTTTTTGCAGATTATGAGGTGGCCTTGTGTAAGCATAAAGTCCCAGAGGAGGACTGTAGGGCAAGCCTGTGGAAGCACATGACCATTATTGGGAGAGATACACTGCTAGCCCTAGATGAAGCTGACCAGGTTAATTATGCTCCCATGAAAGAGGCTTTGGTCTAATACCAGAGGAGTATTTCCTGAAGTTCAAGGATGCCCAGAAACAATCAAATCAGTTTTGGAAGTATTTCATAGACCTGTCAAGTGGGGCACTAGATAGTTGGAGAAAGAGCAGTAAAGTAGAGGATTATGCCAGGTTGCATAATTTAATAATAAAGGCACACATCGTGACTAATTGGTTGGAAGATCGATGCCAGCACCTGATAGGGTCTAAGATTACTTTGCTCAGAGAATTTGGGAAAAAAACTGAAGGGTGCAATGCTCACACTCCCACGATGGAGGCAACTTCTATGGGTATGGCAGAGATGCTGCACAAGTGGATGACATCTGTCCTGCAGAGCTCTTGAGTAAGAGCCCTGGGCCTGTGCATGGATCCTGGACCAAGTCTTTGTGGTTATCTCAGCCCACATCATGAAATAAACGTCCTTTGCATATCCTTGCCTGCACTGACTTTGTGTGTTTCAAAAAACGTCTAAAAACGAGGCTTTTCTAACCTCCCCTTCTTCCTATTTTGTTTTTCCTCTGGGTCTGTGCTACTGCGCTGAGATACCCCTTCAGGGGTGATTTGTGCCATAAACTAAATGTTGGTAACATAACATAACCTGTGGATCAGCATCAAAGTGTCCAATAAGGTATCTGGGAATTACCCCAAATAGGGTGGTCTGGGTTCTCCTCTGCAGAGAGAAGGCCAGGATAATACATACAAGTTAAATGAAGGGGCCAACAATAGTTTTGAGGGTAAGGATTCCCAGACTGCCTCCAAACAGAAGAAGGGACTTTTTCGTGGGAAAAAGTCCATTGTGCCATATCACCTGGCCTGGTGTAATGACTGCCTACAGACAGGTCAAAAGAGGGGGGACTCTACGTACCCTGAAGGCACCCACAGTTGGGCACTGCACTAGGGTTACTGGTGTAGCCCTACAGATAGATTATCCTGAGGATGGAAAGGTAGAGCATGTTCTAGGACCCCCTAGCAGAGAGATGGACCAGGTAGGAAAGTTGGCGACCCACGAGAGTGGTACACATCTCTTCCAGGAGGTCACAGTTAATTGGCTCTCTGCCACCGATCTGCAGGGTACCTGTCCTAGCCAGACCATGGTGGGAACAAGGCTGGTTTTCCCAGAAGAGTATCTGCCAGGATAGGTCTCTAGGGTAACATAGGCCCATGAGCGGGAATCTGTCTTCCCTATGGCCATGGTATCCTTAGAATGGGACAGGGTACTTGCACAGAAGATGGTTGCTGTCAATCCTGAATTACACATTGAGTATATCCTTGGTAATAAGCTCCCACCGGTGAGAAAAGAGCCAAAAGGGGAGGCCTCCCATGGTGCTTTGAGAACGCAGATTTCTGGGGTTCCTATCACTAAACTGAGGGTATAGAGGCCCAGATAAAAAGCAAGAAGTAGGAGGTGGATGACGTCCACAGTGGGGTGAGTGAATGATCAGGGGTTACCCGCACTCGAAGAATGACCCTGGTGCTGCCTGAACAGAGACAGAGAACAGAAGAACTGTGCAAGGCACACCCCATCATGACATGGACAGCACATGTCACCTTTTAGGGGGGCTGTCCACCCTAGATGTCCTGGATTTCTAGGTAACTTTTCAGTCAGGGAATAGACCATGAGCTGAGGAGCCTGGCTCAAAGTGTGACCCCTGAGATGGTGAAAATAAGAATAGACAGAGGGTGCCTGAAACCTCTAGTTGTAGCCCCCCACTCCAAGAAGTCCAAGAGGTCAAAGAAACCTCAGGAACAAATAGGTGACTCCTCACCAACTCAACTGCTCAAAGTAAGGCATACTCAAGACAGAAGCATCCACCTGTCAGTGGATGGCCTGTGTGCTGGCTCCTGTCACTCACAGCTGTCAGTGGCCTCTAGTGGTTGTTAGCCTTTTGAACAGAGCTTGACCTGAGTTAGGGATACAGGTCTGACCTAGTGGACAAAATGGGCTACATAACCTTGTTGGTAATTCTAATACTGTCAACCTGCTGGGGTGCATCTAGGAGCAAGCTAGGCTTAGTCGCTTCACAAATGGGGTCTGCAAGGAAAACAAAGGGCTCTCCATGAACAGATTTCGTGGCAAGAGCAGAAAATAGAGGGGTACAGGTAGGTTCAGAGGGGGAGATAGGACAGACAAGTACCATTTCTGAGGTGGTAAATTGCCCTTGTTTTATTATCTGAGCAAGGACATCCTTCAAGGGATTGATTAGTCTACTCCAGCTATTGGCTGGGTGGCCTGCTGTATACGAAATCTGCCTTTCCTGTGTTGTCACCCAAGATTTGTCACCTTTTGCTGGCCCTATGTTTGCCAGATTTAGAACACTGTGCACTTTACTACTGCTAACCAGGAGAAAAGTGCTTATGCTCCCCCTTTAAACATGATTGAAGGAGAGGCATGGCCAAGATGGCGGCGTGAGAGGATGCGTCTATGGGAGCTCCGCCGTCCGGGCCTGGGACAGTGGCACGGCGGACCTGGGCCCTCTCTCCTTGAGCGTCCCCGGGTGCTCGGGGGCGCTGGCAACACCCTGCGACCGGACGGAACGGCCCAAAGTTTCGTGGGGTGGGGGGATGGGCTGGGGCTAGTCGGGCGGCAGCGGAGCTCGGGCCGCGTGTGGCTGCCGCTGGCGGCCAGGCTGGGCCTTCAGTCCTTGGAGGCAGCGAGGGGCACGGACGGCTGGCCCCAGACCTACTTGCGGTGGTGACGGCTGCGTTCGGAAGTTGTGAAGGCGGCGGCGCACTCAGGGCCGCGCAGGTAACGGGTCGGGGTCGGAGGGAAAGGCGCAAGGTCTGGGCCCCCTGGCCCAAAGAGAGCCTTGACGGTTTTGGGGAGCAGCCCGCAGGACCCAGAGGGGCCAATGTGGAAGGAGCAGGGCCGCCCTGCCGCCTCCTAATCTAAAAGGGATCAATCAGTTAGGGAGATGCTGACGAGATTGCACCCGTCGCAGGGCAAACAGGCTGAGGCCACTGCCCAGACGAGGGGGCCTAAAGGACAAGGAGAGGCAGAGGCTGATGGAGAGGACCCGGTCACCAAAGGCTCCCTTACTTCCTTGTTCAACTCTTTGAGGGTGGATCTGCAGGAGCTCCGAAAAGATATCTCCCAGTAGATGCGGGAAGTGCGTACTGATATCACCTCGTTGGGGGACAGAGTGTCCAGTATGGAGAACAATGAGATCTCCAGAGGTAAGGAAGTCGAACAACTTCACCAGGAAATACTCCGCTTGCGTGAACACCAGGAACAATTGCAGATCGCGACCGAGGATTTGGAAAACCGCTCCAGACACCATAATATACGCATCAGAGAGGTTCCACACGGGGCCAAGGGAGACAACATTAGAGAGTTTGTTAGACCCTTGTTTTGCTCCCTCTTAGCCCCTGAAGACACGCAAGAGATTACACTGGATCGGGTCCACAGAATGGGCCGGAAGGGGGGTGCGGGAGCACACCCTCCAGATATTTTAGCGTGCATCCACAATTTTATGATTAAAGAAAATATTCTCCAAAGAGCGCAAAATCTTCCTCAGATCCAGTTCCGGGGGCACAGCCTGCAGCTCTCTCAGGACCTCTCAGCGCTGACGCTGCAGAGGCGCAGAGAGCTTAACCCCATTACAGACTACCTCTGGGCCAACTCCACATCTTACACCTGGGGTCACCCCTTTAGACTCGTATTCCGGTGGGGGACCAGATGAGACAAGTGAAGTCGCACCAGGAGGCCCACCGGGTTTTGGGTCTGTTGGAGACGGAACAGCAGACGGGGTCCCCCGGTGGGGGTCCTCCTGAGCGCCGGCCAGGATGGCAGCGAAAAGAAAGGAAACGGAAGACGTTGCGGCCGTCGTCAAAGGAGCGAGCTTTGGAGAGACAAGCCATACTGAATAGTATCACCGCCGGTACCTGATCATAGGTCCTGATCACAGCTGGTAGCTGGTGGAGATGCCCGTGGACCATCCTGCGAGAATGGTGTGAACAGGACTAGAGCTGGGCCTGGGTGGTAGGGCCTCTGGATGCCATGAGTGGGCTTTGCGAAATGTTCCAGATCTGAGCTCGGAACCCTGCCTCGACGTGGACTTCCCATAGAGGACTTGAATGTTGGTTGATGTGCACCTGTTGTGCCTTCTTGTCTAGTTATAATTCACTCCCCTTGCAGGAATCACACTCTCTTCCTGAGACCATTATAACACCCTGTGTTTGCCTTACCCGGGGTTATTCCCGAACCCAGCCCCACCGTAGGGGTCAGCTTTCACGGCCTCTCGCCTCCTTCTACACACCTGATTTTTAAGTGTATAAGCCTCAATGTCCGAGGCCTTAATAATCCTTCGAAGAGGCTGGCAGTTTTTTCCTTTTTGGAGCACTCTGGGAGCCATGTTTGCCTGATACAGGAGACGCACCTGCTGGCTACCGATACTTGTACTCGTATGCGCTCTAGATGGTTCCCCCTGCAGTACTAGTCCTCCGCTCCCACTAAGCAGGACGGGGTGGTGATTTTGTTCTCAAGGTACTTCCCTGGGGAAGTCATTGCTGAGATCCATGAGGTAAAGGGCAGATACCTGGCTTTGAGAGTCCGTATAGACTCTTTCCACTTCATAATCGCAACTATTTACGCACCCAATACTCAACAAGAAAGTTTCATGAAGCAGGCTTTATCCCCGACATTCACGACCCCGGACAGGGCTATACTTGTGGGTGGGGACTTCAATATTGCCATGGACAATGACCGGGACAGATCAGTGCATCGATATGGGCAGACAGGGGCTCTGACTTTGGCGGGATTGCAGTGGCTGGCTGACTGTGACTTGGAAGATATTTGGCGGAAGGCCCACCCGGGCCTTCGAGAATATTCGTTTTACTCAGCCGCCTCAAAAACTTACGCACATATAGATTATTTCCTGGCCTCCTCGGAGTTCCGTTCACGGATTCAGGAGACTTCGATAGAGCCCAGGGCCCTAGCGGATCATGCTCCCATAACTTTGATGGCCCACCTTGGTCATGGCCGAGCACGGGGCCCTGGCTGGCGCTTCCGGGACACGATTTTGCAGTCCCGGGATATGGCAGACGCTGCGCGACAGGCGATCGTGGACTATCTTGGCCGGAATGACAATGGACTAACTAGTTTAGAGACACTTTGGGAGGCGCTTAAAGTGGTCATACGTGGGAAGGTGATATCCCTCTCTGCTAAAGAAAACAAGGCCCGGAGGGACCAGAGGGAGGCTCTGGAGCGGAGAGTGGCAGTTCTGGAGCGCTCTCATAAGCATACTGGGGCTAGCAGAGTCTGGAGGGAGCTAGAGAAAGTGCGTTTGCAACTGAAGAGACTAGACTGGGATAGGGCGGAGTATGAGTTAGCACGACTTAAACATAAGTATTACATAGGGGGCGATAGATGCGGGAAACTCCTGGCTCAGAAAACGCCACTGCTATAAAGATGGTGCGTTCTCCCTCCCTAGGGGAGGCGCGCACGGATACGCAAATATCGGAAGCCTTTTCTGATTTTTACAGGGCGTTGTACATGGCGAAGCCGACTATTGGCCTCGACCCCTCTTCCTACCTTTCTGATTGTGTAGTCACGCCACTCAGGGAGCAGGATGCAGCTCTCCTTGACCAACCTATTTGGTTGGAGGTGGTGATTTTGGCTATCTCACGTCTGAAGGTGGGGAAGTCACCTGGCCCGGATGCCTTTACCCCGCTTTTCTATAAAACTTTTTGTCCGGAGCTAGCCCCCGTACTTACCCGGCTGTTTAACTCTTTCACAGAGACTAAGACCCTTGCTCCCAGTATGCTCGAAGCCATCATTACGGTCATTCATAAACCTGGGAAGGATCCGGAGGAGTGTGGATCATATGGACCCATCTCACTTCTAAACATAGATGCCAAGCTGTTTACGGGCAGATTAGTGCATCATCTCAACCCATATATGCCCGGGCATATCGACCCAGATCAAGCGGGCTTCATACCCCACCGACAATGTGGGGATAATACGAAACGGATATTACATTTGATCGACAAAATGCACAGGTCCCACAAAGATGCATTCCTCCTCACAATCGAAGCGGAGAAGGAGTTTGATAGGGTGCATTGGCCTCATCTTTTCCAGGTGTTGGAGCGCTTCGGGGTTGGGCAGACGCTCCTGACCTGGATCAAATGTGTCTATCGTGAGCCCCAGTGCGGTGGTCCGCGTTAATGGAATGGTATCGCTGCCGTTTCCGATAAAAAGGGGAACAAGACAGGGGTGCCCACTTTCCCCGCTCCTGTTCGCCCTCTCCATGGCTCCCCATATTACAGGCATTAAATTTGGGGGCGACCACCACCTTATCAGTCTATACGCTGACGATGTGATTCTTACGCTGGCGGAGCTCATGGTCTCGCTTCTAGCGCTTACAGACGCTTTACATGCATTTGGTATGGTCTCTGGGTTCAAAGTGAATGCACAGAAATCTCAAATCCTGAACCTGCCGGTCCCTCCTGACCACGAGAAGGAACTGCGTTCCAGATTCCCCTTCATATGGGCATCGTCGCATGTCCCATAGCTGGGCATAGTTTTAGTGACGACTGCCAGTAAGACTTCCCGCATGAATTATGCTGCCCTCTCAAGAGAGGTACTAAAAGATTTAGAGATCTGGTGGAAGCATAACTTATCTTGGTTCGGCAGCATCGCCGCAATTAAGATGCCCATTTTGCTGCGCATACTCTATCTGTTTCAGATGCTTCCCCTGACTCTGCCGCCTAATACCATAGCTACGCTTCAGACGGCGATTTTGAAGTTTATCTGGGACCGGAAACCTGCACGGATATCACGTCACACCTTATACCGTTTGAAGATAGAGGGTGGGCTAGCGGTTCCCTGCCTGTTAAAGTATTACCAGGTGGCTCAGTTGCGTTTTATACTAGAGTGGAGTTGCCCATTGACAGAGAAGCACTGGTGCTTCATGGACCAGGCGGTCGCTGGGTCCCATATCTGGGAGGAACCTTGGCTGGGACGCAGGCACAGAGCGAGAGGGCTTTACTCATCTCCTATCACTGGCGTGACTCTCGGGGTATGGGATGCGGTGGCGACCAAATGCGGCTTGATGACCTTCCCCTCCCCCATGACACTGATATGCGTGAATCCTGAGTTTGCCCCCGGCCTGAATTCAGAGGGCTTTCAGCGTCTGCATGAGGGGGGTGTAGTAGGGTGGGGAGTCTATTCGACATAGATGGTATTATCCCCTTTGACCAGTTGAGGGAGACCTATGGTTTAACGGAAGCAGATAGATTTACATACTACCAGGTCCGCCACTGGGTGCTGCAGCCAACGGTTAGGCCCTTAGTAGCTAGAACACTCACTGCATTTGAGAAATGGCTTATAGGGAAAAAAGTCAACAAGCAGCTGATATCGGAACTCTGCGCGTATCTCCTTAGGGACACACCAGTCTCTAAGACGAAGGGGCAGAAGCGATGGGAGAGGGAGATAGAGAGAGAACTGACAGAGGAGGAGTGGGAGGGAATTCATTTTAGGGCACACCACACAGCTCACAATATACCAGGGGTTGAAACAGCCTATAATATAGCTACTTCCTGGTACTATACCCCCACAAGGATACAGGAGTGGGACCCCACTAAATCTGGGCTCTGCTGGAGGGGATGTGGAAACACGGGCACACTCATTCACTTGCTGTGGTACTGCCCGAAGCCTGCAAGATATTGGAGTAGCATTCTGGATAAAATAGACAGAGTATTCCACACAGAGATCCCGAGGCTCCCAACATATACTATTTTGGGTTTACCCAACCCTTTCCCCTCCGCTCTTTGAGGGGTCGACAGATCGCCCTCGCCCTCAATGCGGCACATCAGGTGATACTCGGTCTCTGGGGCACGGACAGGGTTCCGAGCTATACCTCCTGGCTTCATAAACTCTGGTATATTTTAGCGATGGAGAAGTTAACCTTAGTGGCCAGTCAGAGGGCAGACGAAACGGCTGCTCTGTGGGGACCCTTTATTCAGATTCTAACTGCTAAATTGAACAAACTCACCTGTCCCGCATATTTAAAAGTGCTGCAGTTACTAAACAATGCCTGACCAGGGTGGAGGCGGCCAGGCTTGGTGGGGGGAGTCATGCGATATGGGCCCTTGTGGGCGGTGGGGTGGGAGCTGGGGAGGGCGAAGGGGAGGAACATTGCCGAGTGTTGATGGGGGAAGTTATGTTGCTTCATCTCGTTTTCTCTGTTGTATTGACCTTTCTATTCTCTTCTTTTTCCTTCCTGCTGGTTTTCTTTTTCTTATGATACTTGTTCTTGCTTACTGTTGTCTGATGTAAGAGGGGCAATAATGTATTTAAGCCCGTGCCACAACAACTCTGTCTACCGGACCCCCTTTTTGGGACTATATGACAGATGATGCTATACGCTGCCGGCCAAGGAGGTTGTAGGCGCACAGCTGTGTAATGTGTTTCTTGCTTCTTAAAACTAATAAACATATTTGATCCATAAACATGATTGAAGTTGCTTAACCCTGATTGGCACATTTAACCTGCCTGTAAGTCACTAGTGTATGGTGGAGAAAGTGCACACAGAGTCCATAATTTAATTGTCATCTTTGTACTGCAATGCAAACTGTTAAAATAACCATTTTTGTCAAGTAAAGCTTTTTAAATACTACCATGTCACCCCTACGTAGGCCTTCAAGCCCACAAGGCATTATACATACCAGAGAGCAGATTAGAATACTAGTATTCATAAGTATGGAAAGAGACTAGCTGCAAAATATTCAAACCACTATATAACAAGCCAATTCAGCTTTGAACTTGGATTGTTACTAAATAATATGGAAAAGTAACCTTTAGAAAGTTACCCTTTACCTTCCCAACCTTTTAGAAGGCTGCTTCCAGCCTTTGCTCAACCTTGAATGAGGTGTGAAGTTCCTCCCTGAAGCTATACAATAAGTTGACCTGAATGGACAGGCATGACACCTCTGAGCTATGCAGACGTTTCAGGGTGAGGGGACTGGCATACTGTTGACACCACAGTGGTGTTAGATTCTGTTAGACAGGTCTGTGTGAGCCACAGGTAACATCTGTGCTTACATGAAATGAAGAAATCAGGATACCTGCACAGTTCTTCTGTATCCTCTGTCTGGGTGCCATAGGACCTTGCCTTTGTCCTACCAGATTTCTGTCTCCTAGTTTGATGTGGGTACAGGGCCTGCTTCAAGCTGGATTTTAGACCTAGGTGTGGGAGGACACAGACGAAGGCCCTAGTGAACTCTCCTACACACCCACAACCCTCAGAGTCAAACTTTAGGGTGGCCAAAAATGCCCTGACACATGATAGTTTTGATCTGGTTGCAGCAAGGCAAACAGAAACTACTAAAAAAAAGTCCCCTCCCTGCACACTGTTGTCATCAATGATGTTATAGAAAAGTGTTGTGTGAGGTAATAAGCAGTGCATGGCAAGGGTTGTAATTACAATTACTTCAGTTAAAGATAATTGGTGAATTGCAGTGTTTTTTAGTTCAAAATATAACATTTTAACTGTAATTTTCACCGAATTATAATGTCCTTTAACTCTTTGGTCTTTATTATTACCATACCTAACGATAAACCTGACTTTAAACTTCCTTGTTTACAGTGAGTTTCTACGTGTGCAGTATAGGCCTAGTGTGGTGTGAAAACATGATGATGTGAAAGGATTAACTAGCTTAGACAGTGGTGATGAGTGAAAATGTATGCAGAAAACCCACGTACCATACTGAGCTCATGATGCTTGTTTGTGCCATTCCATAGACAAACCTATCTGCCAAGGTGCATTCTTATGGTACCAGGTCAAACATGTGAATCGTAGGAGATATACTGCTGAGGTACTTTTATGGTCTGGGGAGGACGTGTTTAGTATATAAAAGAAGAGGTACAGCTGTCTTGGGGAAGCTAATAAACGGAGTCATGGAGATCTGTAATCACCCACTGGCTCTGCCCCTGCTGCACCATCCAGAGAGAGATAGAGAGAGTTTGGAGCTGGCTTCCTAGTGTGAACTACTAAGTTAGGTACCAGGGATTGATGGACCAGATCTGTCTGCTTTATCCTGATTTATGAATTACTTTTGGGCTCAGACTTTCTCCATTTTGAGTGACTCAAAGATTTTTTTTATTTTGTTCCATATTACTGAGCTAGCTGTGTAGTATCAATATATATCTAACCATTCTGCTGCTCTATAACCTTCATAGCCATAAAATATTCTTGTGCTGCTGATTCATTAAAGAAAATTGGGTTCAATATATACGTGTGTTGTTCCTTACTGAGTGACATTTTTAAGGTACACTGTTCCAAAATGTAAACTATCGTCCTAGGGGACCACTGGTCTCAGGAGCGAGAGCCCTCAAGCATCACAATGGATGACTAGTATCATCATCGGGAAATGCTCCACACCAGGCTGGTACTGCAATGCCTGGTGGACACCCCAAGCGGGGGGCTCTAGACCATATTCATCTAATCATGACTGGTGAAATCTACTGTGCAGTCAACGATGCTTACATTCAAGCACCAGTACAAAAAGAGAGGTCAAAAAATGGTTAAAAATGGTTATTCATCTCACAGTCAACATCATAATTTAATCAGTGTAATGAAGATGAAGATGAAGATCAAGATTAAAAACAAAAATTGAAAGTCATATAGAGTATAATGCTCATGTTACTTTCACAAAATACAATCTCTAAGGACTCCAAATTTTTATAGGGCCTTTAAGAGCGGGTCTACATGTTTCGCGTCTATCGGTCCAACCGGATCCATTGACGCTTCATCAGGACCAATCAGTAAATCACCTCTTCACAAACAAAACAGAAAAACCACCTCTATTAGGGTAGAGAAACCGGTCACTTACATTTAAGCACACTGGTTACGTCAGGTCACCCTAGAAAACAAACATGTAGAACAAACAGCACACCAAAAATACCCAGAATGTGGTTAAAGGTGGTCAGACAAATAAACAAGTGATAGGTGGGAACAAAGTGTGTTAAAACGGGCTTACCATCCCCAATTTGAGAACAGGCCCCTTGGGAAGTACGTTCCTAGGACTCAGATTGACACTACATATGGTGAATAAGAACAACAGTTTATATATTAAGCATTCTAAATTCACTAGAGTGATTTTATACAAAAATAAATGCTAGAAAAAGAATTGGGGGAATGGAGTTTCATCAACATGAAAGGTATATTCAGTAGTGCAGGATCTCATTAGTTATAGCCCAAACGTGGGTAATCTTAATAAAACATCAATCTAATCGGGCTAAGTAGACCTCGTCAATTAGTCGAGGTAGAAAAATACTGCCAGTTTAATTTAATAACTATCCTCCGCGTATAACAGGTGAGGAATAATATACTCACGATTATGTCGTTGGTCCAAACTGTGGACCTACCCTCTGGAACGATGTCCCGAACAACCATCTGCTTCGGGCACCGTCAAAGTTATAAATCAGACGCCACGAACCCGGAAGAGCTGAGTCTCTCGGTGCGCGTGCGTCTAGAATAGTAAAGATAGAGAAGGGACTAACGCGGTGTAGTCCCTTGAGAAACAATCAAACTCGAGGACGGACTGCCTTTGGGGACCGGATCGGCTATATGGGTGTTGTTGCTAGCCATAAACAACCCGTAAAACAGGACAAAGGAAAAACGGGTAGCCCCCAAAAAATGTTTTTCACAATTAAACATTAAAAATAAAGCATGTCTACATCACACAAGACCTGGTGTGGAATTATTTAAACCAGTGTCAAATAGAGATTACGGTGGATAGTCCTCAGATGATGGCATATTCACGTTATTATTATGAGAATTAGTGGATTTCATCTAAAGGGGGGGGGCATCTATGTATATGGATCATTAACCTTAAGGAGAAAGTGAAGACCAGGAAATGTCATCATTTAATCCCCGTAGGTGAGTACCCAGTTTAAACACCCATCTTTGTTCAATCCTGAACAAAGTCCCGGGCATATCAGGGCGAATTGTTGGTGCTTCTATTACCACCCACCAAAGGTCATCCGGGGAATGTGAAGAATCCAAAAAATGAGCACTAAGTTAATTACTGAGTGTCCTTATTGATTTTTACCTGATTGACATATCTTGGGTTGTTTGCCAGCATCCAGTCCAGCAGGGGTTTTTTCTCACTTTGTATGCATTGCCATACATACCTATGCCAACCTCCGTCCACGCACGATCTTCAAGCAGACAGCAAACCCTTTATGTCCTGGGCCTGCCACCAAGCCCTGCACCCTACCCCCGTGGGCGGCCAACCACTACATCGTATAGTCCAGAGAACTTTAAACTGAAGTAGGTAAGGATCATTTTGTCCTTTTTCATTTCTAGGATACTCTTTGAACTGCTCTATGTAATATCCACAATGGGTATCCCCTTTCTTTGAATTTAACAATCACACATTCCTGCTCATGAGCAAAACTTTCATCATCAATACAATTGTGTTAGGCTCTTAACATTTCCTTAAATGGGATACTCCACTTTAAATTGAAGGTTAAAGGGATGCTATAATTTGTTGACAATTTTAAATACAAAATAACATTTTAAACAAAAAAACAATTGAAATTCACCACTTCTCATCAGGGGCGTAGATTGGTTGGTAATATTCAGGAGGTGTGAATCTCATATTTCCCAACTAAACAAATGGGAAGAACCATCACGGGCATAGCAGATCTGATTTTGAGCCCCTATGCCCAATTACCAAGCTAAAGATGCATTTATTTGGGGGGGGGGGGGGGCGGTTTACGCCCAAAACAACCCACTTATAGTTAACTGAATTAACTATAACTCGAGACCTGAAGAAGCTATAAGTTGTGCCCGCCATGTACAGTGTTGTCATACAATATGTTATCTTACATGTCATTAGTGATGTTATCAGTTCTGTCATTGAATATCTTATGAGTGATGTATTGTGATGCTATAAGCAGTGCATGGAGGTGGTATGAGTTCTCATTAGTTCAGGGTTCGAGTTACAGTAATTTCAATGCTTTTTTAAAAATGTAAATGTTATGTTGTAGCTAACATTATCACCTAACAATAACATTGCTTTAACCTTTGATTTTTTTCAGTGAATTTTCAAGTGTTTTTTCAGTATCTAACTATTACTTGTCACTTTAACATTTGTGTTTTTTCAGTGAATTTCTAGGGGTTTTTAATGTAAGTCAATGTATCAGAGGTAGGACTATTGGTTTTGACATGCGGTGACTACATCAATATACAAGATAAACCCATTGGCATTGTCAACCTTTCCTTTCAATGTCTGGTAAAAACATTTAAGTAAAGCATTTGCAGTCAAAACAATATCAAAATGTGTTAGAGTCCTTCTTTTACACTCCTCGAGCCATGTAATGCAGACATAAAACCAACCAACCACAAGTCACAAGCTGGAGTGTTTATATACATGCGCCCCCACCATGCACAGTTTTTTTGTCAAAAGTTTTACTGCAAATGTTGCATTGATTATAGCAGTGATGTTATCAAAGAAGTCATGAGTGTCGAAATGTGTGGGGTAATTAGCAGTGCATGGCGAGCTTGTGAGTTATAGTTACCTTAGGGCACGAGTTATAGTTACTTCAGATAACTCTATCCATAACAGGTGAATTTCTATAGTTTTGTATGTTTAAAATGTGAGCCTAACTATAACGTTCCTGTAACCTTTGGCGTTCTAAGTGAATTCCTATGTTATTTTAAAAATTCTTATTTCCTAACTATAACGTACCTGTAACATTTGTTTTTTTTCCGTGAATTTCTATGGTTTTTCCAATGTAAGGTAATTTTCATTACTATACGTTAATTCACACGCCACTGTGCACCGAAGGCCAGTTGGTGCATGAGGGTTTGAGTGGGTCTGAGAGTGGGTGCGTGAGGGTATGAGTGGGGCTGTGAGTTGGTGCATGAGGGTTTGAGTGGGTCTGAGAGTGGGTGCGTGAGTGTCTGAGTTAGTATGTGAGTGGGAGAAAGAGATTGCAAAAGAGAAGTTAAGAGAGAAAGAAAGAAAGTGAAAGGGAGAAACGAAGGAGGTTTTTAGGCTTTTGTGAATGATATGCTTAGAGTGAGATATTTTTGGACAAATAGAAAAGAAAAATGTATTTGTCAATTAAAAAGAGTGAGATCACCTTTCAGTATGAACCTTAAACTTTTAAAGTTTGTAATACATTAAAATAGTAAAATGACCACAGACGCACCTAGACTAGAACCCTCAACCATTAGGTCACGGATGACTTTTGTTACACTTATTCCATGGAAAGACCATTGCAATGTATGTATGTATGTATGTGTATATATAAATATATATATATATATATATATATATATATATATATATATATATATATATATATATATATATATATATATATATCCTCCCCCCCATTATGGATGGAAGAGAGAAAGAGAGTGACAGGACCGTGGGTGGGAACCTCCAGGCCCCTGCGGTCCTAGCAGGCTCACCCCATCCATCCTATGTGAGCCAGCATTGCTCCCACAAGCAGAGAACTGCCTTTAATAGCATGGAACATGGTTCTGGTGCAAAAATCTCTGACTGAGACAAGCAGGATTCTGTATCCACTGAGGTTTCTTCACCACTGAACAGATTTGCCAATTCACCTGGTACAAGGTTCTACCTTTGGACTCAGTCAATTTAAGCCTTGCCCAGCTGGGCATGCTGTAAGCTAGAGTTGGGCAGGGCTTCGCAAGGCCAGATAGCATTTCAGAGATGTCCCACCGAAGCCTTAGTCTTCAGGACAAAAAGCCTTATGTACGATGAGCCTGGATAGGTTGCCCATTCAGGGTGAGCCTCAGCATCTTGGTCCTGTAGAAAAATAACTAAGCCCCACATGTACTCAACTGCTGATAACGTTCCTAATAGGTGCTTCTGCTACCCGCAGGCCCTCAGGACAGACTTCTTGGCAACAGGTTTCTCTCCACCCAGTGCTCAGGTGGGCCTTCTTGTAGCTATGAGTCTTTCTGATTTTTGCCTCTCTGTAGCACACAACAGGAGTCCATCTACTTGACCCTAGCAGAGGAGTTCCATTCAAGGGAAGCCAGACTGAGTTAGGAGTTCTTGGGTCTTCGTTCCTCTAGCAGCCTGATAGTCTTTTCTTTCTTCCAGATGTTTCTGCTAAATCTAGGAATATACTGAGAGGGTGGTTTGAGGTGTCAGTCTTATTCTGTGCAATAGTAAGTAATTGGAGAATTCCCTGTACTCAATCCTGGCTTTTTGTGCTATAATCACCACCTCCTTTTTCAGAGCTTGACTTCTCAGTTTACTTCAAACCTTACCAGAAATCCTCAACTATCATATGCCTAGCCTTCTTCTTACTGCAGAGGCCTTGCCTCCTATTCACTCCTTTGTGAAGATGATGTCAGCCAGTGCTGGAATTAGTTTCTTCTTTTTAGAGGCAGACATTTCTGGGATGATTGTGTGAATAAATGGTCTCAGTTCCGGACAGCCACATTTGGGATCTCCCCTTTAAAAGTGGTTTGAAAGCTGCCTTTTATGTTGCCAGTTGTTCTGTTCCCTCTCAGATAGCTAATTTGTGCAAAGTAGGTTCTGCTAAAACCACGTTTACCTTCTTACAGCCCAAGGCCACGCCATTGTCTTCCAGGAGAGGGGGTCAATAACACACAGCTATGGATGTGTTTTGAGTAATGGAAAGTAGCTTCAAGGGAAACCACTTCTTAACCACTATACTGTCAGGCAGAATAAGTACAGCTTTCTAAAGTTACTTTTCCACTAAAGTGATAAAAATCTACTTTGAGCAGTAAATTAGATTTGTTTTTAACTTAAGTGGAAAATACATTTTGAATGACTTCTCTAGGATTTTCCTAGACCAAGTGGCAATAAAGTGACTTGTAAACCTACTAGATCTTTTCAAGGGAAATGTAGCTTTACCTACACATGACAGACTGCTCTTTGTAACTGTTCAATGTGGAGGTATACTCTTCCTAGTATTTGGCAAGCTACACCTTTATCTATGAGGTTCACTGTCCTGCGGACTTAAAGTGGCACACTTCAAGGGTGATTTAGCTAGCATACAAAAGTAGACTTTTCTACATAGTAAATTAAATATTTCTTGTGCCACTGTAGTACATTATGTGTGGGTAATATAGCTACACAATCAGTCCACATAAAACATTAAACCTCCATTCTACTGAAGCAATATCTATGTCAAGTTACAACTGCCTTAATGGAAAGTTATATAACCTAAGTGAAACCACAGTGTCACAGTGCTCAAAGGCATAATATCAACACACATTTACTTCTTAAAAAGACATACATTCTAAGGTGATGATGTCAAGAAGACAGATTCCCTATAGTTGTGATATCATGAAAGCACCCCAAGTAATAAATGTTTACAATTAAATCAGCCTTTTATCTGGTATGGTACATTTTGCCTGTCTACCTTTGACTGAGGTTACATCATAATGCATTGTTGTGGGACATACAACAACGGAATAGGCTTAATGAAAAGGTCCGATGACTTGTGTGCCCTCACAAAAAGGACATTGAGTAGAATCTATTACAATGGGATACATTGAGTGTAAGAGTCATGACTGGAGCACCCAGGGCATTGATAGGCACAGATTAGGAGTAAGAATAGATTCCATAGGGTTTGTGGCATTGTCCCAGTAAGAGATTACACCCTCTTTTTTAAAGCGACTAGTCTGCAACAAAAAAAATGGCAGTTTCATAAGACATGGATTGGCTATATTAGCAGCAGGCCAACACCTATTTTCTCCCTCATCCATAAACTTCACTTCACATTGACTCCAATATGGCATATTCCAAAGATGCCCTGGTTCCCTCAAACCTGTGAACATTTATTTATTCCTAAAGATTGACCACATTATTTGACTCTACTCAACTCTACTGTTACCAAAAAAGAAAACAAAATATATAAGTGGCAAGTAGGCAAATAGCTCTAGCCCTTGCACTTTTAATATATAGACAAACCTTTTTTTTTATTTTTATTGAGCAGACTTTTCCTAACTTAAAACATTATGAACGTTGACAAATACAAATCATTACTAAAACCATTAAGAATGAAGTTGTTCATCGCCAGAATAAGGTAGAAATCAAGGGTTGTGCAGAGTTCGCATTAGAATAATAAGAGGCAAGTGTATGGATCCTATCAAGTATTGGGCCCTAAATATCAGGAATATAGTAAAGTGCAGGCTTGCTATGAAATCCCAGATATAAACAATTAATCACACATCATTCATCAGAATTATATGTAATAAAAATTGAAAATTAGAAATATTCAAACACAATAACTGAAAAAACAACAAGAAGTCTAAAATTCCATAGAAAACCAAATTCATACCCAGACCAAGTGCCTGAAAGTCCTTGGAAAGAACTGGGTCATCCATCTATCCCAGCTGGTATTACTAAGAAAAAAACAGACCCACTTTTAGGATTAAGTGAAGGTAGTGCCAGGAGGCGTTGAATTTCTTTAAGCCCCCTACCCGTGTTGCATAGGCCTCTTCAAACTTCTTTGTTCTTCACATTTTATTCAGCCAGTCATGATATGGTTGAACCATATTAGTTTGCCAGAGTTGCAATATCAAGGAGTTGGCTATGGAAAATGCAATTGACAGTAATACCTGTCCCTATTTACCAATTGTAGAGTGCTGACCCTACTGGATAAGCCCAAACAGTACCAATGAAGGTTTCAATTCTATTCTGATACTGAGGCTCTCACTCAGAGCATCAAAGAGCTGCTGCCAGAAGCACACTAGCATGTGGCAAGAATAAAAAATACGTAGCCAAGCCCCTCCACCCTGCTCCTGACACCAAAAGCAGCAATCCTCACCCGAAGGAAACATTCTGTGAAGGGCTGATTGAGTATAATAACTATTTATTGGGATAAGAATGACATCCTTTGAAAGTTTGCCGCCCTTAAAGACCTATGGCCTACTAGCAATATAGGGCCTGATTTATGAAAAGTTAGTGCCGCCTTTGCGTAATTTTTTGACGCAAAAGCGGTGTAAACTTACAAAACATAATTATATTTTTTGACAAAAAAGTGGTGTAAACTTACAAAATATTGATATATTTTGTAAGTTTACACCACTTTTGTGTCAAAAAATTACGCAATGGCAGGGCTAACTTTTCATAAATCAGACCCATAGTCTGCAAATCCTCCTCCGAAAGGTGACACTGTGAGGCCAACCACATTTTCTCTAAACAATTAGTCAGATGCTGCTGCATCCCTTGGTTGCATAGCAGTCCACAACAATCACTGAGACCCAGAAGCTTGGACCTGAAAACCAAATGTAAAGCTGGATGAATATCTCGACTAGCATCCTGATAATGGACCTCAAAAATGCATAATCTGTTGATAGACTAGAAAAAAATGTTTGCAATGATTGCCACACTGGTCACAGATCTCTTGCCACATAATACATATAGCCCATAAAAGAAAGTGCCCCACCTCCTTGAATCCACAAGAATTCCAGTATCTGACCTGGGAGGGAGGAATTGACAGACCAGCATACCAGGCCTCCTGTAGTGTAAGAAATGTAAAACCTGATGAAATTTGATTGGAGCAATATATAGCTATAAGGGCACTTAAATCCTAGAATAGCTTGTATCTAGTTTTTGGGGGGATTTTTGGAACCTTAATGAAAACTTGAAGCTGGATTCCAGTATTCTGCATCAGTTTATCTGAAAAAAAAGATCAGCCGTCCGTCTTCCATCTAATGCTCTCACCAATAAAACTAAAAGGGTTGCTTCATAATACGTCTGAAAGTGGGGAAGGGCCAACCCACCCTGTGCAATGTCCAACTGAAGAACAAGATATTTTACCCTAGGTACCTTTCTATTTCAGACAAACTTTCTAATAATTGAATCCAAATCACTAAAATAACACATATTAATTTTAATGGGCACATTTGAAAACAAAAAACAATGGCAAAATAGACATATTAATAAGGGCGACCCTTTCAACCAGTGTTAAAGGAAGAAGAAATGCCCATCTATCAAGTAGCCCTTTAATCTTAAGGAGCATCGAGACATAGTTTAATTGAAAAAGCTGGGAGAACTTGTTTGTCACATACATGCCCAAGTATCGAATTGGGCTTTGGAAACGAGCATGCAGCTGCAAAGAAATAGGGAGACTACTGGCTACAGTATTGAAAAGAATCAGCTCAGTTTTCTTTTGATTGATTTTATAGTCCTCTTTGCATTTAAACTGTTCAGATTCGAACACCACCTTCTGAATATTCAGGGTTCACATAGAGAATGATGTCATCTGCGAACATTTTTAAGTTGGCCATCCCCGAGTATTGGCCTCAATTGCCTGACTGGCCCGATTTCTGGTGGCCGAGGCTCTATAAAGAAAGAAAAATAAAATAGGGGAGAGAGGGCATCCTTGACAAGTCCCTCTATTGATAGCTACTGATCCCGCAAAATAGGAATTCTCAGATACCTTAGCTTGAGCTCCTTGATATAAATTTAGAAGCATTCTAATAAATTGGGGAGGGAAGCCACATTTCTTCAAGCCAAAAAACTGTGCATCCCACTTGACCAGATCGAAAGCTTTCTCAGGATTAACCATAATAACTGCTGCACTGGTCTGGTTACCTGAAAAATAATCCAGCGCCTGTACTACAAATCTGGTATTTGCAGCCATCAACCGGCCAGCCACAAAGTCTCTGTGAATTAAAGCCTGATCAAGCGAGGTTGTGCGAATGGCCCATATTCTCATTTAAAGCTTATTATCATTGTTAAGTAAACCAATAGGCTGATATGAATTGACTTCCCTTGGATTCTTGTCTTTCTTTAAAAAACTAAATATTGTGGACTCCTTAAAAAGAGAAAGGACTTTACCTCCTTCCTTTACAAAATTAAACAGATCAGTCAAAAAAGGTACTAGTTTGGTGACAAAAGATGCATAACATTCTTCTGGAAAGCCATCATTGCCACAAGCCTTCGCACTTGGAATAGTGGCAAAAGCTCCTGTACCTCTGCTGTAGATAGAGTAGAGAGAAAAATTTTAGCCTGAGGATTCGGCAGATGCGATAGTCGATTGGATTGAAAGTATTGGGATATGTTTGACTGCGAGGCCGCAGAGCTAGTTTTGAATACAGCTTTATAGTGCTATAGGAACACCTGGGAGAGCTTTGCCTTTTCCGTAACTATTTTCCCTGTTGTATGAATCTGTAATTTTCTAACAAACACGGCTTCCTGCCTCACCCCTGTAGACCAGGCTAAGAATTTCCTGATCTGTTCGCTCTCTTCATATAGTCTCTGGTGGAATACCCTGCAGCTACTAATTTCCTCCAAAATAAAAATGTCTCTCAACTTCTGTTTAGCATTTTTTAGATGATTCTCTGTAGGGGATGACACACTTTGATACCTATTCTTAATTTGGAGGGGGTGGTCTACTGCTGATTCGAGCTGATTTATTTGCTTTGTGCACTCTTGTATTGCTGCGCCTTGTAAGCAATGATCTAACCCCTTGCTGCAGGCTTGAAGGCTTCTCAGATTGAAAACATCGAGGGCGGGCCCCTATTTGACTGAAAATAGTCCTGGATCAATTGCCTTATTTCATTGAGCTACTCCTAATTTAATAGAAGTGTCCGGTCCAGCTACCACTTTGGCCTTTCACGCCTTGGTGTCTCCAGCAGAAACCAACAAATGATCAGAAAAGGAGTTAGCCCATATATCAGAAACCATCCTCTTAATAGAATGGGAAACTGAAAAAAAAGTCAATGTGGGAGGCAGCGTGGTACCGCTGTGAAAAGCAAGTATATTGAGAAATACCTGGACGATCACAGGTCCCTGGATCAATTAATGAAAAATCGTGCTTAAGAGTATCAATGACCTTTTTAGTATGGGGCTTGAGTTGTTTTTTCATTTTATTCAAAGTATCCAAGGCTAACTCCTGAATTAAGCTAAAATCACCTCCTATAATTAATGGCCCCACTGCTCCCATGGCAATTATATTAATCTGCAACAATTAATCTGTTTCATCCAATATTGGGGCATAATAGTCAACCAGATTTAATGGAGCCCTATTTCCAACAACCTTCAGCCATAGCCATCTGCCCTGTGGATCTCTGATTACATCATTAACCAACTAGTGAAGCCCCCTACTAACAAAATCACCACCTCCCTTACTGCAAGACCAGCCAAAGCAAAATAGGCTTGAGAGCGTTGTTTCGGAACATGGATATTTAGAGAGTTGTTCTTGAGATGGGTTTCATGTAGAAACAGTACTTTCAGGGAAAAATAACCCAACCATTTAATCAGCCTCCCCATATTTTCATCTAGTTGACATGCCATTTACATTGCGCAATATAAATCTGACTTTACATCCCACTACAAAGGTACCTCTTGCTAGCTATTTAAATCCTGCTTCAAGTCTTCCCCTTTTACTGCCCCAAACCCCACCCCAAAAAAACAAAAACCCTGGAGTGACCCCAAAAACACCCTATCCCTCTGGGGGGTGCAGGGATTGACCACAATAACCTCCTCCCAGACCCCCCGAGAAAGCAGGGTGCCATGACGCTGCACCCAACTGCACACATGAAAAATACACATACCCGCTCCATAAGAATAGATAAAATATAAAATATAGCAATGAAAAAAAAAGAAGAAAGAGCAAAAAGAAGGAAGTCAATTGTTATTCATTCATTATGCATTATTCACTAAATATTCAAAATCTTCAGTAAAAACTCCTGAGCCTCTCCGAGGCTAGTGAAAACATGCAACTGCCCCTTTGCCAACACTGTCAGCTTGGACTGTTGCACAATGGATGCCTGGGCACCAGGTGCTCAAAATGAATCTAGCATTTTTCCAAAATGTCTTCTAGGATGAGCTGCAGATACTGAAATGTCAGAAGAAATGTGGAAAGGCGGTGTCTCTGGAGTTGAAAATGGTTTTCTCTCCATTGCCCTGGGCAGAATGTGCTCTTTTATTTAATAATCCAAAAACTTGACCAATATGGTACATGGAAATTTTGAGCTAGGAAAACGTTGGGCCAGAACTTGTTATAGTTAAGTCCCCAGCATACTCAGGCAGTACTGTGTTTTTAATCAACAAGTCCACCCGTTGGGGGGCCAACTGTTCCTCTCACCCTCCGGTACTCCCACTATGCACATTAGTGCATCACAAGTGGTTTTTGAGCCCCTCGATCTTCTTTTCCAAGAGGCACCTTTGCTTTTGAAATTGTGTTACTTCTTTCTGCATAGTGGCAACTTTATCTGCAAGTTCGGATATCCTGGAGTCGGCCTCCTTCAATCTTTCCTGAATTTGTGACATACTTTCTTCAGTTTTAGAAAGCCTCTCATGCAAGAAAGTGATTTAAAATGCTTGTGATCTCGGTCGAAATTGTATTAAGTATGCCTTTAACATCATATTCTAAACTGTTCCGTTTCCCCCAACCTCCTGCTGCTGGCCATACTGCTCGGGGGGCTCCTGTCCTGCAGCTGTCTCACAGTGTGGGACATTATGCGTGCCACAGAAAAGTTGTACACAGATGACAGTGATACACTCTGAACAGATGGTGCAGAAAGGGCAGAACCCGAGCTTGGCAGGCATAGGGGTATCCATATCTCTGACAGAGCTCCTGTAGCAGTAGATTGAGAGAGAGCCATAGTGACAGCCATCATTGATTTTCCCTTTGCAAACAAGGGGTGATCTTTCATTTTAGTCTGGTTCACATCTGCCTCAACATTTGCCTCCAAACAGATCTCCTTGCTTAGAGCACCAGATTGACTCTTTATTAAAGAGTCCGTAGAGGCACCTGCCACCTGCTCTGCAGTCGAAGGCTGATCACCATTTTCTGCCCCTACCTCGCATTCATGCTGCATACTGGGTGGGCATATCTTTGGACTTGCTGCCATCCTAGAGTCAGTTCTAAACTGGTAACTGCAAATTGCCTGGGCAGTAGCCAACTTTGTTTAAACAGTGTGTTTCTTTGCCCTCTCAGCCAGAGTGATTAAAATACCAGTACCCGTAGGCCTAGTGTGCTGCTTCTTTATACTTAATGGAGTTTTTACCAAACAGCTAAGTACAGTTCCTTGCCCACCCCAGATGACATGAAGAGCTGCTTGGGTTTCAGCCAATATGCAAAGCTTCTCCTCTACTTCTGCTTCTCAATTACAGTAATGTGATTAAGTTATGATAGAACTGTGACAGCTTGTCAAGAAGCAACAGATCCTAACTACTTGCGGCTAGCATCACTCACCTCTGACTGCCAGCAAACAACACAAGAAAAAAGAATCATGAAAAGTGGCATGCAGGAGTTTTCAGCATCCCCAGCCTATCTGGCTCCATCGCGCACCGTCCAGGGCTAGAGCGTTCAGCTCCAGCGACTCCTTGATTGTGTACGGGGACAATACTTCTTGTCACGCTACAGTGCCTCAGCTTCTCAGACTGATTAATTATGCGCCATCCCGAGCTCATTTCAGCCACTTTAGATGCACTCTGGAGTCCTCTTTATTGTAAATGGACAACATCTGTGGACTCCAACACCTCCCCCACTCCATGAAACCTTCAGCGGCAGGGTCCTATTGCGGCATCTCAAATGCAGACTGCAGTGATGGCGGGGAGGTTGATCATGTGTGCTAGCGGCAGAGCAAGTGGGATACGCCTCCCACCTAAACAAACCTTCATAGTGGCTGTTGGACATGGCCCTTTTTGCAGGGACATCCTCAATCTTTTTGCCTCCTTCCTCATATTTTTTTCTGACCAGTTTTTGTTGGCTATAGGACTCTGGGCACTTTACCACTGCTAACCAGTGCTAAAGTGCATATGCTATCTGTGTAAATTGTATTTGTGGTTGGTCTATCCCTGATTGACATATTTGATTTACTAGTAAGTCCCTAGTAAAGTGCACTAGAGGTGCCTAGGGCCTGTAAATCAAATGCTACTAATGGGCCTGGAGCACTGGTTGTGCCACCCACATAAGTAGACCTGTAAACATGTCTCAGACCTGCCACTTCAGTGTCTCCATGTGCAGTTTTAACCTGCCAATTTGACCTGGCAATTGTACCTACTTGCCAGGCCTAAACCTTCCTTTTTTTATACATGTAAGGCACCCCTAAGCTAGGCCCTAGTTAGCCCCAAGGGCAGGGTGCAGTGTATGTTAAAGGTGGGACATGTACTGATGTGTTACATGTCCTAACAGTGAAATAGTGCTAAATTTGCACTGATGCAAGGCCAGTCTCTCTTCTAGGGTAACATGGAGGCTGCCTTTAAATATAATTATAGTGCATATTCCCTTTGAGAGTAGATTGACATTTGGAGTTTGGTGTCTCCCAACTGACAATTTAAAAATATATATTTTAGTGAAATGGTTTTTAGATTGTTTGTTTGAAAACGCCACTTTTAGAAAGTAGGCATTTTCTTGCTTAAACCAGTCTGTGACTCTGCCTGTTTGTGGATTCCCTGTCTGGGTCAGTTTGACAGTTGGGCTGTTTGTGAATCACAAAGATAAATGGAGATGGGTTGTAGCCTGCATATCCTGATGAGCCATCTGTGCCAGGAGGGGGGGGAGGAGTGGTCACTCACCCCTGAAAGGGCTGTGCCTGCCCTCACACAATGCAGTCTCCAGCCTCCTGGTGATGTCTGGGGCCTGGCCTGGGCAAGGCAGGATTTCACAATCAAGAGAGACTTTCCTT
This sequence comes from Pleurodeles waltl, assembly GCF_031143425.1. Classification (NCBI taxonomy): domain Eukaryota; kingdom Metazoa; phylum Chordata; class Amphibia; order Caudata; family Salamandridae; genus Pleurodeles; species Pleurodeles waltl. The sequence continues at coordinate 750,711,919 of NC_090436.1, read as the reverse complement.
TGAAGTAAGCCTACTTCAAAGGGCAAAATGGGTATAAGAAGGTCACCCAAAACCATAGACTTTAGAACACTTCTGGAAACCAAGATGAACCTCTGCCTGGAGAAGAGCTGAAGAGCTGAGGAAGAAGAGCTGCCCTGCCTGTGACTGTGCTTTCTGGAGCTATCCTGCAGTTGCTGCTTCTGCCTGTGCTAGCTGACAAAGACTGGACTTTGTGTTGCCTTCCTTTTTGTGATGAACTCTCCAAGGGCTTGATTTAGAGCTTGCCTCCTGTTGTTTGAAGTCTCAGGGACAGCAAAGACTTCTTCCTGCCAGCACCTGGAGCTTCTGCTGAGACTCATACTCTGCCAAGTGGTGCCCATCCTGTTCCAGGGACCCTGAAAGGAGAAGCTGGCAGCCCAAGAGTGAGAAATACACGCACCGACCGCCCTGCGGGGAAAAGATCGACACCCGCCTGCATCGGGACCGGAAGACTGCCGCCCGCCGCTGGAGAAATGACGTGCAGCATCGCGGACGGAGGCTGTTGAGATCACAACCCGCGCTGCATGATTTTCGGATCATCGGGCGGCTGAATTTCTGACGCAACCATCGCTGGGCATGCAAAAACGACACAAGGCCTGCCCAGACCTGAGAGTGTGGACCGAATCAACGCACTGCTCTCCTACGGAGAGAAGAAACAACTCGTCGACTCGACTGAAGGAGAGACAATGCAAGGTCTCGCTCGTGAGTGAAATCGACGCATCAAGCCCTTTTTGACACACACTCGCCCGTGTGGGGTTATTTTTGACGCACCCAGATACATTCTCACGCTAACAGCGTTAGTGTTGTGTTTAAAACTACATGAAGACTCTTTTTGCTTTTTAACCGGTTCTGTGCCTTGGACGAGATGATCTCGTCCAAGGCTACAGTTTCCCTGTGCCTTGGACGAGATCATCTCGTCCTAGGCACAGGGGAACTTGGGGGCGCGCTAGCGCGCCCCCGTGCACCCCCCTTCCCCCCCAGGCGGGGATGGAAGGGGAAGACCTTCCCCTTCCACCCCCGCCCCCCCCCACGGCAATCCGATGACGTCAGCGCGCACACAGCGCGCTGACGTCATCTAGTGTTGCCGGCGCGCTGGAAGCCATTTGCTTCCAGCGCGTCTTCGGAGCAGGAGCTCTAAGGTGAGTCCTCTCCGTTTTTGGGGGGCGGAGGGGTTGAGAAAACAGACACGGTGGGAAAGGAAAGGGTTTTTCCTTTCCCCCTGTGTCTGTTTTCTCAAGATTCCTGCTCCACGATCGCGGGCAGGGCCCGCGATCGTGGAGCAGGAATCTCCACTAGCCACCAGGGATTTTCTTTTTGGCTAAATTTGGGGGCGACCCCTTGGGCAAGGGTCGCCCCCCCGGGGCAATTTTTATTTATATTTCGCCGCCCCTGGGGGCAGATCTGCCGATTTTTTGGCGGATCTGCCCCCGGGGGGGGGGGGGCGAAAACCACTAGACACCAGGGATATCTTTTTTTATGTGTGTTTTTGGGGGCGACCCATTGGACAAGGGTCGCCCCCCCCGGGGGCAATTTTTATTTGTATTTCGCCCTCCCCTGGGGGCAGATCTGCCCCCGGGGGGGGGGGGCGAAAACCACTAGACACCAGGGATATCTTTGTTTATGTGTGTTTTTGGGGGCGACCCCTTGGGCAAGGGTCGCCCCCCCTGGGGGCAATTTTTATTTGTATTTCGCCCCCCCCCCCCGGGGGCAGATCCGCTGTTTTTTTCGGCGGATCTGCCCCCGGGGGGGCGAAAACCACTAGACACCAGGGATATGTTTGTTTATGTGTGTTTTTGGGGGGGACCCCTTGGGCAAGGGTCGCCCCCCCCGGGGGCAATTTTTATTTGTATTTCGCCCCCCTCGGGGGCAGATCCGCCGATTTTTTGGCGGATCTGCCCCCGGGGGGGGCGAAAACCACTAGACACCAGGGATATGTTTGTTTATGTGTGTTTTTGGGGGCGACCCCTTGGGCAAGGGTCGCCCCCCCCCGGGGGCAATTTTTATTTGTATTTTGCCCCTCCCTGGGGGCAGATCCGCCGTTTTTTCGGCAGATCTGCCACCGGGAGGGGGCGAAAACCACTAGACACCAGGGATATCTTTGTTTATGTGTGTTTTTGGGGGCGACCCCTTGGGCAAGGGTCGCCTCCCCCGGGGGCAATTTTTATTTGTATTTCGCCCCCCCCTGGGGGCAGATCCGCCGATTTTTCGGCGGATCTGCCCCCGGGGGGGCGAAAACCACTAGACACCAGGGATATGTTTGTTTATGTGTGTTTTTGGGGGCGACCCCTTGGGCAAGGGTCGCCCCCACCCGGGGGCAATTTTTATTTGTATTTCGCCCCCCCCTGGGGGCAGATCTGCCGATTTTTCGGCAGATCTGCCCCCAGGAGGGGGGGGGGCGAAAACCACTAGACACCAGGGATATCTTTGTTTATGTGTGTTTTTGGGGGCGACCCCTTGGGCAAGGGTCGCCCCCCCCCAGGGGCAACTTTTATTTGTATTTCGCCCCCCCCATGGGGGCAGATCTGCCGATTTTTCGGCGGATCTGCCCCCAGGGGGGGCGAAAACCACTAGACACCAGGGATATCTTTGTTTATGTGTGTTTTTGGGGGCGACCCCTTGGGCAAGGGTCGCCCCCCTTGGGGGCAATTTTTATTTGTATTTGGCCCCCCCTGGGGGCAGATCCGCCGATTTTTCGGCGAATCTGCCCCCAGGGGGGGGCGAAAACCACTAGACACCAGGGATATGTTTGTTTATGTGTGTTTTTGGGGGCGACCCCTTGGGCAAGGGTCGCTCCCCCGGGGGCAATTTTTATTTGTATTTTGCCCCCCCCGGGCAGATCAGCCGATTTTTGGGCTGATCTGCCCCCGGGGGGGGGCAAAACCACTAGACACCAGGGATTTTGTTTTTATTGTTTATTTTGGGGGCAACTCCTTGGGCAAGCTTTTTTTTTTCTGTTTCGGCCCCCCCGATGGCAGACCAGCCATTTTTTGGACGATCTGGCCCGGGGGGGGGGGTGGTGGAAGCACACTAGGTGCCAGGGATTGTGTTTGGTGTGTGTTTGGGGGCACCCCTTGGGCAACGGTCGCCCCCCTAAGGTGGGGAAAATTTGTATTGCCCATCTCTGACCGTAATTTTGTAGGGCCATCTGCCCCGAAGGAGGGCAGAGACCACCAATACGGCAGGGATTTTTTTGTTTTGTGTTGTGCTGGGGGTGCCCCCTTTGGGAAGGGTCGCCCCCTGAAAGGGGGCACAGAGGTGTTGCCCATTTCTGCCCCCCTTGGGGTCAGATTGGCCAATTCTTTTACGCCCATCTACCCCGAGGGGGGCAGGATCCACTTAGGTACCAGGGACAACTTCTAAGTTCTTGGTGGTGGGGTGTTTGTCAACTGGCAAAGTATTTGTATTTGTGATTATAACAATTTATTTCTTCTTTTTCTTCTAGTTCAACGCTTTTGCTTCCTTTGCTGTGGATCTTTGCGGTTTTGGCAGTAGTTGTCCTGTGGTTTGCATAGTTGCATGTTTTAGGTAAGTGAACGCAATTTACTCCAAAGGAGTATTGTTGACATGTTTGTAGGTGGTGTACTAAATGCAGTATTGTGTGTTTGACATTATCCTTAGATTTGAGCACAGTGGTGTTTGTGTTGTCATATGTCTAAAATGCTTTTTTCTTTTTTCTTTTTAGTGGGATATCATTGGTGATTGCTGTCTGTGCAGAGTAGTTGCTTGGTGAGTAGCTATTTCAGGCAACTGTGTGGTATAGTATTTTGTAGTACATAACTCTTTGTGATAAAGCTACACTTTGTTTATTACTTATTTTAGTGCTAGTTGTTGTTGGCAATCCATTTGTTGTTAGGATCATGGCTAGCCGCAAAGTGACCGCTCAGCAGGTTGTTCGCATGCTCTTTGAGTCGTCTTCAGACCATGATTACGACACTGACTCTGCATCTGAGGCAGAGGAGGAAGCAGGAGATTCTGGAAGTGAGTTTTCTGTCGGAGAGTATTCTTCTGATGAGGAAGCTACTCTCAGTGCAGATGAAGGGCCTGTGTTAGAGGAGGACATTGATGTGCCAAGAGTGCAGCAGCCTGGGGCTGCAGGGTTTCCCATTGGAAGACCTGACACCTGGATTGCCCCAAACATGGAGCAGCCACAGTTACCTGCATTTACCGGTCTCCCAGGGTGTAGAGTTAATACGGAAAACTTTCTGCCTGTCCATTTCTTTCACTTGTTTATGGACACGTAATCGGTATTTGCTTCTTCTTCGTATGCTGCATTTTGTAGACAATGCTTTAGCCTTGCCACGAGATCACCCTGATTGTGACCGCCTTTTTAAGATTAGGCCTGTCCTTGATCATTTTGTGGATCGGTTTTCAGAGGTCTATGTCCCAGGCAAAGAGATAAGTGTGGACGAGTCTTTGGTCCTTTTCAAGGGGCGTTTAGTTTTTAAGCAGTACATTCCTAGTAAGAGGGCACGGTATGGGATTAAATTGTATCTGCTGTCAGAAAGCAGTACAGGATATGTGTATAATTTCCGGGTCTACACTGGTAGGGATTCCAGTATTGACCCTCCTGGTTGTCCGGCCACTTTTGGAGTTAGCGAAAAAAGTGTGTGGGAACTTGCTAGACGGCTGTTTAACAAAGGTCACCATTTGTACGTAGATAATTTCTACACTGGAGTGCAGTTGTTCAAGGAGTTGTTTAGGGTGGACACTGTTGCTTGTGGCACAATCCGTTCTAACAGGAAAGGCTATCCAAGGGAGCTTGTCTGTAAAAAACTTGAGAGGGGACAGTGCAGTGCCTTGCGGAATAATGAGCTGCTAGCTCTGAAATTTTCAGACAGGAGGGATGTGTACATGCTATCGACCATCCATGATGAGAGTACTTCCCCTGTGGCTGTTTGGGGTCAGGTTGCGGAAGTGCGCAAACCTGCGTGCATTTTGGACTACAATAGGCACATGGGTGGTGTTGATAGAGTAGATCAGAGGTTAGAACCTTACACTGCTCTTCGTAAGTCATATGTGTGGTATAAAAAGTTGGCCCTACATTTATTTCATTTGGCAACTTTTAATGCCTTTATTGTATACAAGGATTGTTCACCCGAGTCAAGGATGACATTTGTTAAATTTCAGGAGTCGGTGATAGAAAGCCTTATTGTGGTGGAACCGGCAAGAGTTCCTAGAGTAGAAGTGGTGGAGGATGTGGCTAGATTGAAAGATCGGCACTTTCCAGATCACATTCCTCCCACTCCCAAAAAAGACATGCCCACAAAGAAATGTAGAGTATGTGCCCGGAGATCAATCCGGAGGGAGAGCCGTATGTACTGCCCCGAATGCCCTTCAAAGCCTGGGCTGTGTGTGCCATGCTGTTTTAGAAGTTACCACACAAGGAAAAACTTTTGGGAAATACCGTGAGCGTAAGCTGTCTGTTTTATATTTTCATATGTTTCACGGTTGGCATCTGTTGTGTATTTAGTTAGAGCTTTTGTGTTTGTAGTTTTGTGCTTATTTTATAATTAGTAGTTTCTTTGTTGTTTACAAATAAAAAAAAAGTGATTGCGGTGTCCGTGCGGTGGCGCTTGGCTGGCGGTGTGCGTGGGGTGGCGCTTGGTTGGCGGTGTGCGTGGGGTGGCGCTTGGCTGGCGGTGTGCGTGGAGTGGCACTTGGCTGGCGGTGTGCGTGGGGTGGCGCTTGGCTGGCGGTGTGCGTGGGGTGGCGCTTGGCTGGCGGTGTGCGTGGGGTGGCGCTTGGCTGGCGGTGCCAGCCAAACGGCAGTCCTCACTCCCATCAGCTGGTGTGATTCTTGTATCAGGCATGTGGGCGTATGTAAGTGATGGGCCCTTGAGTGGCGCGGTCTGTCGATGTGAGTGTTGTAATGTGCTGGGCCCGTGGCTGGCGGTGTGAATTGTCTTGTGCGTGTCATGTATGAAAGGTGTGTGAATGGACTGTAAAGCGGTTGGTGCCTTGTCGCGGCTTTACAGCTCACGAGCTGTGAGTCATTGGTTCACTTTTTTGCCTTTCACTTATTAGCAGTGCATTTCATTTTTGTGAAATCTCTTGTTAATAAAATTTGATCCACTGAACCATCACTCACCCTCGTGCCAAATCCAACCAGTATGTGTTGTAAAAAATGACAAAACCTGCTCCGCTGTAATCAGGCGTCGCAGCACACCTGTGACACGCAAGGTGCCTCAGGTGGGACCCCGATGATGAAGCATGCAACCAACTTGGTTGGTGGGTGAGGGGTCTTCTTCACATAACCTAAGTGTGTTTCTTTTCACAATTTTAGTGTTTGGCACATCACGGATGTATGTGCACACATCAAAGTGATATATATTCCAAAAATACCTGTTTGGGGGGGAGGGCCCACCAATGTTTTTGGTCCTGGGTGCGGCCTTCATGTAGGGAAACCTACAAAACCCAGAAACTTTTTAAAACTAGGCACCCCAAGGAGTCCAGGGAGGTGTGGCTTGCGTGGCTCCCCTAACATTTTCTTACCCAGACTCCTCTGTAAACCTCAAAATTTGCATAAAAAAGCATATTTTCCTGATTTTTCTTAGTAGGATCACCGCTCCAGCACAAAATTCCTACTCACCCAGTTTTCCCCTCAGTCTCCCAAGTAAAATGACACCTCACTTATGTGGGTCCCCAAAGCAGAGTCCGTCTCAAGATGTATAAAAGAATATGCCCTTATAAACTTGCTGTGCTATCCCTTCTATCCCTTCAGGTTTTGGGCCTTATTTTGTTGCAGGCACCTGGCCCACCCACACAAGTGAGGTATCTTTTTTATCGGGAGACTTGGGGGAATGCTGGGTATAAGGAAATTTGTGGCTCCTCTCAGATTCCAGAACTTTCTCCCACAGAAATGTGAGGAACATGAGTTTTTTTAGCCACATTTTGAGGTTTGCAAAGGATTCTTGGTAAAAGAACCTGGTCCGAGCCCCGCAAGTCACCCCATCTTGGATTCCCCTAGGTCTCTAGTTTTCAGAAATGCACAGGTTTGGTAGGTTTCCCTAGGTGCCGGCTGAGCTACAGGCCAAAATCCACAGGTAGGCAATGTTTTCTTTAAAAAAATGGGATGTGTCCACATTGCGTTTTGGGGTGTTTCCTGTCGCGGGCGCTAGGCCTACCCACGCAAGTGAGGTATCATTTTTATCGGGAGACGTGGGGGAACGCTGGTTGGAAGGAAATTTGCGGCTCCTCTCAGATTCCAGAACTTTCTCCCACAGAAATGTGAGGAACATGAGTTTTTTTAGGCAAATTTTGAGGTATGCAAAGGATTCTGGGTAACAGAACCTGGTCCGAGCCCCGCAAGTCACCCCATCTTGGATTCCCCTAGGTCTCTAGTTTTCAGAAATGCACAGGTTTGGTAGGTTTCCCTAGGTGCCGGCTGAGCTAGAGGCCAAAATCTACAGGTAGGCACTTCGCGAAAAACACCTCTGTTTTCTTCCAAAATTTTGGATGTGTCCACGTTGCGCTTTGGGGTGTTTCCTGTCGCGGGCGCTAGGCCTACCCACACAAGTGAGGTATCATTTTTATTGGGAGACTTGGGGGAACGCTGGGTGGAAGGAAATTTGTGGCTCCTCTCAGATTCCAGAACTTTCTGCCACAGAAATGTGAGGAACATGTGTTTTTTTAGCCAAATTTTGAGGTTTGCAAAGGATTCTGGGTAACAGAACCTGGTCCGAGCCCCGCAAGTCACCCCATCTTGGATTCCCCTAGGTCTCTAGTTTTCAGAAATGCACAGGTTTGGTAGGTTTCCCTAGGTGCCGGCTGAGCTAGAGGCCAAAATCTACAGGTAGGCACTTCGCAAAAAACACCTCTGTTTTCTTCCAAAATTTTGGATGTGTCCACGTTGCGCTTTGGGGTGTTTTCTGTCGCGGGCGCTAGGCCTAACCACGCAAGTGAGGTATCATTTTTATCGGGAGACTTGGGGGAACGCTGGGTGGAAGGAAATTTGTGGCTCCTCTCAGATGCCAGAACTTTCTGCCACAGAAATGTGAGGAACATGATTTTTTTTTAGCCAAATTTTGAGGTTTGCAAAGGATTCTGGGTAACAGAACCTGGTCCGAGCCCCGCAAGTCACCCCTCCTTGGATTCCCCTAGGTCTCTAGTTTTCAGAAATGCACAGGTTTGGTAGGTTTCCCTAGGTGCCGGCTGAGCTAGAGGCCAAAATCTACAGGTAGGCACTTCGCAAAAAACACCTCTGTTTTCTTCCAAAATTTTGGATGTGTCCACGTTGCGCTTTGGGGTGTTTCCTGTCGCGGGCGCTAGGCCTACCCACGCAAGTGAAGTATCATTTTTATCGGGAGACTTGGGGGAACGCTGGGTGGAAGGAAATTTGTGGCTCCTCTCAGATTCCAGAACTTTCTGCCACAGAAATGTGAGGAACATGTGTTTTTTTAGCCAAATTTTGAGGTTTGCAAAGGATTCTGGGTAACAGAACCTGGTCCGAGCCCCGCAAGTCACCCCATCTTGGATTCCCCTAGGTCTCTAGTTTTCAGAAATGCACAGGTTTGGTAGGTTTCCCTAGGTGCCGGCTGAGCTAGAGGCCAAAATCTACAGGTAGGCACTTCGCAAAAAACACCTCTGTTTTCTTCCAAAATTTTGGATGTGTCCACGTTGCGCTTTGGGGTGTTTCCTGTCGCGGGCGCTAGGCCTACCCACGCAAGTGAGGTATCATTTTTATCGGGAGACTTGGGGGAACACTGGCTGGAAGGAAATTTGTGGCTCCTCTCAGATTCCAGAACTTTCTGCCACAGAAATGTGAGGAACATGTGTTTTTTTAGCCAAATTTTGAGGTTTGCAAAGGATTCTGGGTAACAGAACCTGGTCCGAGCCCCGCAAGTCACCCCATCCTGGATTCCCCTACGTCTCTAGTTTTCAGAAATTCACAGGTTTGGTAGGTTTCCCTAGGTGCCAGCTGAGCTAGAGGCCAAAATCTACAGGTAGGCACTTTGCAAAAAACACCTCTGTTTTCTTCCAAAATTTTGGATGTGTCCACGTTGCGCTTTGGGGTGTTTCCTGTCGCGGGCGCTAGGCCTACCCACGCAAGTGAGGTATCATTTTTATCGGGAGACTTGGGGGAACGCTGGGTGGAAGGAAATTTGCGGCTCCTCTCAGATTCCAGAACTTTCTCCAACAGAAATGTGAGGAACATTAGTTTTTTTAGCCAAATTTTGAGGTATGCAAAGGATTCTGGGTAACAGAACCTGGTCCGAGCCCCGCAAGTCACCCCATCTTGGATTCCCCTAGGTCTCTAGTTTTCAGAAATGCACAGGTTTGGTAGGTTTCCCTAGGTGCCGGCTGAGCTAGAGGCCAAAATCTAAAGGTAGGCACTTCGCAAAAAACACCTCTGTTTTCTTCCAAAATTTTGGATGTGTCCACGTTGCGCTTTGGGGTGTTTCCTGTCGCTGGCGCTAGGCCTACCCACGCAAGTGAGGTATCATTTTTATCAGGAGACTTGGGGGAACGCTGGGTGGAAGGAAATTTGTGGCTCCTCTCAGATGCCAGAACTTTCTGCCACAGAAATGTGAGGAACATGTGTTTTTTTAGCCAAATTTTGAGGTTTGCAAAGGATTCTGGGTAACAGAACCTGGTCCGAGCCCCGCAAGTCACCCCATCTTGGATTCCCCTAGGTCTCTAGTTTTCAGAAATGCACAGGTTTGGTAGGTTTCCCTAGGTGCCGGCTGAGCTAGAGGCCAAAATCTACAGGTAGGCACTTCGCAAAAAACACCTCTGTTTTCTTCCAAAATTTTGGATGTGTCCACGTTGCGCTTTGGGGTGTTTCCTGTCGCGGGCGCTAGGCCTAACCACGCAAGTGAGGTATCATTTTTATCGGGAGACTTGGGGGAAAGCTGGGTGGAAGGAAATTTGTGGCTCCTCTCAGATGCCAGAACTTTCTGCCAAAGAAATGTGAGGAACATGTGTTTTTTTAGCCAAATTTTCAGGTTTGCAAAGGATTCTGGGTAACAGAACCTGGTCCGAGCCCCGCAAGTCACCCCTCCTTGGATTCCCCTAGGTCTCTAGTTTTCAGAAATGCACAGGTTTGGTACGTTTCCCTAGGTGCCGGCTGAGCTAGAGGCCAAAATCTACAGGTAGGCACTTCGCAAAAAACACCTCTGTTTTCTTCCAAAATTTTGGATGTGTCCACGTTGCGCTTTGGGGTGTTTCCTGTCGCGGGCGCTAGGCCTACCCATGCAAGTGAGGTATCATTTTTATCGGGAGACTTGGGGGAACGCTGGGTGGAAGGAAATTAGTGGCTCCTCTCAGATTCCAGAACTTTCTGCCACAGAAATGTGAGGAACATGTGTTTTTTTAGCCACATTTTGAGGTTTGCAAAGGATTCTGGGTAACAGAACCTGGTCCGAGCCCCGCAAGTCACCCCATCTTGGATTCCCCTAGGTCTCTCGTTTTCAGAAATGCACAGGTTTTGTAGGTTTCCCTAGGTGCCGGCTGAGCTAGAGGCCAAAATCTACAGGTAGGCACTTCGCAAAAAACACCTCTGTTTTCTTCCAAAATTTTGGATGTGTCCATGTTGCGCTTTGGGGTGTTTCCTGTCGCGGGCGCTAGGCCTAACCACGCAAGTGAGGTATCATTTTTATCGGGAGACTTGGGGGAACGCTGGGTGGAAGGAAATTTGTGGCTCCTCTCAGATTCCAGAACTTTCTGCCACAGAAATGTGAGGAACATGTGTTTTTTTAGCCAAATTTTGAGGTTTGCAAAGGATTCTGGGTAACAGAACCTGGTCCGAGCCCCGCAAGTCACCCCATCTTGGATTCCCCTAGGTCTCTCGTTTTCAGAAACGCACAGGTTTGGTAGGTTTCCCTAGGTGCCGGCTGAGCTAGAGGCCAAAATCTACAGGTAGGCACTTCGCAAAAAACACCTCTGTTTTCTTCCAAAATTTTGTATGTGTCCACGTTGCGCTTTGGGGTGTTTTCTGTCGCGGGCGCTAGGCCTACCCACGCAAGTGAGGTATCATTTTTATCGGGAGACTTGGGGGAACGCTGGGTGGAAGGAAATTTGTGGCTCCTCTCAGATTCCAGAACTTTCTGCCACAGAAATGTGAGGAACATGTGTTTTTTTAGCCAAATTTTGAGGTTTGCAAAGGATTCTGGGTAACAGAACCTGGTCCGAGCCCTGCAAGTCACCCCATCTTGGATTCCCCTACATCTCTAGTTTTCAGAAATGCACAGGTTTGGTAGGTTTCCCTAGGTGCCGGCTGAGCTAGAGGCCAAAATCTACAGGTAGGCACTTCGCAAAAAACACCTCTGTTTTCTTCCAAAATTTTGGATGTGTCCACGTTGCGCTTTGGGGTGTTTCCTGTCGCGGGCGCTAGGCCTACCCACGCAAGTGAGGTATAATTTTTATCGGGAGACTTGGGGGAACGCTGGGTGGAAGGAAATTTGTGGCTCCTCTCAGATTCCAGAACTTTCTGCCACAGAAATGTGAGGAACATGGGTTTTTTAGCCAAATATTGAGGTTTGCAAAGGATTCTGGGTAACAGAACCTGGTCCGAGCCCCGCAAGTCACCCCATCTTGGATTCCCCTAGGTCTCTAGTTTTCAGAAATGCACAGGTTCGGTAGGTTTCCCTAGGTGCCGGCTGAGCTAGAGGCCAAAATCTACAGGTAGGCACTTCGCAAAAAACACCTCTGTTTTCTTCCAAAATTTTGGATGTGTCCATGTTGCGCTTTGGGGTGTTTCCTGTCGCGGGCGCTAGGCCTACCCACGCAAGTGAGGTATCATTTTTATTGGGAGACTTGGGGGAACGCTGGGTGGAAGGAAATTTGTGGCTCCTCTCAGATTCCAGAACTTTCTGCCACAGAAATGTGAGGAACATGTGTTTTTTTTAGCCAAATTTTGAGGTTTGCAAAGGATTCTGAGTAACAGAACCTGGTCCGAGCCCCGCATGTCACCCCATCTTGGATTCCCCTAGGTCTCTAGTTTTCAGAAATGCACAGGTTTGGTAGGTTTCCCTAGGTGCCGGCTGAGCTAGAGGCCAAAATCTACAGGTAGGCACTTCGCAAAAAACACCTCTGTTTTCTTTCAAAAAAATGGGATGTGTCCACGTTGCGTTTTGGGGCGTTTCCTGTCGCGGGCGCTAGGCCTACTCACACAAGTGAGGTATCATTTTTATCGGGAGACTTGGGGGAACATAGATTAGCAAAACAAGTGCTATTGCCCCTTGTCTTTCTCTACATTTTTTCCTTCCAAATATTGGAGAGTGTGTAAAAAAGACATCTATTTGAGAAATTCCATATAATTCACATGCTAGTATGGTCACCCCGGAATTCAGAGATGTGCAAATAACCACTGCTCCTCAGCACCTTATCTTGTGCCCTTTTTGGAAATGCAAAGGTTTTCTTGATTGCAATTTTTTACTCTTTATATTTCAGCAAATGAATTGCTGTATACCCGGTATAGAATGAAAAAGCACTGCAGGGTGCAGCTCATTTATTGGCTCTGGGTTCCTCGGGTTCTTGATGAACCTACAAGCCCTATATATCCCCGCAACCAGAGGAGTCCAGCAGACGTAACGGTATATTGCTTTCCATAATCTGACATTGCAGGGAAAAATTACAGAGTAAAACGTAGAGAAAAATTGATGGTTTTTTCACCTCAATTTCAATATTTTTCTTTTTCAGCTGTTATTTTCTGTAGGAAACCCTTGTAGGACCTACACAAATGACCCCTTGCTGAATTCAGAATTCTGTCTACTTGTCAGAAATGGTTAGGTTTCTGGGATCCAGCATTGGTTTCATGCCCATTCCTGTCACTGACTGGAAGGAGGCTGAAAGCACAAAAAATTGCAAAAATGGGGTATGCCCCAGTAAAATGCCAAAATTGTGTTGAAAAATTGGGTTTTCTGATTCAAGTCTGCCTGTTCCTGAAAGCTAGGAAGCTGCTGAGTTTAGCACTGCAAGCCCTTTGTTGATGCCATTTTCAGGGGGAAATCCACAAGCCTTCTTCTGCAGCCACTTTTTCCAATTTTTTTGAAAAAAACAAACTTTTCACTGTATTTTGGCCACTTTCTTGGCCTCCTTCAAGGGAACCCACAAAGTCTGGGTACCTCTAGAATCCCTAGGATGTTGGAAAAAAAGGACGCAAATTTGGCTTGGTTAGCTTATGTGGACAAAAAGTTATGAGGGCCTAAGCGCGAACTGCCCCAAATAGGCAAAAAAAGGTCTGGCACAGGAGGGGGAAAAGGCCTGGCAGCGAAGGGGTTAATTGATAACTTGACTTGTGTATTGTGGATTTTTGTTGTTTTGGTCTTGTTTTGTTTAGATAAATATTTGCTATTTTTTCTAAACCTGTGTTGTGTCATTTTGTAGTGTTTGCATTAAGTTACTGTTTGTTTTGGTACAAATACTTTACATCTAGCACTCTGAAGTTAAGCCCACAATGTTGTGCCAAGCTACCAAGGGGGTGAGCTGGGGTTAGCTGAGGGTGATTCTCTTTTACCCTGACTAGAGTGAGGGTCCTTGCTTGGACGGGGTAACCTGACTGCCAACCAAAGGCCCCATTTCTAACAGTGACCAAAAAGAATACACTTGGCTAGTTCTGCAGAAAGTATAAGTATGATAGAAGTTGGGGTTCTTCCTAACCTTCTAGTTGAAATGATCCTAGGAACCAACAAACCCAGCTTCCAGTCCTTACTCCAAGAAGCTCCGGAATATGGGGCAAGGTGGCTTGTAGAACCTCCATTCTCCCATTGAGGACAACCTATGCTCCAGGAAATAGAAAACTAATCAAGATAGAAAGTATCAAAAAAGAAAGGGCCCAGGTCAAAATGCCCTCTTAACATGAGAGTCATGTGAGATAAACAAACACTTTCGAGCAGTCAAAGAGAATGATCGAACTCTACAAAGTGCCTGGCAACAGGCAAGAGATGGAACAGGAACTCCCCATCAGGTATTTCCCCGATTTGAAATTCAGAAGGAACTTTTGTATATGGTAGAGAAAGTAGGAGTAAACTCACAGTTACTAATAACGACACTTCTCTGAGGACAAATTCTTTCTTATGCCCATTCACATTTACTCGCTAGACACTTTTGTCTGGATAAAACATCACAAACCATGCTTGAGCAATTTTACCGGCCTGGCATCTCTGCACAGATAAAGACAATTGTCAGGAATGCCCATCTGTCAGACTAAAAATCTGCATCAACCTCCTTTGATTTCCCTACAGAAGATACCCTTAAAAAGTACCCCCTTTGAAAGGGTCAGGGTAGATCTCCCGGGTCACCTGTTTCCTTCTTCCAAAGAGCATAAATATATTCTGGTTCTAGTTTACTATACTACTAGGTACCCTGAGGTTGTGTCAATATGGTAAACCAGCACAAGAATTGTTGCTAATGCTTTAATTGAAATATTCATGTGGACGGGGTTCTCCTAAGAAATCCTAACAGACCAAGGAGCCCCATTCATATTCAAGCTCATGAAGTAAGTGTGCCAACAATTGGGTGCTCAACAGATATAAAGGCACTCTCAAATTAACTTTGCAAAAAATGCTTTCGGAAGAAGGAAAGAATTTGAAGAAATTTCAGCCATTAGCTCTCCATGTAATATGAAATGAAGTACAGTCAAACATGGATTGCTCTTCCTTCAAATTCCTTTTTGGCAGAAAACCTCATCCTTTGTTGGAAATTACTTGTGAGGTTTGTGAGAAGTATTTCCAGGAGGAATGCACCCGTCTGGATTATGTAATCCAACTAAGACCTTGATTAGGAAAAGTGAGAGAGTTTGCAGCTACTAATTAAGGCAAGGCTCAGAAGCGACAAGAACAAACTTACAATAGGTGCACTGAATGGAGGGAGCTACAATCAAGTGACTGAGACCTCGGCAGTCACTTTGAAGATGGCCAGAAAGCCCGCTCCTCTGGCGGTGTTGGTAATTACCGCCGACGGTATGGCAGTGCACGACTGCCATATAAAGATGGCAGTAGTGAACTGGCTGCAAAGCAGGCAGTTCACTACCACTCACCACCAGGCCTGATTTGACCACCTAGCCGAAGGTAGCCACAGTCGACCCGGTGGTGGAGCCTAGACCGCTGGTGGGATAATGATCCCATTTCCACCAGGATTTCCTTGCAGGATTCCCCGCCAGGTAATCCTTGGCAGAAAGCATGCTGGTGACACATAGTACACAGTATGTGACACGCTAGGCCCCTGCCACTGCCACAACCCCCAAATACCCACACAAGCCCCTGGACACCCCCCCACGTCCCACCTCAAACCCTGAAATACTAAACCCTACCCTTCCTCCCCCCAATCTCCCTGTAGGCCCTAAATCCAACCCTCCCAAATACACATGCACACATCTATAGACATACACACACGCATTCATACACACATCCCCCCTTCATAAAAACACATGCACACCCCCATGCACACACACACTCCCTCACTCAACACACACACCCCTCCCCCTTCCCTCTCGGGTAGTACTTACCTGTTCTGCGGCGCTGCTCTGGGAGAGAAACGGGCTCCTAGGCTGCTGCTCCGCCAGCATCGCCGCATCTCCATACCCTGCCACACCTATGACTGCATCATATAGGTGTGGTGGTGTCTGGCTCACGTGGCGATGAGGGTGGAGCAGCATCCACCCCTGTCACGACCCCCAGCATGGGGTCTGGTGGTCCTCACCGCCATCAATGGCGGTGAGGCTCCAGGCGTCATTATATGGCGGGTACCTACTGCTGCCACTGAAGGTCTTCCGTCGACTGTCAGCACGGCTGTCGGTGGTGTATCCCGCCATTTTCAAAATGACTGCCCTAGTCTTATTACCAAGTTCCACTAACAAAATTAAATTTACTTGCCAAGGTCCAAAGGAAACACTTAAAAAGGCAGGGAAAGTAATTTACAAACTACCAATGAAAAAGAATAGGGAACAAATATACCAAATGAATATACTTATTTATTTAAGAAGTGATGGGGACCCATTCCCTAGACTATACAAACGTTTGTCACAATCTCCAAAGAGATGACTACTCTTGGGGAATTAAGAGGTATTTTTATGAGAAGTGAGGAAACACTGCGCTATTGCAGAGTTGTGTCAACAAAATTGCAATGTGTAGTGCCATTTACTTGCAACATGGATGCTCTTGATTTATGGTTCGGGATACCATGTCGCAAGCTCCGAAAGTGCGTCAAAAATGTTGACGTATCTTCTAAGAATGACACAATGGGGGTCATTATGACCCCGGCGGTAAAAAACACTTACTGCCGCAGCGACGGCCATCAAAAGACCGTTGCTGCGGCTACCAGCCGTATTATGACCACAGTCGGATTTCCGCCAGAAGGATGGCGGAAATCTGGCTGTGGCCATGCCGGCAGATGGTGGTAAGGTGGATCGCTGCCTGCCGTATTATGAGAATAATAAGGCCTGGCGGTGTTCTGCTGGTGGACGCTGCTGCTGGCAGCAGCGCCCCGTTCTGTCTCCTGCTGGAGGACCCCCTGACTACAGGTAAGTCGGGTGCTCCGACAGGGGAGGGGGGCGTTGTGTGTGTGTGAGGGGGTTGTATATCTGTGCGTGCGTGCATGCGGGTGTGTGTTGCTTGTTGTGTGCGTGTGATTGTATGGATGTGTGAGTGCGTGTATGTTGAGTTGTGTGAATGCGTGTCTGAGTGTATGTATGTAAGTGTGTGTGAATGTGTGTTTGAATGGATGTATGCATGTTGGAATGGGTGTGTTTATGCGTGTGTGCAGTGAGGGGAGTGTAGAGGGGGCCTGGAGAAGAAGGGGAAGTGGGGGAACGCTGTGGTGGGGGAGGGGAGATTGAAGACCCTATCAGTGACAGGGAAGGCATTCCTGTCACTGATAGTGCCTACCGCCGTGGTTTTCGTGGCTGTGAAGATGCCATGAAAACCATGGCGGTAGGCGGGGTCATAATCCCGCAGGCGGGCAAGTGACAGCCGCCAGGCTGGAGAGTGAAGTCTCCAGCCCAGCAGTCGTTACCACCGTGGTAGTCGGTGTGATAAAGCCAAACCGCCAATGTCATAATATGGAGAAAAGTACCGCCGGCCTGTTGGCAGTACTTTCCTCCATATTAACGCCGACTGCAAGGGTCATAATGAGGGCCAATGTGTCATAAGGCAACTGGCCCCTACGTGACACAAAACTGATTTGCATGTCATAAAACACTTGTAAGTGACACAAATCAGCATTGCATTACTTAGGAGTGCATTGCTTGGTGGGATGCATAAAAAAAGATTATGCATCTCAAAACATTGAACAGCAGAACATAAAATAACTTACAAAAATGGAGGCAGCACTATGTATAATTTAGAAAGGCAAGAACTCCAAACCCAGCCAAAATGCCCAAATAGCAGGCCAGGGGAGGAGGAAGAGGAAGACCAATTTCAGTGAGAAGGAGAATCAAATATTAATAGCTGAGGTGACAATAAATGAAACATCTTCTCTTTGTCTCCTCTGATTTGCCATTAAGGAGGAAGGAAGCCATTTGGCAATCCATACAGCAGAAAGTCAATAGTCTACGGCAAACAAAGAGAACAGTGCTGAAGTTTAGGAAGATGTTGCATGAATATAAATGCAGGACCAAAGAGAAACTGTCCAGGAACCTTAGGACGGCCATGAGGACCTGATGTCCAGAAGGAGTAGGACCCTCTGGAGGAGCAGGTGGCGTCACTCATCTAATCAGAGTTGGAGGCAAGAGTTGCTGGACCGGACAGTGCTGGGGTTGATTGCCAGAATGAACTGCAGGATAAGTGACAACAAAAGACCATGGGCATATTAATGAGATTTGTAGTGCAATGCAGATCAGCAAGTCCCTTTGCTGCACTGCGCCGTGCAGTGTGCATCTGAAAGGGCAGGAATGTCTCATATATGAATTCATGCATTCCATAACTCTGAAACCATTCCCCTGTCACATACATTTATCTGCATCCCTGCCAACTGTCACTGATCTATGTGTGATGTTTTAGTCCAGTCCAGGTTCTCCAATTAATCCTGGGACTTGTGCTCCAATCTACATGAGAGACTCGGACTACAAATACCACAATACAAAGCAAAAAACTGCGACTGCATCAGCACATCATGCATGGTTATTGTAAACTTTGCAGCTGTGTCAGTGTTAACGCTGGCACCTTTGCACCATGTAGTAAGTGTGCTTGCCTTGGGGCTACGCAGCCAAAATTTGAATGGAATGGAATGTTTAGTAATGTGCTTTGCCAGAGTGCTAAATTCTCATCCAAGAGGGTATTCAGGTGCTGATTCTGTGCCACCTCACTAAGTAGAATTTCCTGAAGAGTCATGCATAGTCATTTAAACTAAGCTATTTTGCACCCAGCTGTCCTGGTGTGCAGGATGAGCTTTTCACAGGTGTTGGCTGTCATGCAAGAGACTACCCTACCTCCTGTCTTGTTCATATGGTGTTTGGGGCTAGGGGTTAATGGAAGTGATGCACAGCAGAGGTCCATGATTCCTTGTTGGAAGCATAGATGGTGTGTGAGCTACGTGAGGCCCTGGTAGAGTAGGGCCTCACATGTGTGATGGAGCAGATTGAACTGGCAGTAACTCTGACTAGGAAGACTTTATTGTAGCTCAAGATTGCCAGGGGTGATGTGTGTACTGCAAGGTAGGCTGAGTAATAGTCAGATTCAGCTGTGTATGATAGTTCAACACTTGTGTTTTAGCCGTGTAGAGTTGCTGTGGTAGCAGGAATTTGTGCACTACAGTCTACATGAGATTAGGGCCTGGGGATGATGTCACAAGTGGCAGGACGGAGCCAGAAGAGTCTGACTTTGTAACACATGTAAAGCCAGGTGGAGTTCTCTGGGAAACCAGGGCATGTTGCAGTTTATCCTCACTAACATCTACTGAGTTCCAGTACCCAATACTCGAACATACATTGAAGGCCTGCTGGAAAATAGCATAATGTAACACATGCTGATGGTGTGTGTGTGTTTTGAGAGCCATTGTATGATATAACTGTCATCATTATGTCAGATTAAGTAGAGTGTCTAGGTCTGAATGATGATTGCCTGCAGAGTCATGTACAAGTACAAATGAGTGTGACTGAGTGAACAGATTAGTGGGATTCTGCAGAGAATTATCTTGGGTGATGAATAAATTGACTAAGCTTGAGATATGGCATATTTCCAAATTTGATTATGGCAATCCCATGGGAGTCAGTGTCTACTGTTCTGTACTATGGAGATAAATGTGTGTTAGGAAACTACTGGATATCAAAATGAAATTGAAATATGGCAAATACGTGTCCTTACCATTCCTGCAGTGTAGCACAGTTGTTTGCTGTGCAGAGTTACATGGATAAGTGACAAATATGACCCGTAAACCACATAATTTGGTAAAATTGCATGCAAGACAGTACAGCTTTTCAGATTGTTGTGTTTTACTAAGTGCAAGGCAGAGTGCTAGATAATTTACGAAACATAAAATAACATGAATTGAACACTGCTGTGGTGCTAACATATGGCTAGAGGGAATGCTAGCACCCTGGTGACATGGTGCAATGGTCTCAGCAGTGGGTTGAAGAGCCTAATGTAACATCAGTGTAGGCACAAACCACAATCAATAATTTTAATGTAAAATGTGCCACTTACCTGCACTCACTCTTCCATGCAGGGCAGGCCAGTAAGCTACCAAGCTGTGTTGCATTGTGTCATTAAACAAATGGTGCCCTGTGTTCATACATAGGTTGTCTGAACAATGTTAAGGTTCTGTCATGTGAAAGGAAACAATAGTCTAACATGGCCTCAACTACTTCTAGTAACATATGTTCCACATAGCAATGTATACTTGAAATAGAAAATAATTAGTCTGAATGTCAGTAAAATCACTTATATCTACATATGATGGATCAGTATTTACATATTCCTATCTCTTTCCAGAGGGACAAACAACACCTCCTGTAGAGCAGCCTGTCTTTGATGACCAAGCTGTTGAGAGCACCATCCTATCCCCCATGGATGATGACACCTTCGAACAACTCCTAGACTCTATTGAATCACCTTCTCCACTCTTGCCTAAGAATATAAAGTTGCAAAGTCTCCAGAGGAACCACCATCCACAGTACAGTCCCCATCTAGCTGCGCAATCCCAGCTGAGGAGTCGAAGGACTCCCAAGTTGAATTTCAACAGCAAGTGGTAAAAGTCCAGCAGCAAATTGCTGATGAGGTGTGGGCAAGGATGGAGACCATAGCAGACACCCTAGGAGCACTCCATAGGTGGCTTAGACCTAATAAGGGTGTGGTTACGGCTATTACAGGGTCCTACACTTGGCTCCATGGGGTTGATGATTGAATGGTATCATGATGCAGAGGGAACAACATCAGCCCTCTACTTCTGACACCAGTGAAGAAGCCATGTAGCTGGGGGCCATCCATAACATGGAATCCATGGACCACAAGTTGGACTCCTACATTACAACATTGGGTGACCACAATCGCAGTATCATGGCTTAGTTGGCATGCCACCAAACCCTTGTCAGGGATTTCCAGGCTGCCTTACAGACACTGCTGAATGCTCGTGGGGACAGGGAAGCCACATCCTTTGATCCTGATGTGTTTGTTCCTCAGATGCCTCCTAAACAGATACCATCACTATTAAGGTAGGCACATTATCCATCAGAGGAGGAAAGTGTTGACTCCACCAGTTTCTAGGAGATATTTGCCAGATAATATTTGTTACTGCCTCCTGGCCAGTTTCATAGTGGTCCTGTGTTTGCCATCATGCCACCTCCTTTATCACCCAGTGCTATACTATTTGTTTGTGCATCTGTAGATTTTATTCACTTTTGGACTTTGAAACTATCATACCTTCCCTAATGGCAATTTGTACCTTCTTACTGAAATTCTCCTCACCTCCTCCTGTTGCATGACATATTCACCAAATGAACTCTGTCTGGTTATCTATGCTGTTGGTGTTGGAACAAAATTGGAAAATAGGACTCCCGGAAAAGATTGTGAGAGACCAACAATCTTCAATATAATTATTGGTCATACACAAATTTGTAGTAAACCATAAATAGCATTGAATGTCTGTTTTTTTCTGAGAGGACTACATATACCATGGTGGAAGGGTACATTCATAACTCAATTTTGTGCATCACAAGAAGAGTGAGCGAAACTCAATTTCACATGCTGTCTTTGGATATGCAGCTACACCAAGTTTAAACACTGCAGTGGTATCATGAGCGATGTGTTCTTTATGTAACAACAAGCTCCAGTCACTTGACTCACACACAGTGAGAAACTGCTCTCAATCACACTAATATTTACCCCCTATAAATGGGAAATGTGAGTTCATAACACTGTTCCACTCATTGATATGTGTTGCTTAGTGAACATGGCAACTTTATCATCCTAAAATTATAACCTCACTGCACACACTGAGGTTCTACAGTACATACATCTGCATGGTTGTAGAAATGGTAGGCAGATACCCATGCCAATATTCATCATGAATTAGCATCATACCTGCGCCGCACAAGGTGGAGAGAGAAAAACCCTATACCTTGATTGTCAGTAACCGAGAAATGCAAGGGATCCATTTTGGGGAGATTTGCCAACTGATAATTGTAAGGAAAAGATACACTGGATAAAGTAAATGAAACATGTATCTCTGCCCCCTGAGAGGTCTAATGTGTCAAGTGTGAGTGTAACCACATACATTTATCCTATAAGTGCTAGACCATGGAATCAGAAACAATGCAACACCTTCCCAGGGGTATGGCAAATGGGTGATATATGGGCATTAAACTTTGAAAGTACTTAGCAAGTAGTCAATGGCAATGATGATGGACAGTCTCCTGGCAGGTGTGACTGCATACACAATTAGTAACCTGTTAACAGTAATGACACACTTGGACAATGGGGCAAGGGTGTGTGCAGTAGTGCGATGCACCAGTGTGTGCACCAGTGTGTGTTCCAGCTCAGCTAGGGAATGGCAATCTGTAGTGAGAAAAACATTCCTACATGTACTATGCTGTAGCACTTTCACACATGGGTGCAGGAGAAGGGGTCTACCTTTGTTGGGCTGTGTGTGAAATTTCCAACTTTGCCCCACTTTCAGTGCCCAAAGAATGGAAAACGGTCCAGAAAATTTTCAAATGTGAGATAGACTAACAGTTGTCCCTAGGCCTCTGACAAAGCTGCATACATTTTCAGAGTGCAGGCCAATTGATACATTATCTACTCAAATTAACGCATACAATGATACTCACTTTTACATATGAACTGATGATGAACTACTGAAATAAGAAAAAAGTATGTAAACTATTATTGCTACCTATACCTACCAACCCTGCATTAACTAACCTAACACTAGCCTACAATATCTACACTAATCTTAAACTACAGATACTCATTGTATACCATCTAAACTTCTCTTAAACTATATTGGCTTATTTTACACTATCTTTACTATTATACACACATGATAAGTTATACCTGTAAAGCTAAACAAATATATATATATATATATATATATATATATTTATTTATTTTTTTGTCACTACACATCAATCCACCACTCTCTTAAAAACCTAAAACTATTGAAACAGATTTTAAAAAAAACTTCCTAATAATATATGTAAAAACTACCCTCACCTACACTGTACCTATTTTAAGCCCTAATTAACATTATGTCTAATAACTATACCATAAAAACAACACAAAAAATGGAAGTGTAATATACAGAAGGAGAGTTCACAACAGTTCAGAAACCTGAACCACTGCATCTTGTATTTCTGAGACAAATTATCTGAGGCTGTCCTTATCTTGTTGTATGGCGTCCACCCTCTGAATGGTTTTCTTAAGTTCTCGCAAAATGAAATATTTAAAAACTGATCCTCTGCATCTTCTTTCTCCCTTGGGCTGTGTCGATGGTGACTGGGAGGCAGCAGATATCCCTGGTGTGGGCTGGGGTTGGTCTAGTGGCTCCTGCTGCTGGAAAAGTGATGATCCCTTTAAAACCCTGGATGGAGCTTGTTAGCCTTGGCTGTGACTTCTCCACGACCCCTTCAACGTCAGAATACAGTTTTCCAAACTTTCAAAAGGCCTCGTAGATATGCCAAATGTGGTGGTAGCAGTCCAGGGGTCCTTCATAGATTTTAACCTGGTCAGCTGTCAGGGAGGGAGGTAAATTAAAAATATTTAGCTCAACCTGATGTTGTGAAATGATGCAGACATTGTTCTACAATCGTATGTGTCTGTCCAGAACAACTCTAAATTATGAGATAAAGATATAGATACTATACCTTCCGTACAATTACATCTCCTACTTGACCAAGGCAAACTGAGTCAAGTGCGGTCAGTGTAGATGCACAATATAAAAATGTAGTCACAATATGATTACAACCATATCATTCAGACTAATGAGTCACACTCACTATGATATGCTTGCATTGAAATTGGACACATGGCACACAAATTGAAACTCAAGGTCTTGGAATTGCATCAAGCAGGTGGACTAAAATTTGCTCATCTACACGTGTGAAACATGGCAGGGTAAGACAGTAAGGGTAGTTTGTTACTACGTTACATAACTCATTGCGAGTCACACAAGAAAACACACATTGCAGACTTTACTTTCTCAGTGTCAGGTAGAGAATTCATAGATAGCGGGTAGTGGTATATTGCCTACAGAACATTATTGGTGTACATTTCACCAATTTAGTTTCAGGCAAATGGACTGAAATCTGACATATACATTCTGGTATATACTTGTCTCAAAAACCTGTTTACTTATCCATATTTCTGTACACTCATTCTCCCATGGCTGCATTAATCTGCGGACATTTTAAATAAGACAACACATCTCAGTGTTATGTGTATGCATGCTGGAGCACTCATCTGTACACACATTTTGTGGCATAGAATACAGGCAACCTTACACCATGATGTAGGTTGACTAGACTGGTGCTAGCCAGGCTGACATAGCCCACCAGTTTGTGAATTCCTGCATGTGATCTTTTTCACAGTGCAGCAACATTACGATATACCTTGCATTGTTTGAATCCCTCCAAGAAATGGGACATAAGGGATATACAAGGCACAAGTTTGCCATTAAAATGACAATCCATTGAGGGGGGAGTGGCTAGGCAGCTGAACAGGGTGGATGCGCTCTAACTGAGCTCCCCTGTCAATCAATCAATCAATCAATCAAAGTATTTATAAAGCGCTCTACATACCCTTGAGGGTTTCAAGGCGCTGAGGGGGGGGGGGGCTGCTGCAACTGATCAAAGAGCCAGGTCTTGAGGAGTCTTCTGAAGGTGAGTAGGTCTTGGGTCTGCCGTAGTTTGGTCGGGAGGGTGTTCCAGGTCTTGGCGGCGAGGTAGGAGAAAGATCTGCCGCCAGAGGTCTTTCGTTTGATGCAGGGAACAACGGTAATGGTGAGCTTTGTGGAGCGGAGCTGATGGGTGGGGGTTTAGAAGCTGAGTCTGTTGTTCAGGTAGGCTGGTCCGGTGACGTGGAGTGCCTTGTGTGCGTGGGTGAGGAGCTTGAATGTGATCCTCTAGTCTACGGGGAGCCAGTGAATGTCTCTCAGGTGGTGGGAGTTGTGGCTGTGGTGGGGTATGTTAAGGATCAGCCGGTTGGAGGCGTTCTGGATGTGTTGGAGGCGTCGCAGGTTTTTGGCCGGGATACCTGTGTAGATTGCGTTGCCGTAGTCTAGTCTGCTGATGATGAGGGCCTGAGTCACTGTTCTTCTTGTTTCTGTCGGGATCCACTTGTAGATCCCTGTGTGGTGCTGCAATCTGGAGGAAGCTGATGGCACCCCGTTGCTGAAAATCACTCACCCTGACCGTGCTCCTGATGGGAGCCCCTCCTGCTGGGCAGTCCCCTGTACTTTGAAGACCGCAGCATGCCTGCCAAGGCAATATCGGCCTGAAGGTTGTGGCTTAGGGAGAACAGAGGAACTGACACTGTGGCAATGGAAGCAAAGGCTGCTCTTGAGGAAGGAGAATGGCTTATTGGTGTTCAGGCAGTGGCAGCTGCAGGGGGGGGTGGGTACTTGCTGTTCAGTGTTACAATAGGCTAGCCAGGGACCCGTGGGTGAACCTAAGAGACCTGTGGCAAATGGCCACCCACGTCTCTAGTCAACTGGGGGACGCTGCTGTAGCTAGGAACCCAGAAGAAGAGGCCTACTCTGAAGCCAATGAGGTGAGCTCCCCTGAGGTAGAACCTACATGACATCATAAGAGAGGGGAAAAGCACTGAAAGCTGTGAGGGGCTGATAAGTGTGAGGATCTGACTGCTTAATCCCATGTGAGAGTATTCAGCAACCCCATTGGGGAGTGCTTGGAAGGGCCACCCCAATGGTGGGGAGCATTGCACTACACCTGCTGCTCTAAACACACCACAAAGATGCTCCAACTTCCCGAAAAAACTGGGTCGAGTGAGATGGAGTGTGCATGGACAGGCTGCCCGGCAGGGAGGTGGCTTGCAACACCCTATGGAGGAAACCCTTGCTGAGCAGTAGAGCGAGGTGATGGAATCTAGAGGAGGCAGAACCGTGTTCACTAAAGGACCCCTTGCACTGCAGACTTGCGAAACAGGTCGCAGGGATAATATGGCAAGAGATAAGCCCTCTAGGGCGGCGTCCCAAACCAAAATAAGTAAATTCACTAAACACATCCCACAAGTGGACAGAGGTGGCGCAGCGGGGGAGAGACCCAGCAGGATAAGAATCCACAAAACTCTACCATTTCACAGGTGATTAAAGACTTCAAGGACACCCCAGAGGGCAAGATGGGGGAACTCAAAGTCAAACTTGCCCTGATTCATCAAGACCTATGAAATACAAAGCACAGAGTCAAAGAGGTCAAAAACAGGGACTCTGCAAAAGAAGACACTGTCAAGTAACATGTGACTACCCTAGTGACCCTGTAGTCAACCAGATGGAAGCTTGCTTGGAGGATGTAGAGGGTAGATATAGACGTAATAACCTCCATTTGTGAGCATCCCTGAGGGGTTGGAGAGGACCTCACCTTCATCCTTTATATCTAACTGACTTCAGACCTGGGTACTTGATGCAGCAGACTTATCAAAACGGTTGGCGGAGGCTGGGCCCTAACCAGACAGAAGTCCCCATTACCATCAGAGACGGGTGATTAGACTCACTGTATAACCTGCACTCACTCTTCGGTAGCTTGGCACAAAGCAGTCAGGCTTATCACAGTGGCAATGTGTTAAGCAATGTGTATGTAAATAAGTTTTGTATTGAACACACAATTAAGACAGCATGAATACCATGTAACTCTGGGTAGGAATCACCATCACCATTTGAAACAACACTAGCAGTACTAGGCCCAACTGTGTTAAAATGATATTTCAATATGCACACATGAGAAAAGTAATACATTCCCTCCCAGTACGCACATGAGGTGCCAAATGTTGTCAGCACGAGAACGACTACCACAATTCAATTATACACAGTTCTAGGGTGCACCCTGGTTCACAATGATAGCAGTAATATGTACATACAGAGCAATGCAACAATTTAAATTAGCTCCGCAGCCTGGACCACACAGGTAAAATCAAATGTCAGCCGCGTAAGTCTTCTGGCAAGAATGAACATGCCTGGCAACACCGTTGTATGGTGTAACAACCACGTGCAATTGCTCCCACACACTCACTCTGCATCACCAAGGGGTGCCACGGATATCAGGTGGCTCGTAAATTACACAGTTGCATACACTTGCTCCGAGCACCCTAAATCGGTGCACTGATACCCGGCAGGTTAGCTGTCACTGTGCTCGCAGACCACCCCTTGGGCCTCAAACCCTTCCTCCACCCTCCAACTGGCCCTACTACCCCACTAGCTAAAGATGCAAACAGCCTTTCCCCCGGTGCTAGGCTGCACATGGCCAGAGTCACCCTTGGTCAGGCACTCAGGGACAATATGGGGGTAAATTAAGAGATACCAACGGAGCAGATAAAAGTAAATAAAGGGACGTTTGGGCACCACTTGGGTAGTTCACTGAGAGGTCTCCGCACCATGCCTTCCAGTGTGGGCCCAGGTCCACAAAGCACAGGGAGAGGGTTGTTGGGGCACACATGCTGGTCACAGTGGGGCCCAACCAAGCCAGGAAATCTAATACACAATAGTTACCAAATCCCGTACCTCCCTGGAAGGAGGCTCAACGTCTGGGGCACAATGATTTGAGAAGCCCTAGATGGTCCTGGTTGCACATGAGCAGATACCAATCCGCACCTCACTGGAAGATACTATGTCGGGTGCATGATGACTTGAGCCACACCGGATGATTCTGATCACAAACACAAAGTACGCAATGCAGTACCTCCCTGAAATTAGGTACAATGTCTGGTGCTCGATGACTTGAGTCGGACCAGGCAGGTTCTGATTGCAGACACAGGGGGTTATTCTAACTTTGGAGGAGGTGTTAATCCGTCCCAAAAGTGACGGAAAAGTGACGGATTTACCACCAGCCGTATTACGAGTCCATTATATCCTATGGAACTCGTAATACGGCTGGTGGTATATCCGTCACTTTACCGTCACTTTTGGGACGGATTAACACTCCTACAAAGTTAGAATAACCCCCACAATGTGCTCAATCTCATACCTTCCTGGAATGAAGCACAGCGTCTGGTGCACAATGACAGCCACACCAGACAATCCAGTTAAACACAAGAAAAGGGATTTTCACTCCCTTACCTACCTGAAATGAGGCCACCAGACACTTCTGAACGCAAACACATGGGTGGTCATTACAACCCTGGCGGTCGGTGTTAAAGCGGCGGTAAAAAAAATGGAATCACGACCGTGGCGGAAACCGCCAACATAGACAGCCACTTTAACATTCCGACCGCCACGGCGGTAGAAACAAACAACGTGGCGATAACCGCCAACAGACAGGTGGAAGACAAGGTTCTGCCCACTGTATTACAACAGGCCAATCCGGCACCTTTTCCGGGGCGGATTCACAGCGATCTAAAACACGGCAGAAACAGGACTTGGAAGGGAAAACGCTCACCTCTACACACCCCACAAGGAACTAGGACGCCATGGAACCCGAACTCCAGATTCTCCCAGCCTTTATCTTTCTGCTCCTCTACCAGGAACAACAAAGACAGTGGCGAAGGCCACGGTGAGTACTGCACCTAAGACACAGGGGAGGGGGGAGAGAAAAAAGAGTGACACACACACGCAACACTCCCATCCCCACCCTCACCTCTACAAGACACACACAAGTACATGTAGATACATTACATTTACAACCCCCAAATCCCCCTGGAAGAATGCAAGGACTAAAGGAAATGAGTCGAACGTTTGTAATCTATTCAAATACAGTAATCAAAAATATATATATACATATTTACACTATAAACAAATATATACACCAAGAATACAAGTCCAAGTTATTCCACCACCATAGTCCGTGGACCACTGGGCCCAAAATGCAAGGGGGAGGCCCACACTCAATATCCGATCAAAACGGAGAGAACACTGCTGGGGCACCAGATAGAAATAAAACAGGCACCTCAGGGGGAAGGGAAGGGGGGGCACCTCAGCCCGATTAGTGCACAACGCCAGATCCACGAGGGGGCTCCATGCCCACTGCTGTATCCTGGGGAGTGCAAAGCCACAGTCTCACAAGTCTGTCCAGTGGGTGGGTTGCCCACTGCAGTATCCTGGGGAGTGCAAAGCCACAGTCTCACAAGTCTGTCCAGTGGGTGGGTTGCCCACTGCTGTATCCTGGGGAGTGCAGAGCCACAGTCTCACAAGTCTTTCCAGTGGGTGGGTTGCCCACTGCTGTATCCTGGGGAGTGCAAAGCCACAGTCTCACAAGTCTGTCCAGTGGGTGGGTAGCCCACTGCTGTATCCTGGGGTGTGCAAAGCCACAGTCTCTCAAGTGGATAACAGTCTCCACTGGTTCTGGAGGGGGCCTTGTGCCCAGAGTGCTTCATCCTGCCAAGGACAGAGGTAGTGGATGTCTTTCTCCACTGGTTCTGGATGGGGCTTTGTGCCCAGAGTGCTTCATCCTACCAAGGACAGAGGTAGTGGATGTTAATCTCCACTGGTTCTGGAGGGGGCCTTGTGTCCAGAGTGCTTCATCCTGCCAAGAACAGAGGTAGCGGATGTTAATCTCCACTGGTTCTGGAGGGGGCCTTGTGCCCAGAGTGCTTCATCCTGCTAAGGACAGAGGTAGTGGATGTTAATCTCCACTGGTTCTGGAGGGGGCCTTGTGCCCAGACTGATTCATCCTGCTCGTGACGGCCTCAGTAGCGTTGGAAGCTTTGGAGCTCATTGGCCTGCGGTGCTGGTGGCGGCAGTGTCCTGTTCAGCGGTGCTCGGTGCTTGTGGCGGCGGTGTCCTTGGCAGCGGTGCTTGTGGCGACGGTGTCCTTGGCAGCGGTGCTTGTGGCGGCGGGGTCCTGTTCAGCGGTGCTTGTGGCGGCAGTGTCCTTGGCAGCAGTGCTTGTGGCGGCGGTGTCCTTGGCAGCGGTGCTTGTGGCGGTGGTGTCCTGTTCAGCGGTGCTTGTGGCGGCAGTGTCCTTGGCAGCGGTGCTGGTGGCGGTCTTGTCCCCGTGCAGTTTTTCGCCGTCTTGCCTGTTTTTCTGTGCCCCTTCCTCACCTTGGATGGTGGTGCAGCTGTCTTCCCACTCCCAACTGTACCCCTGGGAGAGGCTTTGGTGGTAGATGTTTTGCCTCTCTCCCGCCGGGCACTGGCCAATTTTTTGTGCTTTTGAGGTGGGGGGCTGTCCGTGGTCTGGCTCCTTGGCACATTGGCTGCTCTGCTGTTTGACGCACTCCAGAAGCCGGTTACTACTGGCACCACTGTTCCCGCAGATGTTGTGGCTGAGGTGCTGGGTTGGGACCGTGAAAGGCGGGCCCTAGGGGACTGAAGAGGTGGGGGAGGTGAGGGGAAGAGGTCAAGGTTGGACAGGAAAAGTTTTTTGGACACACTGGGAAGGGTAGATGGAGGGGGTTTGGGAGTGGAGGAAGAGGTAGTGGTTGTAGGAGGTGTACATTTGCTGACTTTGGGTGAAGGTGCATGGGCTGGAGGCTGTCGTGAGGTGAATGGCTGTTGGGTGGGTGTGTGGCTGCATTTGTGTACCTTGGGAGGTGGGCTCACAGACACACTGGGAGAGGACACAGGGGATGTGTGGATGGTAGTGGGGGTGGTGACTGCACGTGAGCGGAGTGTGGTGGTGGGTGTGCTGATGATGGACGTAGTGGCTGAAGATGTAGTGCATGCAGGTGTGAGTGGAGACGAGACTGGGAAGGAGGAGGGAGACGAGGAGGAGGGGGACACAGTGGAGGCAGTGGATGTTGGTATGTCTGCATGTGTATGATGCTTGCGTGAATGCCTGTGGGATGTGTGGTGCTTATGTTTGCCTGAGCTTCCCTTGTGTGTTGACGTGTGTGTATGCTGGTCTGATGGTATGCTTGGGATAGGCTGAGGTACAGGGGTTTGGGTCTGGGTGGAGGAAGTTGGATGGGGGAGGCTAGATACAGGGACAATGGCTGCCATCAGTGCTGAGGCCAGAGTCTGAAAAGCTCGCTGTTGGGCTGCCTGACCAGAATGAATGCCATCCAGGTATGCATTGGTCTGTTGCAACTGCCTCTCTACACCCTGGATGGCATTCAAAATGGTAGACTGCCCAACAGTGAGGGACCTGAGGAGGTCAATAGCCACCTCACTTAGGACAGCAGGGCTGACTGAGGCAGGGCCTGAGGTGCCTGGGCTGAAGGAGATGCCCACCCTCCTGGGTGAGCGGCCACGGGGCACACGCTGAGGGGCTGCTGGGAGGACGGTGCTGGTAGGGGGGTGGCGGCTGTACCTGTAGATGCGGTGGGCACAGAGGGGCCCGCCACCGCAAGGGAGCTCCCATCAGAGGAGGAGTCCGTGCTGCTGGTCTCTGCTCCAGTCCTCGCCGTGGAGCTCCCCTCGCCCTCCATCCCACTGGTGGCTTCTGGCTCCGTTGTGTCGCCCTCCAGGGCCATGTGGGATGCAGCTCCCTCCTGCTCCGGTGGCACTGCTCCTCCGCCTGATGATGCTAATGCACAAAAGAACAGGGAGACCACAAAAAGGGGGGGAAGACAGAAGAAAGACATGTTGAGTGCATCCAATACTGCTAAAGTTGGCGGACACTACAGACACAGAAGCCCCCTGCACTACGCCGTGCACATTGAGTTCCCTAATTAATCACAGGGACATGGGTTACAAGGCCTATGCCCGATTGCTGCACACATGGAAGTCACAGAAGCCTGACTAGGTGTAGTTCGCTCTGAACACAGGTGGGGTGGGGTGCCACAGGGACTGCCTTAAGAAGGGACCTTGCCTACTAAACTCGCCCTGGCCTAGGGGAACCCACAGCCCACCTCCCCACCCAGACACCTACAATGCGTGCTGAATCAGCAGAATGAGAGTGTACCCCTTGTGGCTGCTGTGATGCCCTCAAGCGCCCATCCAACTCCAGATACGCCACCGCCAGGATCCGGAACATCAGGGGGGTCATGGTGCGACGGGCACCCCTCCCACGTTGGGAGGCCATCCCCAGCTGGGCCTCCCCCGTCTTCTTGCTCCAGCGGCGAATGTCCTCCCATCTTTTCCGGCAGTGGGTGCTCTATCTGTGGTGGACCCCCAGGGTCCGGACTTCCTTGGCGATGGCACGCCAAATATCCTTCTTCTGGTGGGCGCTGATCTACAGGAATAGTACAGGGGAAAAGAAGAAGATATAACCGTCCGCACCATCACAGTCATTGGCCCGCATCCCTACCCTTGCCATGACACACATGCACTCACCGTCATATCATGCACACCTCATTCCCCCCCCCATCTTTCATCAACACCACTCCACACAGGCATTGCCCATTCAGCATGCTCACTGTGTACTTACCTGTTTGTATGGAGGACCGTAGAGCAGCGTGTACTGGGGGAGGACCCCATCCACTAGTTTCTCCAACTCCTCCGTGCTGAAGGCAGGGGCCCTTTCCCCAGACACACGAGCCATTGTCTCTTCCAGACTGAGGTCACAGCAGCACTTTCAGTGTAGGTCCTCTCCTGTCGAAGATCAGGTATCAAGTGAGTGAACAGAGTGATTGAACAGTGCGTACCGTCACCGCCAGCGTACATCGTCATTGGCTCCTGGGACCCATAGGGTCCACTGTTAACCAATGCAGGATTGCGCCGCGGTCTTCGACCACCTACCGCGACATTGTACAACGCCAGCGCAGTTACCTCATATCCCCTTTTATCACATTACAGGTCAGGCAGCTGCCATTTCAGGGGGCCACATGGCATTAATTTTGACTGTGTCACACATATCTAGGCCTTGCTTAAACACTAATACAGCCATATATCGATTTTCACACATTTTGCTATAAAGTTGTGTTAACGTACCTCAGTGTTGGTTGACTCTCTGCTCGCTGTTCTCCTCCATAGAGCACGTCCGCTGGGGCAGGTGAGGAGATGGCGGCATCGTCCGGTGTACAGACCGCTAGTGGACCTGTTGACAATGGAGGAGCGACATGTAATTGTCACATACAGACTGGTTCGTACCACAATCCTGGAACTGTGTGCCCAGTTGGAGTCAGTGCTGATGTCAGCTATCTGCCATCCCACAGGAATCCCCCCTCTAGTGCAGGTCCTGTCAGTACTCCATTTCCTAGCAAGTGGGTCTTTTCAAACAACAGTGGCCATTGCATCAGGGATGTCCCAGCCTATGTTCTCCAACGTGTTGTCCAGAGTGTTGTCTGCCCTGCTGAAACACATGCGCAGATACATCGTGTTCCCTCAGGTGGAGGATTTGCCTACAGTGAAAGGTGACTTCTATGCCCTGGGACATATCCCCAACATCATAGGTGCCATTGATGGGACACATGTGGCCTTGGTCCCCCCGCAGGAGTGAACAGGTGTACAGAAACCGGAAGAGTTACCATTTTTTGAATGTTCAGATGGTGTGTTTGGCCGACCAGTACATCTCCCATGTGAATGCCAAGTTTCCTGGCTCAGTGCATGACGCTTACAATCTGCTGAATAGCAGCATCCCTTATGTGATGGGCCAACTCCAGAGGCACCGTGTGTGGCTATTAGGTTAGGACATGGACCCAATACAGTGTGACTAGGTGTCTGGGTCTGGGGATGTCCCTAAGAGTTAGTGTGTGTCTAACAGTTGTCCCTCGCCATTTGCACGTGACTCTGGCTACCCCAACCTGTCATGGCTACTGACCCCAGTGAGGAATCCCAGGACAAGGGTAGATGAACGCTACAATGAGGCCCATGGGGGAACTAGGAGGATTATAGAGAGGGCCTTCAGCCTCCTGAAGGCCAGGTTCCGGTGCCTCCATTTGACAGGTGGTTCCCTATTCTACTCACCAAAGAAGGTGTGCCAGATCATCGTGGCCTGCTGTATGCTTCACAACTTGGCTTTGCGACAACAGGTGCCTTTTCTGCAGGAGGATGGTCCAGATGGAGGTGTTGTGGCAGCTGTGGAGCCTGTGGACAGTGAAGACGAGGAAGCAGAAGAAGAGGACATCGACAACAGGAACACGGTGATCCAGCAATACTTTCAGTGAGACACAGATAAGAAGACAACACTGCCTGCTACATCTGATTTAATTCTTCTACCTCTCATCTGTCTGTCATTTTAACCCAGTGTATGGACCCTGAGCTGTCACTTTCCCTTTCAATTTCACAGATGTGGGTCCCACTGTGTGACATCTGCTTCGTTTCCTCATGGACTAGAGCTGTGTGACATAGGTATGTTGACATTACATTGGATATAGCATTTTTCCACAGTTATTGTAAATACACATTTTCAAAAGCACAGACTGTTTTGTGATTTAAGGGTGTTTATTTAAGTGCAAAATAGTGGAGGGGGTTGTAAAATGGTCAGGGGTAATGGCGGAGGAATGTCCATGGCAGAGTGCAGTCTATTAGTCTCAAAGGTGCATTGTCCAAAGGGGCATAGGAAGTGGAGATAGGGCAGTTTAAGTATGGACCGGGTGACAAAGTGGGACAGTAGGATGACAATCAGGGTGGTCTCATTTCTTGGTGGGGGTCTTGGCATTGTTCTCTGTCTTTGTCCTGGATCTCAGGGACCGCTTGCGGGGTGGCTCTCCATCTGCAGGGGGTGAGGTGCTGGTGTCGTGGTCCTGTGGCGGTGCCTCCTGTCCACTAGCGCCGGCGGAGATGGTGGGCAGTTCATCGTACAGGCTAGTTTCAGGGGCCCCTTGTTGTGCCACAGTGTCCCTCCTGGTGTTGACGAGTTCCTTCAGCACCCCTACAATGGTGCCCAGGGTGGAATTGATAGATTTGAGTTTCTCCCTGAACCACAAATACTGTTCCTCCTGCAGCCGCTGGGTCTTATGAAACTTGGCCAGTACTGTTGCCATCGTCTCCTGTGAATGGTGGTAGGCTCCCATGATGTTGGAGAGGTCCTCATGGAGAGTGGGTTCCTGGGCCTGTCCTCCCCATGTTCCACAGCAGCCCTCCCAGTTCCCCTGTGTTCCTGGGCCTCTGTCCCCTGAACCGTGTGCCCACTGTCACTGCCCCCAGGTCCCTGGTGTTGTTGGGTTGGTGGGTCAGCCTGTGTTCCCTGTAGTGGTGGACAACACTGCTGCTTGACTTGTCCTGGGGACAGAGGTATGGGCCCGCTGGGTGGGTGCTGTGCTGGTGTTTCCAGAGGGGGGATGCTCTGTAATGGCCTGTGCCAGTGTGAGGGGAACCGACTGTCCTGAGGTCCCAGATGGGCCGGGCTGGTCATCTAGATCCAGTGGGACAGAGCTGCTGTCATCACTGTGGGCCTCTTCTGTGGGTGACGTGGACATGTCTGGACCCTCCTGTCCGGTGACGTTGGGTAGGGGTCCTGCAGGGGTGTAAAGGCATGATTATTGCATCTGTGTGTGCCATGGTGTGCAATGGTGGGTGACCCTGTACCCCAGTGCTTGCATTCTTGTGTGGGACCTTGTGTGATAATGGTTTAGCGGGGTGTATGGGTATGTGCAGTGGACATGCTTTGGTGTTGCATGCAGGGCTCGGGTTTGGGATGTGTGGTTTGTGATAGTGGTACATGTGTGAGGAGTTGGAGTGATGGGGTGAGGGCGAGGGATGGGGTATGTGTTAGCATGCAGGTAGGGTGGGGGATATGGTAGTTAAAGGTTTGACTTACCAGAGTCTATTCCTCCAGCTACTCCTGCGAGGCCCTCAGGATGCAGTATAGCCAAGACGTTCTCCTCCCATGTTGTTAATTCTGGTGGAGGAGGTGGGGGTCCACCCCCAGTCGTCTGAACCGCAATCTGATGTCTTGAGACCACGGAACGCACCTTCCCCCGTAGGTCGTTCCACCTCTTCCTGATGTCATCCCATGTTCTTGGGTGCTGTCCCACTGCGTTGACCCTGTCCATGATTCTGCGCCATATGTCCATCTTCCTAGCTATGGTGGTGTGCTGCACCTGTGATCCGAATAGCTGTGGCTCTACCCGGATGATTTCCTCCACCATGACCCTGAGCTCCTCCTCAGAAAACCTGGGGTGTCTTTGCGGTGCCATGGGGTGGTGTGGGTGATGTGTGGGGTGGTGTGTGTTGTGATGTGTAGGGTGATATTTAGAGGTGTGTTGTGTGAGGTGCGTGGATGTTGTGTGAGTGATGATGTAGAGTGCCTCTCCAAGAGGCCTGTCATTGTAAGTGCCCAAGTTTTATTTCTGTCGCTGGGGAATGCACAGATGCACTTTCCCCAGAGTCCAGAGAAAAGGAGTCTGAATTGAAAGGCACCAAAAGAGTATTTTTAGAACTGAGAAATGCCCACACTTAGAAATGGCATTTCTAGAGCATTACTGACTAAACCACCTTTACCATGAGAAGGGAGTTGGCCTTTTGAATCCAATGATAGTAAACACCAGGAGGCTGCTCCACTGCAATCCGCTGAGGCAGTTCAGGATCAATTGCAACACATCCCCATGTTAACCTACAGGCAGAGCATCTCTCATGTGTAATGAAAATGCACATGGATATTCTTTCACTACATGGCCGCATGTACCGTGGCACAAGTTAAAGGAAACCACATGGGTGCAAGTGTGCTCATTCAGGTCTGCTGTGACAGGCCAAGTATGAGCACAACACTGTGCATATGTGCACATATTGGTCAGCGTCACTTTCCTGGCAAAGGTAGGAAGTTGTGCATGCTTTCACACTGTATTCACAGAGAGGAAGTGCCTAGGGCTCAAAAGGCACTACAAATCTCATTGTGCAAGTGCACACTCACTGGCCTGCTTTGTCAGGCTCAATGTACATTGAAACACCATTCTACAAGTGCACATACTGGTAAGCAATGGCAGACCTGGTCCCTTATTGGGACACCATGGGGCAAGTGTGCATATACTGACCTGCCAGGCCAGGTTCAGCACCACAGGACACAATTGCAAGTGTGCCCACTGTGGTCCGCAGTGGCAGGTCCAGATTACGTTGGCTAGCACTACTTTTCACCATGCCTAGGAAGGGCACTGGCACTTGCAAACTGTACTCACAGTGGGACAGTACCCCGGGCCCTTGGACAATCAGTGAAACCTATGGGAGGGCCCGACCCCCTTAGATAGGGAGAATCCACGTAGGTGCCCTTCCCCACCTGGACACGTAGCACCCTGGTGTCCCTACCTCACCCCTACCACCCTCCCTGCCCTTCAGGGGCACCCTAGGGGTAGTGTAAGGTGTGCTCAGGGTTGGCCAAGGCATGAGATATGCCACCCTGGGTGCAGACGCACCTGCGCCTCCATAGGCCTGGGTACAGCAGTCCTAAGGCCATGCTAAGAGAGTCAGCAAAAAGCCAGGAGGTAAAAGCAAAACTTTTCAGGGAAATCCCCCTAACAATGCCATGTCAAACAAAAATGTTTTGTGATTGAACTAGCCCACCGTGCCTTGACAGCTAAGCCAACAATAGGATCTTCATCTAGGCCCTTCATTTCCCACAGTCTCAACTTTGGGGACCACAATCTGATCCTCTGGGCGGCACGAGTCACAGGATCCATGACATGCCACTCCTCCCCTGTGATGATTTATCTTGTATATTCCTAAAAGGTCCAACAACAACGGTGCTCATTCCAAGAAGCTAAGCAGAAACTTAGGGCCACAGGTATAAAGTACGGGGGGATCCAGGTAGGGGAGGATAGGGGTAGATGAATATTTTGAGTTCAATCACACATCTCAATTTCGGCTTCACGGGAATGGCCCAGCTTGCTGTCATACTCCCACCCCCACCATTGGTCTTGCACATCTTTGTTCCCCAGACCAGACCTCATTTTTTTGCTTGAATCTTTTTATTGAAATTTTCAAACTTATCATTACATTACATGCATATAAACCATGCACATTATACAAACATATGCTGTTTTAGGGGGCACTAGAAACAGTGCTCTCAGCATATATATGTGAATATCAAGTGTATTAACTGGCAGTTGACATATTAGCAAGTAGTGTCTGTTAGGCTACATCGGATACTAGAAGGAAGTGCATCATGCCTAGGAGTCATTACATAACCCCCAGTCCAGGGCATTCGTCGTGCCAAGTTTCAAGTTATCTTGAGATCTCCCGTCAATGAACAACAATTTCACTTAGCCTCGTATGAGCAGGAACATTCAGCATTAATAGCATGCAAAAACATGACAAACACATGAACAGGTAACAACTTGGAATCCGTTTCAACCCCCTCTGTCCCCCAATTTTGACCACTCACTCATCCAGTTCTCACAGTATGCAACCACAAGGGGTTTTTTTCGCCCTTTTTCCCGCCCAATCAATCCACCGGGGTTTCAATCTTCCCGAGGGGGATGTTAATGAGGCAAGCGCAATCACTAGAGAGATAGCAAGTATTTCTTGTATGCAGGCCGTTTATCCGGTCGCCAGCTGTGTGTCCATAGCTACAGTGGCTCCCATGTCTACCATCTGCCCTGGCTCTCACACCTTATCCAGCATCGCATCCCAACTGTCGGCCAGGGGGTATTTAGGTATGCCCAGATTGTCCTCTCTCCGCAGTGCCACTCCTTCAGCTTCCACCCACACCATGAAGGATTTATCCCACGCTAGCGCTGATGGAGATTCTATGGCTTTCCATCGGCTGGTAATCAGACGCTTGGCCGCTAAGAGACCGAGGTCTAGGAATCTCATTGAGGCCTTATGTTGTTTAACCGTGGGGAAAAGACCCAGAATGCAGGCTTCCAAAGTGGAAGACAGCAGTCGCGCCGTGCACTCCGATAGCCGCGTTGATACGCAGCGCCAGCAAGCATTTAAGGAGGGACAGGACCATAACATGTTGAGTAAATCTGCCCCCACCAGCATACAGCAGGGGGAGGCAGCATCCACCAGGTGGAAATATTTATTGATTTTAGCCGGTGTGAGGTAAGCTCTGAAAGGCAAAGAACTGGATAAGGGAAAATCTACCTTTGCACGGGATGTTTGTGTGACTCAACAGTGCTGCGGCCCACTCTTTGTCAGGACAGGGTTTGGCCAAATCACCTTCCCAGCTAGCACACAGCACAGCACAGGAGTGAACTGTGTTTATTCGGAGTGCATCCGTAAACCATCAGATCAAGTGTCTGCCCTGCCCCATAACCTGCATATATTGTAACAAAAGTGCTGTGTTAATGCTGCTATCAGGGAGTTGTATAACAGAAATTGCCCTCTGGTAGGCCTGTATCCACTGTGGGCACAGCAAATGGGGTTAACGCACCCTTGCTATATAGGTCTCCCAATGCGTGCAGCTCAACAGTACGCCAGGGCTCAAGCTCAGTGTCACTCGTAAGCCTAGAGCCTCGTGGCGTGCCCAGCAGAGCCAAAGCCGGTGCATGGGAAAGTATTGAGGGCGTAAGGCGCAAGCTTCTACGGTAGCAACGGTGAGCCACTCCCACTAGGAGTGTCCCAGGTGTCTTCAGCCTTGCAGGGGGGTGAAAGAGGTGTAATATTTCGGGCATTGCCTAGGGTGGTGCCCTGCTGGCTGTGTCGGACAACTGGTGACCAGAAAGCTATCGCGTCACCCACTGGAGCTGGGAAGCCAGGTAATACTGCTCCATATTGGGCACCGCCAGGCTGCCCTGATCCAGAGGCGAGTAGAGCTTCTTCAGTGCCACTCTACAGCGACCCTTGTTCCATATAAGTTCCCTGATTCTGGATTCAAGCTCCCTCAAAAATCGAGCCAGAACATAGTAGGGCAGATTGGAGAAGTAATAAAGCCAGCGAGGGAGAACCACCATCTTCAGCAAAGCAATTCTGCCCATCACTGAGAGTGGTAGCGTTTGCTAGAAATTCTTCTGAGACCAGATAGACGTCACTGCCCACTTGAGGTTTCCATTGTGAAATCCTCTTCTATGTGGAATATATTGATGAACAGATATCGGAATGTCCTAGGTTGGCAGGGGATAAGGTCCCCGGAAAGATGAAGATCCAGATTGGGTGGGTCACGGTTGAAAGGGAACAGGCATGATTTTGCCCAGTGAACCCGCAGCCCGGAGAGTGCAGCGAATCTCTGCAATATATCCGCAATTCTGACAGGGATATTGTAAATTACCCTAAGGTACAAAAAAAGATCATCCACAGATAGATATATAGTTATAGATATAACATGTGGACCGTCACCCAGTGGGATACCGCAGGCCTCTCCCCTCCGTCAGAGCTCCAACGCCAGAGGTTCCTTGGCAAGGAAAAACAATAGTGGGGAGAGGGGCACCCCTGTCGAGTTCCTCTGCCTACTTTGATTGGGCCAGAAATGGTTGCCCCGGTCTTAACCCTAAGCTGAGGGTGAGTGTTTAACAGTATCGCCAATCACAGGAAATAAGGGCCCATGCCAAATCGCTGCAGCACCTCAAATAGGTAGGGTCATTCCAAGGAATCAAAGGCTTTTTCCAAATCAAGTACCAGGCAGCCTGCCCGAGGCCTGTCCTGCGTCAAGTATTGCATGACCCTAAATAAGCATCTGATGTTCAGGGAGGTGCTGTGAGCTGGCACAAAGCTTTTCTGGTTGGGTGATTCAAATGAGACACCAGAGGTGCCAGTCGCATCGCCAGAATCTTTGCCAGAATTATATAGTCTGTGTTGAGCATCGCCAGTGGCCTACAGGAGCCCAATTACAACAGGTCCTTTCCAGGTTTAGCAAGGGACACCAGTAGCACCTCACGTTGTGACGCAGGTAGAGTCGCCGTTTCCAGCACCTCCTCATAAAGCCGGAGAAGGCTTGAGTTTGAGCAATTGGCCACCCGTAAAAGCCCCTGGCCCTGATGGCCTCTCATCGGAGTTCCATAAATCACTTTCCTCGGTACTTGCATAACATGTTGAGTAAATCTGAACACCTCGCAAGTACCAAGGAAAGTGATTTATGGAACTCCGATGAGAGGCCATCAGGGCCAGGGGCTTTTACGGGTGGCCAAATTGCTCAAACTGTCTTGTATCTCCGATAGGGTCAAGGGGGCATCTAGTTCCTCCCGCTGCTCATCTCTCAGATGGGGCAGAGGGGTCTGGGAGAAGTACTCATTAAAATCCTTTGAACTCGCCATTGCTGAGGAGCGATATAGGGCAGTGTAATGGCAAACGAGCTCGGTATGCATCTCATTTGGGGTGTAGAACATGTCACTCTCCACCGAGTGCAGTTCCATTATAGGAGCACGGTCTTGTTCATGGTGGATCAGCCAGGCTAACAGCCTGCCCAATCGATCAGCTGCAGCATGTGTGCGGGCTGAGTGAGCCACGCAGTTGAGACAGCGTAACCTCTCTACTTGCGACATATGTTTGGGTGGATGCCAGCCCACAAGCCCCAGGGGGGTGTTAAATGGCATTTTGATTGTGTCCTAGCAAGGATTTCTCCACTTGGGTTTGGTTGCGCTCGATAGATTTACGCATGCTCCATTGTGTACCTAGACAGTGCCCTCTTATGAAGACTTGAATGCCTCCCATTCAACTAAACCTGATGACGCGGAACCAGCATTGCGTTCAAAATACTCTGTCTTTGCTATGTCCAGCGACGCCTTAAATGCAACATCTTCCAGTAGTTCGGGGCATAGTCGCCATGTGGGGATGACGGGAGGAGATGTGTCACATCCCAGCTGTAGAAGCTGGTGATTATGGTCAGAATGAGTGTGTCATAAATAGTCAGTCCGCAGCACAGCAGAGTTCAAGTTAGTGGTACAAAGCAATCTGTCAAGGCGCACATATAACTGATGAGGAGCTGAATAGTACGAGCAGACCCTAGATTCAGTATTATTCTGGCACCATGGATCCAGTAGCTGCCAGTGCTCGGTGGTCATTGTAGGTGTTGTAGGCAGCAGTGGGAAGGAACAATCGAGGTGGGGATCTAGGACACTACTGGAATTCCCCCCTAGCAACCAAGAAAGATCGCTCCATCGGGAAAGGGAGCTAGATAGATTAGAAAGAGGCCAGATTCACATTCGGCATATAGATTGACCCCAATAATATCGCCAGACCACTCAAGTGTGACGCACAAGCACATAGTGCCCCTCAGCATCAACTTCACATTCTTAAGTCACAAATGGAGTGCCTGGTCTCATCCAGATGAGAGCCCCTCTGGCATAAGAAGAGAAATTTGTCGCAAAAAGCTACCCTCGGCAGCACCCTCACAGTCTCTAACTGCACAAGTTGTGTTTGCTATAAAAGCGCTATGTGGATCGAATGTCTTCTAAGGTATGAATATATGGAATACCTGCGTGCTGGTTGGTGTGTGTATGCCACGCACATTCCATGTAAGGATGTTGGTAGAATTCATAGTTGTCAGCATATCAGCAGGTCCCTGGAGCCCCGTTCCCGGGGAAGTATAACTATACATAGTTGATGGTTGGGGCGCAGAGGGGAGGAAGGCAGGAAGGGTCCAGACTCCAATCTAAAACAAACAAACACAGCTTGAAACCAACTGCCGCTTTAAAGATAATGTAGTAGAATACCATCAGAACAGAGCAGCAACCAGTGTCTGCCCAAACTATCTAACTTGCCTTTTTGGCAGAATTGATGTGTGGATGAAGTACCCAAAAACAAAACAGTGGAGGGGGGTGACTGTTGTCCAGCGAGCCCTGGGACGTAAGCCCCTAACGTATTGCACATTTGAGCAGCACATAGAAGCGCATCACAATACCTATGGCATGGCCCAACAGCTTAGGTGTGAACTCAGCACTGGTCTTGCAACCAGGGAGGGGCGGGGCAATGCAGTGCAACAGATCATACGAGGCGAGGTCATGTGTAGGCAGGGTCAGTATGCAGCTCAGCCCAGCTTCCCCACCATCGCATGTAACAGCATGGCACACAAAGTTATAGACTGGACATTTTTCACATAACTGCGATGGAGGCTCAGATAATATGGTCTGCAGTCTGCGGTGTCACAGTGGGGGGGCAGAGGACCCAGTGTCAGAAACCATGCCAGTGAGGGAGTTGTCCTCACCATCAGATTCAACTAGTTCTGCATCCGCATCTGAAGTGGCTGATGGATCTCCGAAAGCCGCTGCAGT
Source organism: Pleurodeles waltl (assembly GCF_031143425.1). Taxonomy (NCBI): domain Eukaryota; kingdom Metazoa; phylum Chordata; class Amphibia; order Caudata; family Salamandridae; genus Pleurodeles; species Pleurodeles waltl. Next base: position 750,669,464 of record NC_090436.1, on the reverse strand, counting down.
TTGTGTTCCTTGTCTTCGCTTCCTTATAATCTGCTCCAGGTCTGGAGTATGGCCTGCTCCCAAGAGTGGGGCATCACGTCACCTGCAGTTCCTCCTTCTGCGGGGTTGTGGGTTCCGCTGTGTCGATCCTTCTGCCATCACTTCCATTTGGCTGATCAAATCTGTTGATTCCAACCATTCCCATGCTGCTTCTGGGGTATCAAATAAATGTGTCTTTCCACAGGCCACTACTCGCAGCTTGGCAGGAGAGGAGGGAATATGTCAGATTAAGGGCATAGAGTTTGTGCTTCACAGTTAGAAAGGTTTTTGTACAGTGATAGTGTAGTCTGGGAACATCATAACTTGTGCATTGTCTACCTGGAATGTCGGGAGTGAACTCACCTCCCGTAGAATGATGTCTCTGTCAGCAAAGTGCAGCAGGCGGAGAAGGAAAGGACGTGGTCCTGCACCCGGTGGTTGGGCCCTCGTCAGGACCCGGTGGGCACGTTCAACAGAGAAGAAGGGTGTCAGTGATCCCACCGGAGCCAGTTCTCAAAGCCAGTTCTCAGCATAGGCAACTGCATCGGAGCCCTCCACACCTTCTGGAAGGCCCACAACACAGATGTTGTTTCACCGGGTGCGTCCCTCCACGGCCTCCGCACAAAGCCATGGCACCACTACTCTGTCCAGTACAGACTGCATAGAAGTCTCCAGGTGGCTCGTCTTAGGTGTAAGTTCATTTAATTGTCCTTCCAGCGAGCGAGTCGTGTCTGTCAGTTTGCAGCGATCTGCATGGAGCAGGGTGAGGTCACGGGTCACTTTGTCAATCTTACTCTCCAACGAGGTTCTAGCCTGGTCCAGAGAGGTGCTGATGCGCTCCACCACTGCCAGTGAAGCGTACAGTTTGTGGTCATCATAATCCATGGCCACAGATTTCGGCGCCTGCTGTTTAGTCCCTGTTCCAGAGTGGAGGCGGCCAATCTCGTTAGTCACGAGGTCCTCGCAATTCAGGCTCACTGGTCAGCCATACGGGGTACAGCTGTCACCAGAGTGCGATACTCTGGAGCCATGAACGCAAGGGTGGCATATCAGGATGTGCAGCAGCATGAGCAGCCCACCCCGCAATGGTAATAGCTACAGTAACAGCCACTGATAGGTGCTAGGGTCCACTGCGCCTCTCCACTGTTCTATTTTCAGCCCCTGCACCAGACTCCACCCGGGGGGAGGGGGGGCTTCTTCTTATTTTGTTGGAGCGTGGCCCTTCCGGGTTAGGCAATCGCCCTGGCAGTGCAAGTTACCCATTGTGGCAGTGTCATGCAGGTTCAGGGCCTCACACCTGGTAAGGGGGACTGCAGGTATTGACTCGTAGGTGCCAGTCAAGTGTGGGATAGTAACGAGGGCCCCACTTCAAGGTCCTTTGGGGTGTTGTCACAGTTTTGTAAGTTTAACCCCTCTCTAGGCCCAGTGTTTAGCGCACCTCCGGTGTCTTACATCACTGCTCTGGCAGTGGCAGTGTGGTGAGACTCGGCTGACCAGGCCGCAAATCACAGGCCTTCTCCACTCGTCTCCTTCCGATGACGCTCCTTCCTCACCTGGGTTGACTCACCATCGTAGGGTGCACCTCGCCCCCTTGTCTTCCACCACTCCACTGTGGGAGGCTTGCCCAGGCCTGATCATCACCATGCAGGCCTATGGAGGCAGGCCGCCCCTCTCTCCTCACTCCTTGGTGCTTCCGAGCATATGTTCCGACGGCTGCAGGACCTCCGTTGAGGGCTCCTCCGGTTTTCAGATTAGAGCTGCCAGGCATCCGCGATGCCTGCTCGTTGGGATGCAGGTGTGTGGCGACCCATCTCCTGCCGAGGCCGGATAGGAGATGGATTAAGGAGATCTACTGTGGAGCCTCTTCAATCTGCGCCCGCCATCTTGGCTGACCAAGTCACGACCCCCCAGACTGAAACTCATGGGGTAGAGCAATGATGTAAGCCAACAACAGGCACTGTTGTTCCTCTCTTGGAATGTGAACGGAGTGCTAAACAAAATCAAGCACAGTGCTTAAGTCAGCTCACCACTATGGCATGGATAGCCTTTTGCTCCAAGAGACACATCTTATGGGAAACAATTGCCCCATTTTTGCCCGGAAAGGACTACTCCCAGGTTCATCATTTGGGTTTCCATCGGGGATCATGGGGGTGGCTATCTTAGTACACAGGCGGGTGCCCCTGAAGGTGACAAAGACCTGGCATGACAACTTGGGTAGATATGTAGTGATATCTGGTAAACTGGAAGTTCTCCAATGTCCACTCACTCTGTTTACAACCTTCTGACCGGTGGCATCGACTTTTAAAAAATGTTTTAGGTGCTCTTCTTTGGGAGCTACCCAAGGCACTGGTGTTCCTAGTGGGGGACCTTAATGGTGTCTGTGACTCTGAACTGGATCACTCCAGCACGCCCTCCACTGTTGGAGGTAGCCCCACGCTGCTATCCAGGTTTTTAGATAACATGATTGCGATTGATGTCTGGAGGGCACACCATCCATCGGAGAAGGGATATACCTTTTACTCCAAAGCCCACTGCTCCTTCTCAAGATTAAGATTAGATTATTTTGTGACTCAACGTGAAGGTCACTGTGTTTGAAATATGTGCTTCATGGCAAGTGGTCTTTCTGATCACTCCCCCTTACTGATGGTGATGGAATGGGGCCCTCGTTGGGCAGTGATGGGATGGCAACTAAATGGGTGGTACTTGTGTGTGGAGGAATTCAGGTAAGGCATGTGCACAGATGTGTCAGAGGTTCTCCCCGTGGTGTTTCTGGAGGGGGACAATGGCACTCGCATTACTGGCAGTGCAGATAAAGCTGCTGCATTAGCAACTAATTATGGCAGTCAATATGAGGTGGAGCTGGGTGGCCCCTCCACTGACCTAGAGTAGTTAGTGGCTGATATACTACTACCATGCTTCACACCTAAAGTGTGAAACTCCTTGGAAGAGGAGTTAATGACAGCACTGGGCAGCTCCATGCAGGTAAAGTGCCGAGACCCAATGGATTTTCTACTGAATTTTGGTGTCTGCTCTGGCACTCTACTGGCCCCCTGTTATCAAGCATGTTCAATGAGGCTGTGGTCTGCGGAGTCATAATGCCGAAACCCAGCCTTTCGGGCACCAAATGCTTAGAGTATAGGACAATATCTCTGTAGAACATTGAAGTAAAGATTTGGGCTCAGAGGCTGGCTAAACGGCTGACTGGGGCAGTTCCATAGTTAATTCACCAACCAATCTGGGTTTATGTCCCATCAAGCTACCAGGCATAACATACAAAGGGTATACGATGCTTTAGAGTTGAGTTGGGAACTATAAGTCACCAAGCACTTCTTATGGTCGACATCCAAAAAGCATTTGACACAGTTAGTTGAGACTATCTTTTTGCCCTGCCCCACCATTTTGGGTTTGGTCCGCACTTCATTAGCTATGTCCGCCTGCTGTCCACCAACCTGGTGGCATAGGTGCTGGTCGAGGGGACTGTCTCCACCTGGTTCAACATCCATTAAAGGACTTGTCAGGGTTGTACCCTGTTCCCTATCCTATTTGTGCTCGCCATTGGCAGCCTGGGTGCAGGTAGACTCTCTGTTTAGGGGAATTCAGTTGTCCGAGGGGGTGAGCTGTAGGATATCCATAGACATGGACAATGTCCTGTTGTTTCTGGATACGCAGGGGAGTCAGGGCCTTGTCCACCTGGGCTGTGCTGAAGGCGTGAATGGATGTGCTCAAAACTACTAAGTGGGCCTCCAAACTTACGTTGGTGACTGCATGGTGGTGGTGACTCGGCTTCCACTGGTGGCGGCCCTCAGTGGGTTTTCTGTGTGGCATACCATTGGAATTTCAACTCTGGGGGATGCACTACAAAAGGGGCTACTGAAATTCTTTTTGGACTTGCAAATGGAATATGACCTCTACCGATCCCAGTTTTTCAGTTATCTTCAACTCCGGCATGTGCTCCTACCTTATTTCACATCTGGGGGAGGAGATCCCTAAAGTTTCCTCCCCTGGGGCTAAGTTGCTCCTGACTTACATTAAAGAACATAAACTGTCTGACATACCCCTTGCTTGCCTGCAACATGCTGGACTGTATTGCTGAGATGTGGGAGGCATGGGAGTCTGACTTGGGCCCCCTTGATGATGAGGACTGGATAGAGGCACTGGTGGCCCCACGTGAGGTAGCAATCCTCTCCCAGTTTAGACTAATACAATCCAAACTGTTACACAAGAATGTACCTTACTCGAACACGACTCTGTAGAATGGGCTTGATCCCCTAGGGCTTTGGACTGTGCTGCGACCACCCAGAGGGAGATATGCTACATACTTTCTGGCAATGTCCAGGCCATGCAGCTTACTGGAAATATATTTTGGATACCATGGGGCAGATATTGGGTTGGCATGCCCCAAGGGACCCCACATTGGTCTTATTGAATGTTAGAGAGGACTTTGGGGGGAACAGATACCATAGAGCTTTATTATGGCTGTGATTAGCGATAGCCAAAAGAGACATAGCCTAGTTATGGAATGCTGAGTCCACTCCGTCCACAACTAAATGGGCAAAGAGTATGGACCACTGTATGTCCCTGTAGTGACTCTAGAAATTCGTCCGAAGTCGTGGATTTCAAAGAGGAGTCACAGAAATTCTGCAGAAAACTAGAAGAGAGAAACTACCCATACCAAGTGATCAATCGGGCACAGAAGAGAGCAAGAAACTGCAACAGAGAGGCTCTATTGGAAAGCTGAAAAAGACCTAGAGTAGATGAACCAATCAGTGTAGCTATATTCAGTGCATCATCAAACCATGTAAAAGAGATAATTAAGAGGAACTGGCGCATTCTCAATTCCAATGGTTTTGATATGACACCATTTAAAAAGAGTGCCAGCTTGAGAGATATGTTGGTCCACACAAGGTCACTAGGTTCTAACCCAGGTCAGGAACTTAGAATGTGGGGACTCTCTCCAGTAGTAGGTCACACATCTTGTGACTCATGTAGTGTTAGTCCAACAATGAATTCTAAATCAGTAGACGTGGGACTGAGCTACCCATGGATACAAACAAAACATACCAATTGCAATTTGGACAACGTTATCTATGTTATTCGTTGTCCGTGTAACCTACTATATGCATGAATGACAACTCGCAAGATAAGTATCAGGATCATGGAACATAGAAGTAACATTAAGTGTAAGAAAAATATCACTAAACTTACAGCACATTTTTTGGAGCAAAAACACACAGTTAATGACATTAAATGGAAAGTGCTGGACAAGCTCAATATACCATAGAATGTGAGGGACTTGAAAAACTTTCTATCCAGATGGGAACAAATGGGAACAAAAATGGATATTTTGGGTCCGAAGCCATTTAATTACTCTAAATGTGACATCTCTTGGCATCAGTTAAACTGTCTATAACATAGAACTACAGTGAGAATATATCTTGGGAGGGTTGTTAACTGAAAGACAGAACCTACCTACTGCCACGCTCAAAATAAACTCAAACAAAACAACACTACATTGGACAATTCAAACTACACACACCTGACACACATACACACACTACACCTACACACCCACACCACTATAAAACACACACCCACATTACCCACAACCCATTACAACTCAAAGAAATTGACAACTGAGGGAGAGACACACCAACAGCACCTACCGAACCAGAGCCACAGAACACCATCACCCATAAACCATACACGCACCTTACAGCACACACCCCAACACATCACCCCACACACCCTCACACACACCACTCACACTACACCCATGGCACCACAAAGACACCCCAGGTTCTCAGAGGAGGAGCTAATGATCATGGTGGAGGAAATCATCCGCGTAGAGCCACAGCTATTCAAATCACAGGTGCAGCAGACATCCATTGCTAGGAAGATGGAGCTATGGTGGAGAATCGTGGACAGGGTCAACGCCGTGGGACAGCACCCCAGAACAAGGGATGACATCAGGAAGAGGTGGAAGGACCTACGGGGGAAAGTGCGCTCTGTGGTTGCAAAACACCAGATAGCTGTACAGAGGACTGGTGGTGGACCCTCACCTACTCCCCCACAACTAACAACATTGGAGGAGTAAGTCTTGGCAATACTGCATCCTGAGGGCCTGGCAGGATCAGCAGGGGGACTGGACTCTGATAAGTCAAATCTCTATTACCCCCTCACCTGCATGCCATCACATACCCCCCTATCCTCACCCCCATCACTCCACCACCTCACATACATCCCACCATCACAACCCACCCATCCCAATACCAAGCCTTGCATGCACCACCAATGCATGGGCATCACTCACAGCCCTGCATGGACACCCATCACTAAAGCATGCACATTAGAGACAACCACCTAGCCCACAAAATCACTACTCACACAAGGCAAAGCTGACAAGACAATCACAACAATACAGGGCAACACACCCATGCAAAAGATGGCACACACAAAAACAATAACACTGCATTTTTATCCCCACAGGCCCCCCACCAAACCTCACCGGAGAGGAGGTGTCAGCAACATCCAGTCCCCCCCCCAGAAGAGGCCCACAGTGATGACTGCAGCTCTGGTCGCCTGAATCTGGATGACCAACCTGGCCCATCAGGGATCTCCGGGAAGTCGGTTACCCAGGCATAGCCCCAGACCACCACAGGGCCTCCCCCATCAGGAAACACGACCACAGCACCCACCTAGCGGGCCCATACCTCTGTCCCCAGGACACGTCAATCAGCAGTGTGTCCACCTCTACAGGGACCCCAGAGCACACCACAAACACAGGATGATCAGGGACTTGGGGTCAGTGGCAGTGGGCACACAGTTCAGGGGACAGAGGCACAGGACAGCAGGGACCTGTAGTTGGCTGCAGTCAACACACCAGGTTCCAGAGTGGGGCACAGATACCTGAAAATAGAGATGCCAAAGAGTACAGTAAGTAGCCATAGAATTGGGAGAATCTGCCTGCCATGTACAATGTCAAATACAAAACTGTCAATGCAAAGTGAAGTTACAGTGTCTTACCTATGTGTCACTGGAAGTACTGTTGTATAATAGCTGTTGAGTTGTCCTCATCCTCCGCCTCTGCCTCCTCATCTTCACTGTCCACAGGGTCCACTACTGCCACACGCCCATCTCCAGCCTCATCCTCCTGCAGAAAAGGCACCTGGCGTCTCAAGGCATGCAGCATGCCACGATTATCTGGCACACCTTCTTGGATGAGTAGTACAGGGATTCACCTGTTAGATGGAGGCAACAAAACCTGGCCTTAAGGAGGCCGAATGTCCTCTCTATTATTCTCCTTGTTCGGCCATGTGCCTCATTGTAATGTTCCTCTGCCCTTGTCCTGGGATTCCTCACAGGGGTCAGTAGCCATGAGAGGTTGGAGTAACCAAAGTGACCTGCAAATATCGAGGGACAACTGTTAGACACACATTAACCCTTAGGGCCCACACCATATCCATACACCAACATAAACTGGGTGGGAACCAGGGCTCACTTAGTAGCCACACCCGGTGCCTCTGGAGTTGAGCCATCACAAATGGGATGCTGCTGTTCCTCAGGATATAGGCATCATGCACAGAGCCAGGATACTTTGCATTGACATGGGAGATGTCCTGGTCTGCCAGGCACACTATCTGCACATTTATCGAGTGAAAGCTCTTTTGATTTCTGAACACCTGTTCATTTCTCCGGGGGGGCACAAATGCAATATGTGTACCATCAATAGCCCCAATAATCTTGGGGATATGTCCCATTGCATAGAAGTCAGCTTTCACTGTGGCCAAATCCTCCACCTGGGGGAAAACAATGTAGCTGCGCATGTGTTTAATCAGGGCAAACAACACTCTGGTCAGCACTATTGTGAGCATTGGCTGAGACATTCCAGCTGCCAAGCCCACTGTCACTTGGAAGGAGCCACTTGCCAAGAAATGGAGCACAGATAGGACTTTCACAAGAGGGGGGATCCCGGTGGGCTGACGGATAGCAGATGTCAGGTCAGGCTCCAATTGGGCACACAGCTCTGTGATTGTGGCCCTGTCCAGTCTATAGGTGAGGATGATGTGCCTGTCCTCCGTTGTTGCCAAGTCCACCAGGGGTCTGTACACGGGGGGATGTCTCCATCTTCTATTCATCCACAGCGGTTGTAATCTAGGGGGCAAAACGGGGAGCAGCTGTTCAGTATACATTTCCAAACACTACACTGCATTGCATGTTGTCACTGTAACAGTATGTTGTTGTATAGGCCCAAATGATGCCTATGTGCACTGTGATGCACTTAGGTGCCATGGCCTGCCCCCCCCCTGAAATGGCGTCTGCATGTCCTGTGTGGATAGACATGTGGACATTATGTAAGGCCGCTGACGTTGTGTGCCATGCGGGAGGCGGTCGAGTGCCTCCGTGCAACTCCTCATTGGTTGTCATTGGGCCTTATGGGTTACAGTGGCCAGTGGTGATGTACACCGGCGTTGACAGTACGCACTGCTGTGGACGTGACCGCCATTTTCTATCTGTTCACTCGCTACCTGACCTTCAACAGGAGAGGACCTACACTGCAAGTGCTGCTGTGACCTGTGTCTGGAACCAACCATGGCTCGTGTCACTGGGGAAAGGGCCCCTGCCTTCACTGCTGTGAAGTTCTGGAGACTTGTGGATAGGGTCCTACCCCAGTATGGAATGCTGTATGGGCCTCCAGACCAACAGGTGAGTACACTGTGAGCACGATGCAAGGGGCATGGATGTATGGAGTGCTGTGTGTGACGGCCTCATTTAGGCGGGGTTGCTGGAAGGGTTCTGGGCAGCGTGCTGCAGGTATGGTGGGCAATGTCTGTGTGTAAGGGGATGTGAGGGCTATGGTGGGCCATAAGTGTAACAGGAAGGATGGTATGAGTGATACCTTTTTCTATGTTTCTTTTTCTGCAGGTCAGCGCCTATCAGAAAAAGAGTATATGGCATGCCATCGGCAAGGACGTGAGGACCCTGGGGGTCGACAGCTGGCAGAGCACCCACTGTCGGAAATGGCGGGAGGACCTGAGTCGCTGGGCATGGAAGATGTAGGAGGGCCAGCTGGGGATGGCCTCCCAACAAGGAAGGGGTGCCCTTCGAAACCTGACCCTCCTGATGGCCCGCATACTGGAAGTGGCCTATCCGGAGCTAGATGGGTGCTTGAGGGCATCACAGCAGCCACAAGGGGGTGAGTACAGTTTCCCAATATACTACTTGCGCATGGTGGGGTGGTTTTGGGTGGGGGATGCAGGCCTATGGGTGCCCCTAGGCCAGGCCGGACATTACAGAGTAGGTCCCATGTTGAGCAGGGTATGATGTGAGCCATCTCCAACCAAGCTGGTAGGCATCCACTACTGGGCATGGGTCTGTGAGTGTCAGGTATGCTGCTATTGCCATTAGGTATTCCTGTCCATGGGCTGGTGACTAGCATTGTGACTGGTAGTGCATTGCCTAGTGCGTAGGGCTGTTCCCTGTGTGTGTGTGTGAGCTGTGTAAGCCAGTGGCGGTGTTGTTGCTGCCATTGACCAAGTGTATCCTTTGTCTCTTCCCCCCCCTTTTTGTTTTGTCACACTGTCCTTATGTGCATTAGCATCATCTGGCGGAGGAGCAGAGGCACCAGAGACGGAGGGAGCTGCATCCCACAGGGTCCATGAGGCCGAATCTACCGACAGTGAGGGCACCAGTGGGATGGAGGGTGAGGGGAGCACCACCCGGAGACAGGAGGGGACAGTTCTGATAGTGATACCTCCTCTGATGGAAGCTCCCTGCTAGTGGCGGACACCTCTGTGCCCACCCCAACTACAGGTACAGCCGCCACCCCCGTACCAGCAGCGCCCTCCCAGCAGCCCCTTAGCGAGTTTCCCGTGCACGCTCACCCAGGAGGGTGGGCATCTCCTTTGCCCCAGGCACCCCATGCCCTCCCCCAGTCAGCCCTGCTGCCCTGAGTGAGGAGGCTATTGACCTCCTGCGATCCATCTCTGTTGGGCAGTCAACCATAGTGAATGCCATCCACGGGCTGGCAGGCCATTAGCAACAAACAAATGCATTCCTGGAGGGCATTCACTCTGGCAATGCGAACATCAGTCCAGGCTCTGGCCTCCTCCCTGATGGCAGCCATTGTCCCTGTCTCTAGCCTCCCCCCTCCAACTTCCTCTACCCAGTCCCATTCCCCTCAACCCCAACCTATTCCAAGCACACATTCAGACCAGCATGCACCCAAGACAACACACAGGAGTTGCTCAGGCAAACACAAGCACCACACATAATCCCACAGGCACTCACACAAACACCAACCTGATGCAGACATACCAACATCCACTGCCTTCACTGTGTCCCCCTCCTCCTCCTCGTCCACCACTCTCCCAGTAGCATCTCCACTCACACCTGCATGTACTACATCCTCATTCACTACCCCATCACCCCTATCACTACACACCTCCCACTGGCAGTCACCACGCCCACATCCATGCACACATCCCCTGTATCACCCCCACTGTGTCTGTGCCCCCTCCTCCCGAAGTACACAAACGCAAACACTCAGAAATCCAACAGCCATCTACCTCACAACAGCATCCAGCCCATGCACCTGCACCTAAACACAGCAGTCAGACACCTCCTACCACCACTCCCACTCCCTCTTCCTCTACTCCCAAACCTTCACCCTCTTTCCGCCCCAGTGTCTCTAAGAAGCTTTTCCTCTCTGTCGTTGACCTCTTTCCTACCCCCCCCCGTCCTTCACGTCGGGTCAGGACCCAGTCAATCACCTCAGCGACCCATCCATGGCCACATTAGTGTCGGCAGCTATTGCAGGTGTGAGAGGCTCCAGGGAACCACCAATCAGCACTGACAGTGTGCCTGCACCATCTGCCAAGGGGAAGGGCAAGGATGTACCACCAGCTGCCAAAGGGAAGGGCAAGGAGGCATCACCAGCTTCCAAGGGGAAGGGCAAGGAGGCACCACTAGCTGCCAATGGGAAGGGCAGGACGCACCACTAGCTGCCAAGGGGAAGGGCAAGGAGGCACCACCAGCTGCGAAAGTGAAGGGCAAGGGGCCTGCACCTGCAGTCAGGAAGGACAGGAGGCCTGGTGCTGGGACTGATTCTGAGCCCCCACAACCAACCATGGTGGTTCAGCCATCCGAGGCTGCAGGGGAAGGGCTGGAGCCTCCCCCCACCACTGCCTGCACTGCCACCAGCACCACTGCCAGCAGCAGCAACCTCAGTGGGCAGCCGTCCAAGGCTGCAGGGGAAGGGCTGCAGCCCCTCCCCACCACTGGCATCCCTGACACCAGCACCACCACCAGCACCGTCACCAGCACCACTGCCAGCAGCAGCAGCCCCAGTGGGCAGCTGTCCGAGGCTGCAGGGGAGGAGCTGGAGCCTCCCCCCACCACTGGCATCCCCGACACCAGCACCGCCACCAGCACCACTGCCAGCAGTAGCAGCCCCAGTGGGCAGCCATCCGAGGCTGCAGGGGAAGGGCTGGAGCCTCCTCTCACCACTGGCATCCCCAACACCAGCTCCACGACTGCCACTACTGAGCAGCAGTCACTGCTGCGGGGCAGTGTGTAGTCCTGCCTCCATGGGCTGTAGTGTGTCCTGGACCCTGCAAATCCTGTAAGTGTGACACCCAGGTGAGAGACTGTGACCTTGCATCCCCAAGTGCTGCATCACAGGGCACAAGGCCCCCTCCAGAACCAGTGGAGAAGCCCTCCACTCACCCCCCCGTGCCATGATGAAGCATACTGTGCTCAAGACCCCCTCCAGAACCAGTGGAGAAGCCATCCACTCACCCCCTCCTTGTCAGGATGAAGCACACTGGGCACAAGGCCCCCTCCAGAACCAGTGGGCAAACCACCCACTTGAGAGACTGTGGCTTTGCACTCCCCAGGACCAAGCAGTGGGCAAACCACCCACCTGAGAGACTGTGGCTTTGCACTCCTCAGGACATCGCATAGTGGATGTAGCCCTCTACAGGACCAGTGGTGTTGTGCCATCTTCCGGCTGAGGTGCCCCCCATTCCACGGCCCCCTGATTTGTCTGTGTATTTTTTACCTGATGCCCCATGCAGTGTTCCCTCCGTGTTGTTGCAGGAGTCAAGTGGGGCCTTGGCCTATGTAATGTGGCCCTGTGGCCCACGGAAATTGAGGACTGGGCAGTGTCCCTCCATTTGTAGATATGTATATACTGTTTTGATTTTGAAGCATGATTTTCTAGTATTTTATCTTATTACACTCAATTTGATCAATTCCTTTTGTCCTTGCATTATTCCTGAGAAATACGGGGTGTATATGTAATGTTACTGCATCTGTTTGTGTGTATGGTGTTGGGGGTGGGGGTGTTGTATGTTGAGTTTGTGTATCACTCTCTTTTTCCTCCCCCATACCTTGTGTGCTAGGTGGCAGTACCCACTGTGGTCGTCTTCGCGGCATTGGCGTTGGTGTTCGTAGTGCATGAGGAAGTATACAAGCATAGGGAAGATGTGCAACTCGGGCTCCATTGCGTCATGGTTTTTCTTTGAGTCTCCAGCGGTGAGTCCTTTGCCTTCTGTGTACTGTTTCTGCTGTGCTTTTGATGTCGTTGGTACCGCCCTGGAAAAGGTGGAGGATAGGCCTGTTGTAATACAGTGGGCAGTACATTGTCTTCCGCCTGGCTGTTGGCAGTTACCGCCGCGGTACTTGTTACAACCGCTGTGGCGGTCGGTGTGTTAAAGCAGCTGTCTGTGTGGGCAGTTTCCGCTGTGGTAATAATTCCATTTTTTTTACCGCCGGCCTGTTGGCGGTATTACCGCCATTATCACCGCCAGGGTTGTAATGAGGGCCTAAGTGATTTGTCCAGAATCACAGGATGTTGAGCAGAAGCCGAGACCCGAACCCGGAATCCCAGCTCCAAAGTCGGCAGCTTTGGCGGTTACTCCATATCCTCTCTTTGAAATGCCTGAACATACTATTTAAAACAAAAAGGCTTCCTGTATTAGTGTATATAACCAAAGTAGGTCTTCCATGACACCTAATTACAATAAACATACCCACTTGCCAAGTCCAACAGGGCGGTGACTAGAGACTGGAAGTAAGAAGGCACCTGCGGTCAAGCACTCAGGAATTAAGCGACAGAGACATTCTAAACCCACATGTAATCATCCAGAGAGGGCAGTATCTGTTCCATGACAGGACCTAGTGGTGGGGAGTGTCGGGCCTGCAAACTCGGATGTGCCCCAGTCTGAGTTGATTGTTTGCATTTGCAGGGACCAATGCCTGTTTACAGAGACCAATGCTTGTTGGAACTAATGCTTGTTAGAGACCAAAGCTCGTTTGGGAACACGTGTTGCACAAGCCTCCAGTATCCCTATGACAGACTGGGTGTGGCTCCCTATGACACAGACTGGGCGTGGCTGGATGCAGCAGGTATTGAAACCACAACCGGCCTAAGTGAATTGCTTGCTTTAAAGGTCACTGGCTGCAGAGAAAGAATCTCTACTGCTTCGCTTTTGATCTTCACATTCTGTTCTGTTCTGTCCAGCATCGTGGAGGCTGCTTCTGAAAGAAGAAGAGACCGAGGGAATTAACCCTTTAAAAGGGTAACGTGCTGCGCTCGATTTAAGAACATTTATTGCTAAAACTTGATACTTGCTGATTTGAAAGTTGATATGGAATGTTCCAGGATGTGATGTACCTAAAAGGGCACATTTTTGCGTTTTACCGTCATTGGGATGTCATGCTATAACACTTATTGTAGTTTCTTGCATTATACCACAGAAAGGAGTTTCTATTGAACAATTAGTATGAAAACCATGTACTGTAATTATGTTTTTTATCGCTGAGTTTAATGTCGCATTACTATTGTTGTTAGCGATATGATGTACTGTAAATAGGGTTATTATCGCTGAGTTCAAAGTGGCATTTGTATTATTTCAAATTGTTGCTGGTGATGTGGAACATTCTGTACTTGGCACTTAAACGAAGTTGAAACTTGTCTTTGCCATGCTCAAAATTATGCAGTGGTAACAATGATAAGCTGGTTGTTCATGAAGTTGAACGCTATTGATTAGCACTATGGCAGCGATCTTCCAGCCGTGGACCCGGCGGTAAAGACTGCCACATTTCGAGTCTGGTGGTTTGGCCGAAGCCTAACCGCCACAATGTCGCCAGTACCGCCAGGGCGGTCGGACCGCTGGGCCAGAGGTCAGCACCTCTTGCCCAGCGGCAGCCGCAAGACTACCAGCGGTAATACGACTCGGTAAACCGGCAGAGTTTCCATGACGGTCACCCCAGCCATGAAAACCCTGGCGGCTTCTGGCACATGCATCCCCACACATCCACACACCTGCAAACACCACCCCCACCCATCCACACACTTGCAGACACACATCACCAACCACACGAATACATCCAGACTCCCCCACCCGCTCGCACGCAGACACGCAACCCACTCATCAATACACCTTTGTACACTCACCCCACTCATTAACACTCATGCACACATGCCCACTCACTAACACACTCCCTGACACACATCCCCAATCACAACACACTCTCTGACATACACCCCCACGCGTTCACATGCACCCACTCAAATATCCCTACTCGCATCCCAAAACACACACCTACTCACTCACACCCTGACACCCTCCTCCCCTCCACTTCATTTCAGACACACACACTCCACGCACACATACATACACACACGTGCACTCATGCACACCCATACCGCTACACATACACACACACACACCACACACACCCCCTTAGGACGGTCCACCTACCTCTCTCAGAGGTGGTCATCCCTGAGGGATGGGTCTAGGCGTTTTCCACCATGAGCACCGCATTGCCATTCAAGAATCCTCCGTCATATTACGTATCATAATACGGCAGGTGGAGTCCTGTTGGCGTGGCATTGCTGGTGGTAGAAAACGCCTCTCTTCCACTGTCGGCCAGGCCGATTGTAGGAGGCTGGCCTGGTTTGTAGTGGGTACCTTGGGTACTTACACCTTACACCAAGTCCAGTTATCCCTTGTTAGTGAATGTAGTAGTGTTCTCGCAGCTCAGGCTGATAGAGGTAGCTATAGCAGAGCAGCTTAGGCTGAACTAGGAGACATGCAAAGCTCATGCAATACCACTCATAGTTACACAGTACTTATACACAAGTAAAGACAATACTCAGTGTTACCAAAAATAAAGGTATTTATTTGGGTGACACAGTACCAAAAATATCTTAGAGACAATAATCCTTCTGGAGGTAAGTATTATACACAATATATACATTAGACACCAAAATTAGACAAGTAAATAGTCATAGAACAATGCAAACAGTAGGAAATCCTTTAAAATGCAATGGGAGAAAATAGGTCTGGGGCACCCCAGAGCCCAGAAAAGCAGGAGTAAAGTACTGCAAGTTTCCTTATCACACACTACACCTCGTTTTTGGGATTTTGCAGCAGCCAACCAAGTCTGCAAAGAACAACTGCTGGATTATTGGACAGGAATACCTGCAAAGGAAGGTGACCAAGTCCAGAAGTCAAAAGAAGTTCAAGGAAAGGCAGAAGCCCCTGCCAACCCAGAAGAGGGTGCAAAGGAAGAGTCACTTGTTAGTTGAAGACTGCAGAAATGCACCCTAGGAAGATGCCAGCGGGTTTCTGCATGATGCAAAAGATGTCCCACGGCGTGAAGATTGTTGCAGATGAGATTTCGTGTTAGAAGGCACCAACAAGCCTTGGCTATGGCAAAAGTGTGTTTTTCATAAAAATGGCACTGGATGGACCCAGGAGGGACCTGGCGGCCTCAACTCTGTGTGAGGAGGAAGGGGGGCTCTCAGCACTTTAGAGAGTCCTCAGGATGCCAGCCAGCACCCCCAGAAGCCGCAGGATCTGGGTTCAAAGTAGGTGCAAAACATGGTTGATGCAGCACAACAACAGAAGATCCCACGCCACCGGTGAACAACTCAGCAAGTTGAGAATTGCAGGGTGGAGTGCTGGCGACCTGGGCCAGGTTCTCGGCGAAGGCAAGGTCTTACCTCCTCCAAATTGCATCAGCAGGACCTCAGGACAGCCTATTTAGATGATGTCCACCCTCTGTGTCCTTAGGAGCACGCTTGTTGCCCTGAGAGGAGTCCCATGATACCAGTTGTTACCTTGGAAGGTGCCTGCTTGGAGCAGGGGAGTGACTCCCTCACTCCAAGGGAGATTTCTTCTGTCCTTCTGGTGCAGGATGAAGACAGGGAGTCCACAGAGCATGCACACCATCAAAACTGTTGCAGTTGCTGACTTAGAGCTGAGGTTGCTGAAGAAAAGTGTCTCTTGTTGACACTTTGTTGCAGTTACAGCGTTTCTTGGAGCAGGCTGCGGTTGATCCGAGGTCAGAGGATAATGAAGTTGTTGCAGAGGATTCCTGATGGAAACTTCTAAGCAGAATCTGAAGAGAACCCACAGGAGAGACCCTAAATAGCCCTGAGATTGGCTACCTTATCAGGTGTGGACCTATCAGGAGGGGTCTCTGATGGCACCTGCTGGCACTAGCCACTCAGAGTCCTCCGGAGTGCCCCCACCCCTTGCAAAGCAAGATGGCTGAAGTCTGGGACACACTGGAGGAGCTCTCGGCACCACACGTGGGGTGGTGATGGACAGGGAGTGGTCACTCACCTTTCCTTTGTCCAGTTTCTAGCCAGAGCAGGAGAGAAAGGGTCCCTGAACCGGTGTAGACTGGTTTATGCAAGGGGGCCACCATCTGTGCCCTTCAAAGCATTTCCAGAGGCTGGGGGAGGCTACCCCTTCCCAGTCTGTAACACCTATTTCCAAAGGGAGAGGGTGTAACACCCTGCTCTCAGAGGAAATGCTTTGTTCTGCCTTCCTGGGGCGGGGCTGCCCAGACCCCAGGAGGGCAGAACCCTGTCTGTGAGGTGGCAACAGCTGTAGCTGCAGTGCAAGCCTCAGAGAGCAGGTTTGGCAATACAGGGGGTCCATGGTGGAGCCCCCAGGATGCATGGAATTGGCTCCCCAATACCAGATTTGGAATGGGGAAACAATTCCATGATCTTAGACATGTCACATGGCCATAATCGGAGTTACCATTGTGAAGCTACATATAGGTATTGACCTATATGTAGTGCATGCATATAATGGCAGGCCTGTGCAAGGGTTTGTCTGAGCTCCCTATCGGTGGCAAAAGAAATGCTGCAGCCCATATGGATCTCCTGGAACTCTAATGCCCTGGGTACCTAGGTACCATATACTAGGGACTTATAAGGGGGGTCTAGTATGCCAATTGAAATTGGTAAATAAAGTCACTGGCCTACAGTGACAAATGTAAAAGCAGAGAGAGCATAAGCACTGAGGTTCTGGTTAGCAGAGCCTCAGTGACACAGTTAGGCACTACACAGGCATACACATTAGGCCTCAAACTGTGAGCACTGGGGTTCTGGCTAGCATGGTCCCAGTGAGACAGGCAAAACATACTGATATATACGTTTTCATCTATGAGCACTGGGGTCCTGGCTAGCAGGATCCCAGTGACACAGTAAAAACACACTGACATACACTCACAAACAGGCCAAAAGTGAGGGTAACCATGCTAGAAAGAGGCTACTTTCCTACACCGATGATATCAGATTTCTGCCCAAAAACGTAGGGAAATCCCAATGAAGTCGTAATATGGCAGTCTTCAGACTGCCAACAGTTATAAGTCTTCGGGCACCTGTGACTTCATCGGTCTGTTGAAAAGACCACCAAAGTCATAATGAGGGCATATGCTTTCATAGTAATACAACATGAACCATAATCCTTGATGTTAACCCTATGTTTTCAGTGTGATTTAAACACTGAATTGCGTTCCTCACAGTACTAGCACAGTATGATGATTAACTCATGAATATATGGAGAATCTAATTCCCTGAGAGATTGTTCTTATTATTGTTGCCTATGTAAATGTCTATGAGTCGAGTGAGTCAGCATCTTGGGAAATCTCATCAAGGCGATTTCCATTGAACGTCAAGGAACATCAAGGTAGGCTTAATGGAGGTGACAAGGGTCTAATCTGGGGTCACAGAGGGAGTAGTTATAGACACTATAGGAGGTTCATGGCTCTTAATTACAGGTAATTCACATCATTTCTGAAAATTCCTCAAGAGAGGAAGAGCCATCAAAAGTGGGAAAAGGGACCCCTAACAGGTACATCTGGCTTGCACATCATAGTTTAACAGTAGAGTATACATGGGTTATGAGATATTAATTATTTGACTGATGTGTAATTTATCATAGGAAAGACTGGCTCTTCAAGCACCATCACTAGGAGTCCGGATCCAGCCCTGCGACTCCAGTGTCTCTCTCTTTCTCTCATCCACCCATTTTCCCCTAGGACATTGCAATGCTGATCATGTGTATTTATGTGGGAAGTATGCAAAGTTTAGGTGGAATTGGGAACAAGCAGCTTGGTCAACATTGTGTCTCTGTGGGACAAATAGGTTAGTGCTTGAAAGGGAGCTTGTCAAATGGGTGATCGTTGGCAAAACACTACTGCAATCTAGAACCAATCGCGGGTACTTTTTAATACCTTTTAAAGAGGCTGTCACCAGGAAATTGGTAGGTGATTAGAGCCCCGAAGCCCCTTTCAAAGATAGTGCATGAAGTAACGAGAGGGGATGACAGAATCAACCAGTTTTTAGAGCATTTTTACTGAAACGCATGTGTTTCTTTGGACAGAGTAAACAAGCAGAGACGGTGGGACAGTGTATGGCCATTTTACTGATACATTCACTTAGGTTGTTAGTGGCTGAACTGAGAAGTCCCTTAATACAAAGATATAAATAAAAAAACATAGAGTGGGTGACGGCAGGATCAACCAGGTGAATGGGAGTTTAACATATTTCAGTCTGGTGCTGCCGACAATAGGTGCGCCTGATTCTGGGGTATAGTTATATATGATTTGTGACCGACAGCTGTGCAATGCAGTAGAGACAACAGTAGAACAAGGGGCAGGAGGACACAACTATTAAACTGACAGATAGGTACATAACATGCTTTCTGGTACGTATAACAGTGTGTCATTACAGGGGCACACTCCCAGAAGATCTCCAGTTTCAGGTACGTTCTCAGTGAAACTTGGTAAGCAGCATTTATATTCCACATGTCTATCCCTTGACTGGCATGTTTTCTCTGGGTGTGGTGTGAAGTGCTTGGTGTTTTTTTCCATGAGCAGGGTAAAGAACTGTGGATTGTAATTTGTGCAAAACGAATTCCCTTTAAGAAGCATAGGCACGGATAAACATTACGTGGGGGCTGAATTTTGTGAGCCTTGGAAAAATACAGTGGGTGAAAGTTTTGTGTGTTGATATTAATTTATTCTTAATTTTCAGAATTACCAGAGAATAATTATGCATGATGACAAATGTGGTAATTTCTTATTGGATAAAGGTATCCTTTCTCCCCTATATTGTAATTAGCTGCTATGGGGTGTTGTAGAAGTGGGATCTCTAATCCTGAGGAAGGCCGAGCGACCCGTTGAGGTGATCAGTAAACAGCTGAAACATGTCAACAAGAGAGCAGACAACAGGGATGACAGGGATGAAGGGGCACTAATACCCTTGTATCATCACCAAAAGTGTATTTAATTCTGTCCAGGGAGTCCATCAATTAAGAGGATGAGGACTTCCAAAAGATAGTTTTATTTGTTTATTTTTTGTTCTGCAGAGTAGATCCCTATGTATTTGTGTGTACTGTTTTCCCTAATCTCTCATGGTTCAATCCTGGTGTTGGTTCGCGCTGGGATGTTGAAGCAGGCCTGATGATGAAGCATACCACTGCTAGTAGATGAGGGCACTTTTTAAGAACTATGCATTTTTTCAGAGTGATTCCCCTGACTCGAGAGGAGAAGCATCATTCCTCTTTTTCTTTTTGTGTGCTTAAATAGTTAGGTAGGGAGGGCGAAAAAGGAAAGATACCTCTCTCCCATTTCACTCAAATTGATCTTACTGCTCTGGCTGGGATTAGCAATAGTGAAAAGAGACATCACCCAGGTATGGAAGGTGGAGTCCGCTCCATTCACTACTAAATGGGCCAAGAGCATAGACCACCATATGGCCATGGAGCGGCCAAACTCCCAAGCATGAGGCTGCCCAAAAAACACCAAATAATTTGGCTGGGGTGGGCTGACTTTAGAGGCATTACCCTGGAGCCCTGCCCGACCCTGCCCTGGACCTTACACTCACAATCACACTGGGAGGGAAGTCATGATTACACTGTTCTCTGGGCCTTCTGGATGGGTGTGGGGGGCCACTTTCCATCTTTATACACTCACTATGAAAATTGGTACTCTTGCAATGTTAATTTGTATAATATTTACGCTGCTTACTTTGTATCTGATGTGGGATGACTGGGGTGTTAGAAAAATCTATAAAAAAGTGTTTTTTAAAAACGCCAATCCACATGTAGACTAGTGGGTGTCGAGCTGGCAACACAATACCAATTAGACTGATTCAATTTAATTGAGGCCAACTGACACACAATATGTTTTACACCAGTTTTGACAGCAGAATGTGCTTAAAAATATACACATTGCACATATTCAGAAGGCTGACATACAGTTAACACCTGCCAAACAATATCACCAAAAACCTGCAGTGTGTACATCCACACTAACAATGTGTATCCGTCAGTCATTCTGGTAATTATGTAGACATTACCATGGTTACCTAGAGTAGCAGATCTACAACCTAATAGCCTCCAGGGCATGTGTGTAAATGTTCCTTTGTCACACCATTTCACATATTGACAATATGGTCTATTCTGAGAGAGGCTCAAGTATCCCTTTGGCTCAATTACAACAGCTATACCATGAATTAGTGTGAGAAATTTATTTTTTTCGTACACGTCCGTAGGATAATTAACTGAACCCCTTACAGAAACACATGTTGCCATGTTTTGTCATTTCTGTCATGGCTCAAATCAATGATTTCAAATAAATTAGTTCTACCAAAACAACATCTATCATAGTCCAAAGGAATTGAGTTTGATGGCTATCTTGCTTACACTGTCCTGCATGATTTTATAATTAGGCTTTTGATTTGACGTACAACTACAAGGACAGGTATGTGTCCACAAACATTTTCAGAGTTCCACCCCAGGTATGTCTTGCCACACCTGGGTCAGTCACCCTGGAATTATGTTGCAGGAGAGGTCAAATGAGTGCAGGATATATAAGCATAGTACACTGCATGATAAAGGAATATATGTGCCATATTGACACACATTTTGCATTACTCTGATTCTGTGATACCTTCCTGTTCACACTTGGTAACAGTGTCTATGTATTAATATTTCACATCATCAGCACCTGTATCATACACAATTCTGCACATATGCAACGTAAACCTGCCCAGACAAGATTATCAATGTTCAATAGACTTTGCTGCTACATATGTTGAAACATGATACATGATGTTCCTGGTATTTCTGGTACAACCAAATGTGTTTGAACACCTGCAGAGTATGCACCAGATGATTGTTCCTGTGCCAAAAGCGTCAAGACCATAGATATGGTAACCTCACCACAGATTTAAATATGTTGTTCATTCCAAATGATTCTGTGGCCAAGTTCTGTTGTGTTGGCACACCGACTGTAAATTGGTTGTAGGTGAATGACACTTCTCAAAACACATCACAATGTTACAATTCACATAGATCACACACAACTGTCAAAAAGCTACATACATGAACGTATTACACTTGCTGGTAGCATTGGGGTCTCTGAAGCTCTCCACCTCACCTCGGGTGTACGGGATGTGTCCACCTAGAAGGCAAAGATTTGGACATTGCATCATAAATAGTGCAGTTACACACGGTCAAAATTAGGGGCTCATAACTATGTTATCCTAGTATTTCAGATATACACAACACTCTTGACATACTCACATATGTATACATTGTTTTAATAGGAGAGGCCACTAATGAGTTTGCAGAGCTGAGCTGGCTAGATGTTGAAGGTCAAAGGTATTTTTCATCACATGCCTGAAGCATGCCTCAGGCATGTGCATTTGTTTGTTATGCTGGTCACATCATGTCAGACCTCATTGTACCATGACACATGGGTGACACCCTTGGCCTGAGGGAAAATGAAGTGTTGCTGGATGTGAAAGGACAGGTATATACAATACGTGACAAGACCATATCATATTTTTATTGGCACTGGCGCACAGAGTGCTGACTATCAGAAATTCTATGTACTTTTCAAATTTGGCCAAGGATGCATGCATTATAAACAGGTTTGTTTTGTTTTCTTTTGTAAGTCCAGCATTTCTGCATATTTACATTTGTCAGAGGCATATCAAACTGCGCAAGTGTAACACAATGCAACACACATGGAACGTTCTACATCAATGGAGCTGGAAAAGCTCAAGCTCAAAATGGAGAGGGAAAGGGAGGACAGGAGGATGGCCATTGAAGAAAGGAAGATACTACTGGCTCATGAACTTAGCTTAAAAGGGTTATATCAGAGGAGCCAGTTTAGTAGAGATGGTGGCAGTTTGAGTTAGAGGGGAGGGATGCACTGACAGCATTAGGGGATGCTCAGAGGCTCACCTACACTGTCATGAAGGATGCCCTACTCACAAGGTATGGTCTCACCCCTGAGTGGTATAAGGAAAAGTTTAGGTACTCTAAGAAAAAGGAATCCCAAACATGGTTGGAATGCAATGATTCTTATTGCAGGTCACTGGATGGTTGAGTGAAGGGCAGTAATGAAACTACGTATGAGGGGCTTTACAATCTGATTGCTTGGGAGCACTTGTACAGTTTATGTTTTCCAGAGCTGCGCAAGCACCTGATTGACAGCAAGCTGACTGATTCCAGGAAGCTTGCACAGGATGCGGACCACTGGGAGAGCACCAGGGTCCAAAAGAGGTATGGGGGAGACCAGCCCAAGGGTGGGCAGGGTCCCTCTCAGAAGAAAGGGGGGAAAGGGTAAGCAGGGGGAGTTCTCTAAAGGGCCCAAAACTGATTCCCAGGGTAAGGATTCCCAACCCCCCAGTGAGAAGAAGCCATGGTTCTCCAAAGGGAAGCCAGTGGCAGGTGGTCCCCCATGTAAGTGACCAGGTGGGTCATGTGAGGGGGGACCCCAAATGCCCCAAAAGTACACCAGCACCCACTGGTGCGTCGTCCCAGGGTTTGGCCAGTGTAGCGCATGGGGAGGAGTTGGTTCCAGGTGAGTGGGAGCTAGCTGAGATGACCCTTGTCTCACTAGGGGACAGTGAGATGGTCCAGAGAACCCTTGTGCCTGAAAACACTTAGAAGTACAGGCAGTGGGTGACCATCAATGGACAGAGGGTGGAGGCTCTGAGAGACACAGGAGCCAGCGTGACTACAGTGAGGAGTCAGCTGGTGTCTGAAGAGCAGATTGATCCCCGGGTACTTCACCAAGTAGTTGCAGTTGACAACTCAGAGCTCCTGTGCAGAGTGGCGCAGGTTCCCTTTGAATGGGGGGGGGGGTCTCAGGTTCCTTGAAGGTAGCTGTGAGTCCAACCATGCCTGTTGATTGTTTGCTAGGCAGTGACCTGGAGGATTCCCCTTGGAAGGAGGTGGAACACAGGTCTCACTTGGAGATGTTGGGTCTGCTTGGGTGGGTATGCGTATCAACCCGTTCAATGGCAGCCCGTCAGGATAGTCAAGAAACAGTGGCCCAGGGGACCGCCAAGAAGAGGAAAGGCAGGGGGCATGGGAAACCGGCCCCAGAAGTTCCCACGGTCCGGTAGGAGGCAGAGCCTGAGGGTGACACCCCGGAGCCTACAGGGGAACAGGTGACTGAACTGGGGGAGGTTCTTGAGCTGTCGCAGTGGCAGCAGGAACGGGGCCCCATCAGGGAAGCATTCTGTGCAGCACAGAAGACATGCCCTACTCTGGAGGGTTTGCGGCAGCAGGCTGCAGACCAGGCAGCTGGCAAGGAGCCAGGATCACACCTGATTTATTGGGAGGATGACCTCCTGTATAGCAAGCCTTAGGTTCCTGGGCCTGGGTCAGCCCGTGTGCTGGATCTCAAGACAGCCATTGGCAACAGGTTCATCCTGGTCTTGGTGAACCATGCCAACCAGTACCCAGAAGCCATTCCTTTGAGATCAATCACTTCCCCTGTGCTGGGTCATGCTTTGATGGGTTTTTTTACCCACATGGGGTTCCCAAGGAAGTGGTATCTGATTGGGGTACCAACTTCATATCCACGTATATGAAGTCTCTGCGGAAGGATTGTGGGGTAACCTACAAGTTTACCACCCCTTACCACCCCCAAAGTAATGGTCTGGTTGAGAGATTCAACCACACCTTGGAAGGCATGATCATGGGCCTGTCAGAGCCCATGAGGCAGAAGTGGGACGTCGTCTTGCCATGCCTTCTGTTCCCCTACAGGGAGGTTCCTCAAAAGGGACTTGGGTTTCGTCACTTTGAGGTGATTTATGGCCAACCAGTGAGTTGACCTTTGAGTTTGGCAAAGAAGGATTTGGAAAAAGCTCCTAGTAAACCCCCACAGGATGTATTCAGTTACACGCTGGCTTTGAGAAACCAGACTGCCCACTTCAGGAGTCTCACACAGGAGAACCGGGAAGCAAGCCAGGAGGACATGAAACGCTGGCATGACCAGAATGCCACTCTGGTCGAGTTTCAACCTGGGCAAAAAGAGTGGGTGATGGCACCAGTGGAGCCTAGGGCATTCCAGGATAAGTGAACTGGGCCATTTGAGGTGGTGCAGCGCAAGAGTAAAGTCACCTACCTGGTGGACTTGCGGTCTCCAAGGAAACCTTTAAGAGTCCTGCATGTCAACCACCTCAAACATCACTTTGAGCGGACTGAACTGTCCATGCTCCTTGCAACAGATGATGGGGTAAAGGAGGAGAGTGAGCCTCTTCTTGACCTCCTGTCTGCTGGAGAAAAAGATGGGTCAGTGGAGGGAGTGATCCTCTCCTCCTCCCTGACTGAGGAGCAGCAAGGTGACTGTCGCCACATTTTGGGACAGTTTTCCTCACTGTTTTCCCTCATCCCAGGAGTCACACACTTGTGCACACATGATGTGGACACTGGGGACAGTACACCTATTAAACAGAAGGTTTACAGGGTGACTGACAGGATGAGGGCATGCATTAAGGATGAAGTATCCAAAATGCTAACCCTAGGGTTTATTGAGCACTCCAGCAGTCCTTGGGCCAGCCCAGAGGTATTGGTCCCAAAGGCTGCTGCATCTGGTGCCACTCCAGAACTCAGGTTCTGTGTGGAATACCGGGGACTCAATGCGGTTGGCAAGACTGACGCACACCCCATCTCCCGAGCTGATGAGCTCATTGACCGGTTAGGGACTCCCAAGTACCTTAGTACGTTTAATTTAACATCTGGGTACTGGCAGATTGCCGTAACTGAGGGGGCCAAGGAGAGGTCAGCATTTTCTACCCCAGATGGACACTTTCAATTTAAAGTGATGCCATTTGGGATGAAGAATGTCCCTGCCACCTTTCAGAGGTTGGTCAACCAGGTGTTGGCTGGGCTGGATGAGTTCAGTGCCGCCTACCTTGATGACATTGCTGTGTTTAGTTCCACATGGGAGGACCACCTACAACACCTCTGGAGAGTGTCAGAGGCCCTGCAGAAGGCAGGCCTCACTATTAAGGTGAGCAAGTGCCAAATAGGGCAGGGTTCTGTGTTGTACTTAGGACACCAGGTGGGGAGTGGCCAGGTGGCACCCGTACAGCCTAAGATTGACGCAAATCTGGCTTGGGAGCCTCCCAAGACGCAGACTGAAGTGAGAGCCTTCTTAGGTCTCACAGGATACTACAGGATGTTTGTTAAGGGGTATGGTACCATTGTTACCCCCTTAACTGAGTTGACTTTGAAGAAGCAACCAAAGAAAGTGATCTGGACAGAGGCTTGCCAGAACGCTTTTGATGCCCTGAAGGCTGCCATATGCACCGCACCTGTGCTGAAGGCACCTGACCACTCCAAGGAGTTTGTTGTGCAAACAGACACCGCAGAGCATGATACTGGAGCAGTACTCTCACAGCTTAATGAAGAGGGCCTAGATCAACCCGTAGCCTTCATTAGCAGGAGGTTTCTACCCAGGGAACGTAGGTGGAGTGCCATAGAATGTGAAGCATTTGCTGTGGTCTGAGCACTGAAGAAGCTAAGACCCTACTTGTTTGGGACTCACTTCTGAGTTCAGACCGACCACAGGCCCCTCAGATGGTTAATGCAGATGAGGGGTGAGAATCCAAAACTGTTGACGTGGTCCATTTCCCTACATGAGATGGACTTTACGGTGGAACAGTGTCCTGGTACAGAACACGCCAATGCTGATGGTCTGTCCAGGTTCTTCCACCTTAGTGATGAGAACTCCCATCAGGTTGGGTAGTTGCTCCCCACTTTCAGCTGGGGGGGGACACGTGTTAGACTTTTCATCTTTGACGTGGTCTCCCTTAACTTTTTCCCTCTGTTTCCCAGGTTGTTGATGTGTGCTGGAGTCTGATTATGCTGTTTCTGTTACTCTGGGCACTTTACCACTGCTAACCAGTGCTAAAGTGCAAGTGATCCTTTACAAAATATGTATGTAATTGGCTTATCCATGATTGGCATATTTGATTTATTAGTAAGTCCCTAGTACAGTGCACTAGAGGTGCCCAGGGCCTGTAAATCAAATGCTACTAATGGGCCTGCAGTACTGGTTGTGCCACCCACATAAGTAGCTCTGTAATCATGTCTCAGACCTGCCACTGCATTCTCTGTGTGTGCAGTTTTAACTGTAAATTCAACTTGGCAAGTGTACCCACTTGCCAGGCCTAATCGTTCCCTTTTCTTACATGTAAGGCACCCCTAAGGTACGCCCTAGGTAGCCCCAAAGGCAGGGTGCAGTGTATGGTTAAGGTAGGACATATAGGGGGTCATTACAACCCTGGCCGACGGTGTTAAAGCGGCGGTAATACCGCAAACAGGCCGGCGGACAAAAAAAGGGAATTATGACCGTGGCAGAAACCGCCAACAAAGACAGCCACTTTAACACTCCGCCCTCCACGGCGGTACAGATAAGCAGCACGACGGTCACCGTCAACAGACAGACGGAAGACAATGTACCGCCCGCAGTATCACAACCCGCCAATCCGCCACCTTTTCCGGGGTGGATTCACCGTGGATAAAAACACGGCGGAAACTGCTGTTGAAATGGGAAAACGCTCACCTTAACACACCCCACGAGGAAAGAAGCCACCATGGAGCCCGAATTACAAATACTACCTGCCCTTGTCTTCCTATTCATCTATGAACACCAGCGCCTGCGGCGGCGAAGACAACAGCGAGTACTGCACCTACGACATAGGGGAGGCAAAAGTCAGGGACACACACACGCAACACCCCCACCCCCACCCTCGCACATTACAACACACACACCAAGGCATCTCCAAACATCACAGTAACAACCCACAACCCCCCCGGAAGAATGCAAACACAAAAGGAAATCAGTCCAAACATTTTAATGTATCAAAATACGTGTTTCAAATATCTACAGATATATATAAACTCATTCAAAAGTATATACATTACGAGAAGTAGTGCAGATATGCACATCTCAATGTCCGTGCACCACTGGTCCAAAAATGCATGGGCGAGGCCCACACAAGATACCTGCCCACAAACGGAGAGAACACTGCCGGGGCATCAGAGAGAAATACAACAGGCACCTCAGGGGGAAGGGAAGGGGGGGCACCTCAGCCGGCTTACAGCACCACGCCAAATCCACGACAGGGCTCCATGCCCATTGATGTATCCTGGGGAGTGCAAAGCCACAGTCTCTCAAGTCTCTACAGTGGGTGGGTTGCCCACTGTGCAATCCTGGGGAGTGCAAAGCCACAGTCTCTCAAGTCTCTACAGTGGGTGGGTTGCCCACTGTTACATCCTGGGGAGTGCAAAGCCACAGTCTCTCAAGTCTCTACAGTGGGTGGGTTGCCCAATGTTACATCCTGGGGAGTGCAAAGCCACAGTCTCTCAAGTCTCTACAGTGGGTGGGGTGCCCACTGTTACATCCTGGGGAGTGCAAAGCCACAGTCTCTCAAGTCTCTACAGTGGGTGGGTTGCCCACTGTTACATCCTGGGGAGTGCAAAGCCACAGTCTCTCAAGTCTCTACAGTGGGTGGGTTGCCCACTGTTACATCCTGGGGAGTGCAAAGCCACAGTCTCTCAAGTCTCTACAGTGGGTGGGTTGCCCACTGTGCAATCCTGGGAAGTGCAAAGCCACAGTCTCTCAAGTCTCTACAGTGGGTGGGTTGCCCACTGTTACATCCTGGGGAGTGCAAAGCCACAGTCTCTCAAGTCTCTACAGTTGGTGGGTTGCCCACTGTTACATCCTGGGGAGTGCAAAGCCACAGTCTCTCAAGTATCTACAGTGGGTGGGTTGCCCACTGTTACATCCTGGGAGTGCAAACCCACAGTCTCTCAAGTGGATAACAGTCTCCACTGGTTCTGGAGGGGGACTGGTGCCCAGAGTGCTTCATCCTGTGCAGGACAGACAGAGTGGATGCCTTTCTCCACTGGTTCTGGAGGGGGACTGGAGCCCAGAGTGCTTCATCCTGTTAAGGACAGACAGAGTGGATGCCTTTCTCCACTGGTTCTGGAGGGGTACTGGTGCCCAGAGTGCTTCATCGTGTTAAGGACAGACAGAGTGGATGCCTTTCTCCACTGGTTCTGGAGGGGGACTGGTGCCCAGAGTGCTTCATCCTGTGCTGGACAGACAGAGTGGATGCCTTTCTCCACTGGTTCTGGAGGGGGACTGGTGCTCAGAGTGCTTCATCCTGTTAAGGACAGACAGAGAAGATGCCTTTCTCCACTGGTTCTGGAGGGGGACTGGTGCCCAGAGTGCCCAGAGTGCTTCATCCTGTTAAGGACAGACAGAGTGGATGCCTTTCTCCACTGGTTCTGGAGGGGGACTGGTGCCCCGAGTGCTTCATCCTGTGCAGGACAGACAGAGTGGATGCCTTTCTCCACTGGTTCTGGAGGGGGACTGGTGCCCAGAGTGCATCACTCTCCCCGTGACGGTCCCAGTTGCGTCACTGCCCCTGCCGCTCATGGGCTAGCGGTGCTTGTCATGGCGGTCTTTGCCCTGTTCAGCGGTGCTTTGCCATGGCGGTCTCTGGGCTGTTCAGCGGTGCTCTGCCCCATTCAGCGGTGCTTTGCCATGGCGGTCTCTGGGCTGTTCAGCGGTGCTCTGCCCCGTTCAGAGGTGCTTTGCCATGGCAGTCTCTGGGCTGTTCAGCGGTGCTCTGCCCCGTTCAGCGGTGCTTTGCCATGGCGGTCTCTGGGCTGTGCATTGGTGTGTGACATGACAGTCCCTCATTGCCCAGCGGGGCTGTGGCAGCCGGGGCCCTCCTGGGCACTGACTCCGGCGGTGGTCTCCTGACCAGTGACGATACTTGTGCCCTCCTGGGCAGACTCCGGGGGTGGTCTCCTGACCAGTGACGATACTTGGGCCCTCCTGGGCAATGACTCCGGCGGTGGGGGTGGTCTCCTGACCAGTGATGATACTTGTGCCCTCCTGGGCAATGACTCCGGCGGTGGTCTCTTGACCAGTGACAATACTTGGGCCCTCCTGGGCACTGACTTCGGCGGTGGTGGTGGTCTCCTGACCAGTGACGATACTTGTGCCCTCCTGGGCAATGATTCCGGCGGTGGTCTCCTGACCAGTGACGATACTTGGGCCCTCCTGGGCAATGACTCCGGCGGTGGTCTCCTGACCAGTGATGACGGTGGCGTCCCGCCCACCGGGAAGGATGCCGCCCTTCTCCGCCGTGTCTGCTCACACCAGGCTGTGCAGACTTCTTCTGGCCCTTTCCGACCTTTGGAGGAGTCACAGCTGACTCTGCAATACACCTGGGATCCTTGTGAGTAATTTTTCCTCCAGGAGTCTTCACCCGGTCCTGTCGGCCACTTTCCAACTTGAGATGTTTTACAGGGGGTGGACTGGCAGTGCCTTGGCTCCGTGTCACTCTGCCTGCCCTGGTGGCTGGTGCACTCCACACACCTGTAACACTCACCACTGGTACTGGAGTCTTTTTGGCTGAGGCGCTACGACGGGACTGATGACTTGGAGGGGTGGGGGCAAAGAGGTCAACGTTGCTGAGGGACAGTTTCTGACGAACACTGGGATGGGTAGCTGGAGGGGGTCTGGGAGTGGAGGAAGAGGAGGTGGTTGTAGGAGGTGTCACTTTAGGTGTTTTGGGTGCAGGTGCAGGTACTGGAGGCTGTCGTGAAGTGGATGGATGTTGGGTGTGTCGGTGATGGGCAGCCTGACCAGAATGAATGCCCTCCAGGAATGCATTAGTGTGTTGCAACTGCCTTTCTACACCCTGGATGGCATTCACAATGGTAGACTGCCCAACAGTGAGTGACCTGAGGAGGTGCCTGGGGCAAAGGTGATGCCCACCCTCCTGGGTGAGCGGGCACGGGGCGAACGCTGAGGGGCTGCTGGGAGGGCGGTGCTGGTAGGGGAGGTGGTGGCTGTACCTGTAGAAGTGGGGGGCACAGATGGTGCCGCCACCACAAGGGAGCTCCCATCGGCGGACAAGTCCGTGTCGCTGGTTGGTGATCCAGTGACCAACGTGTAGCTCCCCTCGCCGTCCGTCCAACTGGTGCATTCCGAGTCCGTGGTGTGGCCCTCCATGGCCATGTGGGATGCAGCTCCCTCGTGCCCCGGTGCCACTGTACCTCTGCCTGATGATGCTGATGCACAAAAGAACAGGGAGAGCAGAAAAAGGGGGAGGGGACGACAGAAGAAAGACAGGTTGAGTGCATGGCTTACCACTACCGTTGGCGGACAATACAGACACAGCAGCCCACTGCACTACGCCGTGCTCTTGGCCTCTACTGATGCAATTGCTGGGATATGGCCTACATGGCTATGGTGGACATCTGCACACATGGATGCCACAGGGGCACCTATACCTGTACTTGGCTCACTACTGAGGTGGGGTGGAGTGCCACATGCCCTGCATTACGGAGGGGCCTAGCCTATGTATTTCTGCCTGGCCTAGGTACACCCACAGCCATCCTCCCCCACCCAGACCCCTCAACTGCGCGCCAAATCCCCAGAATGAGAGTGTACTCACCCCCTTGTGTCTGCTGTGATGCCCTCAAGCGCCCATCCAAATCCGGGTAGGCCACCACCAGGATTCGGAACATCAGGGGGGTCATGGGGCAACGGGCACCCCTCCCACGTTGGGAGGCCATCCCCAGCTGGGCCTCCGCCGTCTTCTTGCTCCAGCGGCGAATGTCCTCCCATCTTTTCCGGCAGTGGGTGCCCCGTCTCTGGTGGACCCCCAGGGTCCGGACGTCCTTGGCGATGGCACGCCAAATGTCCTTCTTCTGGTGGGCACTGACCTACATGACATGCACAAGGGAAGAAGAGAAGTCATTACCAACTGCACCGCCCATGTGAGTGGCCCCCATCCCTACCCTTGCAATGTGGCACATGCATTCACAGTCCTTCATGTTCACTGCACTCTGCCCCCTTCCCTCTTACAACCAGCCCTCTCCACCCAGGCATAGCCCATACAACGTGCTCCCTGTGTACTTACCTGTTGGTCTGGAGGACCGTAGAGTAACGTGTACTTGGGGAGGACCCCGTCTACTAGATTTTCCAACTCCTGAGCAGTGAAGGCAGGGGCCCTTTCCCCAGACGCAGCAGCCATTGTCTCTTCCAGACCGAGGTCACAGCAGCACTTGCAGTGTAGGTCCTCTCCTGTCAAAGATCAGGTATCGAGTGATTGAACAGATAGAAAATGACAGTCATGTCCGCGGCGGTCACGTCGGTGGCGGTGCGTATCATCACCGCCGGAGCACTTCGTCATTGGCTCCTGGGACCCATAGGGTCCAATGTTAACCAATGCAGCATTGCGCCGCGGTCTACGACCGCCTACCGCGACGGGGTACAACGCCAGCGCAGTGACCTCACATTCCCATTGTCCCAGTTTAGAGGTCAGGCAGCCGCCATTTCAGGGGACCACATGGCTTCATTAACTACTGCGTCACACATAGCTAGGCCTACACTCAACACACATACAGGAAGTGTTTTGTGTCGTGTTCTGTGTATCTGTGGGTACATACCTGGAAATCTGTTGACTCTGTGGTCGCTGTTGTCCTTCATAGGCACCGTCAGCTGGGACATATGAGAAGATGGCGGAATCCTCTGGTGTACCGATCGCTGGTGGACCTGTTGACAATGGTGGAGCGACATTTAATCGTCACCTACAGGTTTGACCGTGCCACTATCCAGGAACTATGTACTCAGTTGGAGCCAGACCTGATGTCACCAATCCGCCATCCCACTGGAATCCCCCCTTACATGCAGGTGCTGTCAGTGCTCCATTTCCTTGCTAGTGGGTCTTTTCAGACAACAGTGGCCATGGCATCAGGGATGTCCCAGCCTATGTTTTCCAACGTGTTGTCCAGAGTGTTGGCTGCCCTGCTGAAACACGTAAGGAGCTACATCGTTTTCCCTGAGGTGGAGGATTTGGCTACAGTGAAAGGTGACTTCTATGCCCTGGGACATATCCCTAACATCATAGGTGCCATTGATGGGACCCATGTAGCTCTGGTCCCCCCCCCCACAGGAGTGAACAGGTGTACAGGAACAGGAAGAGTTATCATTCGATGAATGTACAGATGGTATGTTTGGCAGACCAGTACTTCTCGCAGGTAAATGCTATGTTCCCTGGCTCAGTGCATGACGCCTACATCCTGCGGAATAGCAGCATCCCTTATATGATGGGTCAACTCCAGAGGCACCGGGTGTGGCTATTAGGGGACTCTGGTTACCCCATTCTGTCCTGGCTATTGACCCCAGTGAGGAATCCCAGGACCAGGGCAGAGAAATGGTACAATGAGGCCCATGGGCGGACTAGGAGGGTGATCGAACGCACCTTCGGCCTCCTGAAGGCCAGGTTCAGGTGCCTCCATATGACAGGTGGTTCCCTATTCTACTCACCGAAGAAGGTGTGCCAGATCATCATCGCCTGCTCGATGCTTCACAATCTTGCTTTGCGACGCCAGGTGCTTTTTCTGCAGGAGGATGGTCCAGATGACAGTGTTGTGGCAGCTGTGGAGCCTGTGGAGCCTGTGGAGCCAGTGGACAGTGATGAGGAGGAAGCTGAGGAAGAAGACATCGACAACAGGGAGTCAGTCATACAGCAATATTTCCAGTGACACACAGGTGAGAACATATTCATTTTTACCATTCAATTAACTTTCACACGTCTACCTCTATCCTGTATGTAATTTAATAGCAGTATTTGGTCACTGAGTTGTACCTTTCTATTACAGTTTCACAGGTGTGGTTACCAACATGTGTCATCTGCTTGCATCCTCCAAGGACTTGTGATGTGTGACATAGGTATGTTGGCTTTACAATTGGAAACGCATTATGACACGGTCATTGATAATACATATTTTCAAAATCACAGACTAACTCCAGATTTTTTTGTGGTTCAAGGGTGTTTATTGAAGTGCTAAAAAATGGAGTGGGGTTGTAATATGATGATGGGGGACGGTGGAGGAATGTCAATGGCAGAGTCCAGTCCATTGATCACACAGGTGCACTGCCCATATGGGCATAGAAAGTGGAGCTGGGGCAGTTTAAGTATGGACTGGGTAACAAAGTGGGACAGTGGGAGGACAATCAGGGTGGTCTCATTTCCTGGCGGGGGTCTTGCCATCTTGCTCTGTCCTGTTCCTGGATCTCAGGGACCGCTTGCGTGGTGGTTGTCCGTCTGCAGGGGGTGGGGTGCTGGTGTGGTGGTCCTGTGGCGGGGCGCCTGTCCACTAGCGCCGGCGAAGATGGTGGGCAGTTCATCGTCCATGCTAGTGTCAGGGGCCCCTTGGAGTGCCACGGTGTCCCTCATGGTCTGCTGTATGTCCTTCAGCACCCCTACGATGGTACCCAGGGAGGAGCTGATGGTCCTGAGTTCCTCCCTGAATCCCAAATACTGCTCCTCCTGCAGGTGCTGGGTCTCCTGAAACTTGGCCAGGACCGTTGCCATCGTCTCCTGGGAGTGGTGGTATGCTCCCATGATGGATGATAGGGCCTCGTGGAGAGTGGGTTCCCTTGGCCTGTCCGCCCCCTGTCGCACAGCAGCCCTCCCAGTTCCCCTGTGTTCCTGTGCCTCTGTCCCCTGGACCGTGTGCCCACTACCACTGCCCCCAGGTCCCTGATTTTCTTGGGGTGGTGGGTTATCCTGGGTTCCCTGTAGTGGTGGACACACCACTGATTGACGTGTCCTGGGTATGGAGGTATGGGCCCGCTGAGTGGGAGCTGTGCTGGTGTTACCAGAGGGTGGAAGGTCAGTGTTGGGCTGTGCCTGTGCAAGGGGAACCGACTGTCCCGAGGCCCACAGTGGTCCGGGCTGGTCATCAGGATCCAGTAGGGCAGAGCTGCTATCGTCACTGTGGGCCTCTTCTGTGGGTGGAGTGGAGTTGTCTGGACCCTCCGGTGTGGTGACGTTCCTTAGTGGTCCTGCAGGGACATAAGATCATGATTATTGCATGTGTGTGTGTAATGGTGTGCAGTGGGTGGGTGGGTGTGTACCCCAGTGCAAGCATTCCTGTGTGTGAGTTTGTGTGATGATGGTTAGGGGGTTGTTCTGGGTATGTGCAGTGAGCATGCTTTGGTGAGGGGTGAGCAGGGCTTGGTGTTGGGATGTGTGGTTTGTGTTATTAGTACATTAGTGAGGAGTTGGAGTGATAGGGGAGGGGGTGAGGGTGGAGGTCTGTGATAGCATGCAGGTAGGGTGGGGGATATGTTAGTTAAGATTTGACTTACCAGTGTCCATTCCTCCACCGACTCCTCCGAGGCCGTCTGAATGCATGATGGCCAAGACTTGCTCCTCCCATGTTGTTAGTTGTGTGGGAGAAGGTGGGGGTCCACCGCCAGTCCGCTGAACCGCAATGTTGTGCCTGGAGACCACAGAATGCACCTTCCCCCGTAGGTGGTTCCACCTCTTCCTGATGTCCTCCCGGTTTCTTGGATGCTGTCCCACTGCGTTGACTCTGTCGACTATTCTGCGACATAGCTCCATCTTCCTGGCTATGGATGTGTGCTGCACCTGTGAGCCAAATAGCTGTGGCTCTACCCATAGGATTTCCTCCACCATGACCCTGAGCTCCTCCTCGGAAAACCGGGGGTGTCTTTGGCGTGACATGGGGTGTTGTGGGTGATGTGTTGGGTGGTGTCAGTGTTGATATGTGTGGTGATGTGTAGTGGTGTGTGGTGTATTGTGTGTGGAATGTTGTATGGGTGATGGTGTTGTGTGCCTCTGTGTGGTGGGGTTCTCAGTTGCTGTGCTCTCTGTCTCTCTGGCCTTCGGTCGTGAATTGTGGTCGTAGGGGCTTGTGGGTGATATGGGTGTGTGTTTTATGTTGTGTTGGGTATGTGGGAGTGGTGTGTGTATGTGTATCAGGTGTGTGTATTTGTAATTGTCCAATGTGGCGGTGTTTTGGAGATGTGTGTGTATTTTGAGTGCGGCGGTGTATACCGCCTATGGAATACTGCGGTTGAAAGACCGCTGCGTGGATTCGTGGGTCGTAATCGCATGGGCGTGTTTCTGTTGGCTTGGAGGTGGAGGTTTTGTTTTCGCCAGTTTTACACTGACCTTTGGTGTGGCGGACTTGTGTGGGTGTCTGAATTACGGCGGATTCCGAGATGTGTTTCATAATAGCTGTGGCGGAATTCCGCGGCCGAGGCAGTGTATTGGTGGTCTTCTGCACGGCGGTAAGCGGCTTTTACCGCCGATGTTGTAATGACCCCCATAGTAATGTGTTTTATATGTCCTGACTGAAATATTGCGAAATTCGTTTTTCACTGTTGCAAGGCCTGTCCCTCTCATAGGTTAACATGGAGGCTACCTTTAAATATGATTACAGGGTAGATTCCCTTTGGGAGCGGATAGACATTGGGAGTTTGGGGTCTCTGAGCTCACAAATTAAAAATACATCTTTTAGTAAAGTTGATTTTGAGATTGTGTGTTTGAAAATGTCACTTTTAGAAAGTGAGCATGTTCTTGCTTATCCATTTCTGTGACTCTGCCTGTTTGTGGGAGGGAGGAAAGGAGTGGTCACTCACACCTGAAAGGGCTGTGCCTGCCCTCACACAATGGAGTCTCCAACTCCCTGGTGAGTGTCTGGGGCTTGCCCTGGGCAAGGCAGGATTTTGCATTCAAAAGAGACTTTACTTTGAAGTAGGCCTACTTCAAAGGAGAAATTGGGTAAAAGAAGGGCACCCAAAACGACAGACTTTAGAACATTTCTGGAAACTAAGAGGAACCTCTGCCTGGAGAAGAGCTGAAGAGCTGAGGAAGAAGAGCTGCCCTGTCTGTGACTGTGCTTTGTGGAGCTATCCTGCAGTTGCTGCTTCTGCCAGAGTAAGAGGGCAAAGGCTGTACTTTGTGTGCTTTCCATCTTGTGAAGATCTCCAAGGGACTGATTTAGAGCTTTCCTCCTGTTGTTTGAAGTCTCAGGGACAGCAAAGTCTTCTCTCTGCCAGCACCTGGAGCCTCTGGAGCGACTCCTACTCTGCCCTGTGGTGCCCATCCAGTTCCTGGGCCCCTGAAGGGAGAAGCTGGCAGTCTAAGAGGAAGGAATCAACGCACAGAACTCCGTGCAGGGAAAAGATCGACAGGACTCTGATCTGCGGCTGGGAAATGGATGCGCTGGCAACTTTGCGGCTGAAAATCAACGCTTGCCTGTAATGCAACCGAATAATTGATGCTGCATGGTTTTTGCATCATCTTGCTGCTGGATTTTCGACGCAAGCACTGCTGGGCATGTGCAAGGCCTGCCCGGACCTGAAAGTGCTGACCGTATCGACACATCGCTCTCCTACAGAGAGAAGAAACGACGGGCCCGAAACGACGAAAGGAGAAACGATGCAAGGTCTCGCTCATGAGTGAAATCAATACATCGCAAGCCCTTTTTGGCGCACACGTGTCCGTGCGGGGTTATTTTTGACGCGCCCAAGGTACATTTTCACAGTAACAGTGTTAGTGTGTGTTTAAAACTACATGAAGACTCTTTTTGCTTTTTAATTGATAACTTGACTTGTGTAGTGTGGATGTTTGTCGTTTTGGTCTTGTTTTGTGTTGATAAATATTCTCTATTTTTCTAAACCTGTGTTGTGTCATTTTGTAGTGTTTTCATTAAGTTACTGTGTGTGTTGGTACAAATACTTTACACCTGGCACTCTGAAGTTAAGCCTTCTGCTCGTATGTGGGAAGCAGGTGGGGAAAGCTGAGGGTGATTCTCTTTTACCCTGACTAGAGTGAGGGTGATTCTCTTTTACCCTGACTAGAGTGAGGGTCCTTGCTTGGTCAGGGGGTAACCTGACTGCCAACCAAAGACCCCATTTCTAACAGCATTTAAGAAGAAAATGATGATTTTAACCTGTTGTTAGTTACTCCTGACCCTTGACTAAGCCCATAGACTTACTTGATATGTTTGTATGACCCCTTTAGAAGGTCAAAGGTGATTATGCAATGTTATCTCTGGTATTTTCTATCTACCGATGTATATATTTGTAAACTGCTACATAGCATTTAGTAGTGTGTGTGTGTGTGGGTGTGTGTAATAAATGCACTTCTCCTTTTTCTAAAGAAAAAGTACTGACTAGACAATCATTTATTGAATGTTATTTTTGTATGCCAGTGAATGGTGATTAGTAGACCAAACTACCTTCCCTGAATAGGCCTCAGACTGCTCTGCTCTGCCTCACTACCCCGAAAGAGTCAAAAGCTACAGTAGGGTGCTTGGTTCTCATTAAGAGGAATTGTGGACCACACAACTAATAATACCCAAATTCCTATAGTTATAAAACAGGCCGTTGAAGGACCATGGTATTACTGGGCGGGCCAGTTCTTTAAACTAGATACAGGGCATGCACCCATCACATAAATGAGTGCAAATACACAATCCCAGAATCTTGTCATGGTTCATACATCTTCAACATTATATTTTTCAAGTGAAATACTAGAAAGGGAAGAACAGACCAATTAGGATTTTCACTCCCAGTACTCTACAGATTTTCTTGAACGGAACAATCTTAGGAGAAATAAATGTCACGGGGGTAACAACTTAGTTGGGGAACTGCTCCCGACAACTGTCCAGGATGCTACACGTCCTGTGGAAAGAGAGAGGGAAGTTAAAAGAGAATAAAGACTCAGCAAAACATCTGAGTTTACGGAATATAAAAATCCTATCAGCTGTGTCAAGCTTTGGGATGTGCAATTATAAAGTGGGGTCTCTGGACATTCATGTGTGGCTTTGCATGAGGAAAACATGAAATTATGGGCATTCACAAACACCCTGCATGTGTTCTTCCATACTGACAAATCTCATTTGTCCAAGAGCAGGCAATGGAGTATTTTAGGATTAAGAAAGGGGAGGGAACACACCCACCTTAAATGGGATGTGTGAGCCAGGAATACCCATAGTGAAAAATATTTCCTTGTGCAACAACAAAAATAAGCTTAATATACACATATACACTAGCTTTGTTTATATATGCAGAATTGTTTATTTGATGGAACGTATTTATACATTCAATCATTTTAAGCTTTTAAGCACTTAAAAAATATGACTGTCAAGGTTTTCCTACAATATGCCAGTGATATTTTGGGAATACCTAAATGTTTGTACAAGAAAATGGGACTGGATGGAGTACAAGATGGCCACAATTGTTGGGAGCTTGTGAAAGTGGCCCCATTTGACCTCTTGCTTCATCACTTCCTAGTGCCTGAAGCCCACCAATGCGTTACTGAAAGGGATGATGGAACAATCAAAAGAATCCAAACAATATATACACACAGTTCCAAAACGAGAAAAAAGAACTAAAAAAGGAAAGGGTTATGGTTTACTAGGCCAATGTTTCCAAAAAAAAGGGGGGGGAAGCAATATGCTCGAAGCAAGAGCCCTCACTCACCCTCCGGTGACATGCTTCATCATGGGGATATGCTCCTCGTCAGGCCGGCACTGCAATGCCTGACGGGCCCCAGAAAGGGGCTCTTTGCTGGAGATCTTTTGACAAATGGTGTGAAGCCGGTCAAGTCGTGAAAAAAGGATTGGTATAGAAAAAGTAAAAAATGACTAGGGGTAAAAATTTGCCTTTTATTCTGACATGATTAAAAACACTATATAGGGATATGGTAAAATAATGTCTACATTCCCTAAATACAAAATATAAACAGTTTACTAGGATTCAAAGTAAAGATGGTACAAAAGGACAGTACACAGAGTCACTGTGTTACTCAATCAAGGGGTCAACATGTTTCTCGCTATATTGAGTCAAAATTGATCTCATGCGATTCTTCAGGACCTAGGGCCAGATGTAGCAAAACGGCAATTTGCGACTTGCAAATTGCGAGTCCCTGCGACTCGCAATTTGCAAGTCGCAAATTGCTATGCAGTACGGTGTCTCAGACACCGACTGCGACTCGCTTTGGGCTCGCAATGACCCACCTCATGAATATTCATGAGGTGGGTCGCAAATTGCGGCCCCATAGCGAGTATAGGCACTCGCTAACATGGAGGCCTGCTGTCGTCAGCAGACCTCCATGTTCGTGACTGCTTGAACAATAAAGCAGTTTTTTTTTTTTAAGTGTAGCCCGTTTTCCTTACAGGAAAACGAGCTGCACTTAAAAAAAAAACGAAACCTTTAGTTTCGGAATTTTTTCAGGGCAGGGAGTGGTCCCTTGGACCACTCCCTGCCCTGAAAAAATATTTGTGGGTCCAGTCACAAACTGGAAGGGGTCCCATGGGGACCCCTTCCAATTTGCGAGTGGGTTACCATCCACTTGAAGTGGATGGTAACTGCGATGCCATTTGCGACCGCATACGCGGTCGCAAATGGTATTGCATCCCACTGCGAGTCGCAAATAGGAAGGGAACACCCCTTCCTATTTGCGAGTCGGAAATGCATTTTGTGAGTCGGTTCCGACTCGCAAAATGCATTTCTGCATAGGAAACTGCGTTTTGCGACTCGCAAACGGCAAATTTTGCGTTTGCGAGTCGCAAACAGTTTCCTACATCTGGCCCCTAATTACGTACCTAATCCTTATGAAAAAAATTCTGTGAACTGATTAATTCAAAACTTAAAAGTTAAGAAAAAGGAAACCATTGTCAGAGAATTACCTATTCATCAACAGTTATATTTATCACTGTCCCAGAATGGTTACCATATACCCTTGTGGGAGAGCCACACAAGAAAAGATGTGCCCAGTGACAGAAGTGCCATGGTGATAGACCAAGAAAACACAATAAGTGCAGATAGAATAATGCTCACCCTCCAAGTATTACTGGTGGGCCCCATGGGGGAGGTATCAGGCACAAAAATCCATTATGAACTAGACATATGTATACATAAAAAAAGGGAAGAATTTAAAACAACATGGAAATTGGTAAGATTATTATCTCATCACAACCCCTGGTGTTCATGATAAAAAGCAAAACCATCCTTCTGTACAGGATGAAACAAGTAAATTACTATAATGTTACAAAAGAAGACATGAGAGTAGCTGTAAGGTATCTTCAAGTGAAGAATGAGCCCCAGTTGCGGGGCACCTTTATGTCGAAAACTGAAGTATCAAAAGGGTACACGGGCATTTACAGACATAATATCTTTCATGCAAGACCATCCGTCATAACTCTCAGCTTATAACAAACACAGAGTAAAAATAGCATGTCGCAATCACCCTAATGGTAGTAGAAGAACTGAAAAACAGGATAGTAAGCGCGCGAGATTATTAGCGCGTCTGTATTCGGCCGTTACTTAAAGGAGCCTGGGTGTTTTATTATCCCACACTCAAAACAAGAAAAAAGAGGAAGAAGCGGTGTGCACATACCGTCGATCGTAGACGGCAGATAGCCTGACTGAAATGCACTCTACCACGGGGGGCCGACAGAGGTGGGAGCGCATATAATTTGTAGCGCGTCTCATCTCGCCTCCGTATTTAAGCAGTGCAGCCACACGCGATCCCGCGCCTAATGGCTTGTGCTAGTAACAGACTATTACGGCTTCGTGAGCAGATACGAAGCATGGAAAGCAGAAGGGGGGTGAAAAAAAACGGCGATCAAACAACGCCGGAAAGGCACTTACTTGGTGTCGAACCACAAGCGTTGGTTCACCTATGAGCCGTATCGGTCCCCGGAACGTGGAGGAATGTTCTCAAGGGGTTCATTAAAATATCATTAGAAAGAGAAAAATGACTCATAAATTCAAGTAAGTGAAGAACATAGAGATAGGACTAAAAACTGTGTCGGCCATTTATAAGGGGGAACTACCATCATACCAAATAGGAAGAAAAGGGGATGTATGCCTCAATATATCAAGTGACGGAAGAATGACCTTTATTAGAAGATCAGAATGTTAAAGGCGGTTAATACCCACTGTAAGCAAACCATGAATACCAAAAAATATCAAAAAATATCAAAAAATATATAAAACTCAAGGTAAGAGACAGAGGGGGTCATTCTGACCGCGGCGGTCGGCGGTCGCCGCCCGCCAAGCGGTTCCCGCCGAAAGACCGCTCCGCGGTCAAAAGACCGCGGCGGTCATTCTGGCTTTCCCGCGGGGCCGGCGGGCGACCGCCAGAAGACTGCCGGCCGGCCCAGCGTGAAAGCCCCTTCAACAATGAAGCTGGCTCGGAATGGAGCCGGCGGAGTTGCAGGGGTGCGACGGGTGAAGTGGCACCCGTCGCGATTTTCACTGTCTGCAAAGCAGACAGTGAAAATCTTTGTGGGGCCCTGTTAGGGGGCCCCTGCACTGCCCATGCCAGTGGCATGGGCGGTGCAGGGGCCCCCAGGGGCCCCACGGCACCCGTTCCCGCCATCCTGGTTCTGGCGGTGGACACCGCCAGAAACAGGCTGGCGGGAAGGCGGTCGGAATCCCCATGGCGGTGCTGCAAGCAGCGCCGCCATGGCAGATACCCTGGGCCAGCGGGAAACCAGCGGGAAACCACCGGCTCCCCTTTTCTGACCGCGGCTTTACCGCCGCGGTCAGAATCGCCCAGGAAGCACCGCCAGCCTGTTGGCGGTGCTTCCGCCGCCCTCCGCCATGGCGGTCATGGACCGCCAGGGTCAGAATGACCCCCAGAGTGACCTAAAGGGACTGGATTATCAGTGGATAAAACAAGTCCATGGAATCTCGTTGTTGAGCCCAATCACATGGGTCCTTAACCTCTTTCGAAGAGTCTTTTTGTACACTCTTTATTGTCTTTAATAGTTTCCAATATCACCCATCTGATGTTGTCTGGGGTATGCTGTTTTTCCAGATAGTGATTAGTTAATTTTGTTGCAGACCTCTTGCACCTAATGGTGCTTCGGTGTTCGTTGATTCGTGTTTTCACCATTCTTGTTGTCATTCCTATGTACCGCAAATCACATGGACAAGTGATCATATAGACGCAGTTCTTAGTGCGACAATTGGTGTGGGATTTCAGTTGCCATTTCTTAGGTTCACCGAGGTCTACTTCATAGGTGCTACTAGTCATCGGGCATACGTTACAACCACCACATGGGTGATGGCCTTTAACTTTTAACCACTGATTGTGACGGATGTCGTCCGTGATTTGCTGGTGTACAGGTCTAGTATGGACCACCATATCTTTAATGTTGTGGGTCCTTTTAAAGGCAAATAAGGGGCATTCCAATGTCTCGCCTACACTATTAAGAATTGGCCACAATTTTCGAACGATGCCCTTAATCCGATTGCTCAAAGGAGTGTAAGTGGTTACACATGTGAGTCTCGATTGTTGAGTTCGAGTATTGTTGGTCAAAAGAGTCTCCTGCAGGATATTGCTGGCTCTTTTCTTTGCTTGCCTCACACACCTGGTAGGGTAGTTTCGTGCGCCCAGTTTTTGACAAAGGATATTGGCTTGAAGATGAAAGTCATTTGTATCCGAACAGTTCCGTCGTATCCTGAGGAACTGTCCAAACGGAAGGTTATCCTTTAATGCTTTGGGATGGTGGCTATTATAGAGTAATAGACTATTCCTATCTGTAGGTTTATGATACACAGATGAATGTAAATATCCATCTCTAAGTGTTATCCGTAAATCAAGAAAGGACACCTCTTGGTCAGAAATGTTGGAACTGAAGCGAAGATGGGTATCCAGGGTGTTTATCCATTCTGTAAAATCTACTGCCAGTTCACTACTGCCCTTCCAAATCACTAGAATGTCGTCAATATAACAACGCCATAGTCTTATATTGGCAAAGAATGGTTGCTCAGGAGTAAG
The DNA here is from genome assembly GCF_031143425.1 of Pleurodeles waltl. Taxonomy (NCBI): domain Eukaryota; kingdom Metazoa; phylum Chordata; class Amphibia; order Caudata; family Salamandridae; genus Pleurodeles; species Pleurodeles waltl. The sequence goes on along the minus strand of NC_090436.1, from coordinate 750,626,176 downwards.
TATATAGCGCTGTTCGAAGGCAAACATGTAAAGACAGGCCAAACTAGGCGCGAAGGTACTTCCCATGGAAGTACCTTGTATCTGATGGAAGAGACGTGTTTCGAACTGAAATAAATTCTCCTTAAGTGCCACACTTGCACATTGCATAATGAAACTAACTGGAGTATTGTAGGTCCATGTTTCGGCCAGGAGTAAGTCCTCTACTGCTGCTAAAGTTGCTTCTTGTGGAATATTCGTGTAAAGGGCTTCCACGTCAAGGCATATCAACATGTCTGTGGGGCCTGCATCATTAACATCATTAAGTAGAATCAAGGTGTCCTTAGTATCTCTAAGAAAAGTGGAAGTCTTGTGAACCATAGGTTGCAAAAAGAAATTGCAGAATTTGGATAAAGGTTCCAAAAGAGAGCCAATCCCGGACACTATCGGGCGGCCCGGTGGTGGGATACTTTTGTGGATTTTGGGAAGACAGTAGAAGTATGGTATCCTGGGATTTTTAGTGTCCAGGAACTCTGCTTCCTGTTGTGTGATCCATCGTGCTGACTCTGCTTCCATTATCATTCCGCGGATCATCCGTTGTAGACGGGGAATCGGATCTGTCTGAATGTATCTGTAATGAGTTTCATCACTCAGAAGTCTAAGACATTCCTGTCTATAGAAGGTGGTATCCATAACTACAATTGCACCTCCTTTATCTGCAGGTTTTAAAGTGATATCAGGATTGTGTGATAAAGAATGTAGCCGTAATAGTCTGTTACTAGCACAAGCCATTAGGCGCGGAATCGCGTGTGGCTGCACTGCTTAAATACGGAGGCGAGATGAGACGCGCTACAAATTATATGCGCTCCCACCTCTGTCGGCCCCCCGTGGTAGAGTGCATTTCAGTCAGGCTATCTGCCGTCTACGATCGACGGTATGTGCACACCGCTTCTTCCTCTTTTTTCTTGTTTTGAGTGTGGGATAATAAAACACCCAGGCTCCTTTAAGTAACAGCCGAATACAGACGCGCTAATAATCTCGCGCGCTTACTATCCTGTTTTTCAGTTCTTCTACTACCATTAGGGTGATTGCGACATGCTATTTTTACTCTGTGTTTGTTATAAGCTGAGAGTTATGACGGATGGTCTTGCATGAAAGATATTATGTCTGTAAATGCCCGTGTACCCTTTTGATACTTCAGTTTTCGACATAAAGGTGCCCCGCAACTGGGGCTCATTCTTCACTTGAAGATACCTTACAGCTACTCTCATGTCTTCTTTTGTAACATTATAGTAATTTACTTGTTTCATCCTGTACAGAAGGATGGTTTTGCTTTTTATCATGAACACCAGGGGTTGTGATGAGATAATAATCTTACCAATTTCCATGTTGTTTTAAATTCTTCCCTTTTTTTATGTATACATATGTCTAGTTCATAATGGATTTTTGAGCCTGATACCTCCCCGATGGGGCCCACCAGTAATACTTGGAGGGTGAGCATTATTCTATCTGCACTTATTGTGTTTTCTTGGTCTATCACCATGGCACTTCTGTCACTGGGCACATCTTTTCTTGTGTGGCTCTCCCACGAGGGTATATGGTAACCATTCTGAAACAGTGATAAATATAACTGTTGATGAATAGGTAATTCTCTGACAATGGTTTCCTTTTTCTTAACTTTTAAGTTTTGAATTAATCAGTTCACAGAATTTTTTTCATAAGGATTAGGTACGTAATTAGGGGCCAGATGTAGGAAACTGTTTGCGACTCGCAAACGCAAAATTTGCCGTTTGCGAGTCGCAAAACGCAGTTTCCTATGCAGAAATGCATTTTGCGAGTCGGAACCGACTCGCAAAATGCATTTCCGACTCGCAAATAGGAAGGGGTGTTCCCTTCCTATTTGCGACTCGCAGTGGGATGCAATACCATTTGCGACCGCGTACGCGGTCGCAAATGGCATCGCAGTTACCATCCACTTCAAGTGGATGGTAACCCACTCGCAAATTGGAAGGGGTCCCCATGGGACCCCTTCCAGTTTGTGACTGGACCCACAAATATTTTTTCAGGGCAGGGAGTGGTCCAATGGACCACTCCCTGCCCTGAAAAAATTCCGAAACTAAAGGTTTCGTTTTTTTTTAAGTGCAGCTCGTTTTCCTGTAAGGAAAACGGGCTACACTTAAAAAAAAAATAACTGCTTTATTGTTCAAGCAGTCACGAACATGGAGGTCTGCTGACGACAGCAGGCCTCCATGTTAGCGAGTGCCTATACTCGCTATGGGGCCGCAATTTGCGACCCACCTCATGAATATTCATGAGGTGGGTCATTGCGAGCCCAAAGCGAGTCGCAGTCGGTGTCTGAGACACCGTACTGCATAGCAATTTGCGACTTGCAAATTGCGAGTCGCAGGGACTCGCAATTTGCAAGTCGCAAATTGCCGTTTTGCTACATCTGGCCCTAGGTCCTGAAGAATCGCATGAGATCAATTTTGACTCAATATAGCGAGAAACATGTTGACCCCTTGATTGAGTAACACGGTGACTCTGTGTACTGTCCTTTTGTACCATCTTTACTTTGAATCCTAGTAAACTGTTTATATTTTGTGTTTAGGGAATGTAGACATTATTTTACCATATCCCTATATAGTGTTTTTAATCATGTCAGGGGTATAAATATCAGAATAAAAGGCACATTTTTACCCCTAGTCATTTTTAACTTTTTCTATACCAATCCTTTTTTCACGACTTGACCGGCTTCACACCATTTGTCAAAAGATCTCCGGCAAAGAGCCCCTTTGTGGGGCCCGTCAGGCATTGCAGTGCCGGCCTGACGAGGAGCATATCCCCATGATGAAGCATGTCACCGGAGGGTGAGTGAGGGCTCTTGCTTCGAGCATATTGCTTCCCCCCCCTTTTTTTGGAAACCTTGGCCTAGTAAACCATAACCCTTTCCTTTTCTAGTTCTTTTTTCTCGTTTTGGAACTGTGTGTATATATTGTTTGGATATATTATTGGGAGACATACACACTGGACCAGGAGTTACTTCTTCTCCGAACCTCCCATTCTGCCCCTCCTTTATGAGTTTGGCAATCAAAAGAATGCCTCTGGCAGGAATGCTACCGGAAACTATCCCTTCCCATCCAGCTGTCAGGGGAGGTGCACGCCATGCACACAGTGGTAAAGTAGCAGCACTGTCGGTCTGAGACAGAAAATTGGCCCAGGCACAAAAATTCAAGTAGCCCCATTATTGAAGTAGATAGGTAAAAAGTGCAAAATAGGGACGTATTCAACTTCGAAAGACACACTGTACAAGTGTTTTGCAAACTTTGGTAGACTGCATGGATATGCATGCTGAAGGAAATGTGTGTTTTAACATCAGGTGTGAGAAATTGGGGCCTGGTCAAGCTACAGTCACAATCCCTTGTCGAGTGAACCACAAAAGTTCACTAATTTAACGTGTGGCTAACCCTTGGTAGCTTAGCACAACAAGCAGCCTGACTTAACTGAGAGGCAATGTATAGAGTAATTTTGCAGCACACAAACAGTAATAAGTGAAAACACAACACGAGAAAAATTCCACAACAATTCAGAAAAATGGAGTACATTTTAATAAATTATTTGACATTGAAACAACAAAAATCCAATCAGTGAAACCAGAGTTATGAATTTTTAAACTTTTAGTAAAAATTAGCGCCTAAAAGATCAAACAGCCATCCATGGATATCTAGTTGTGTGAGACCGGGTCAAAGTCAAAAATGTAGCTGGCAGCGATGGAGTACAGGTTGAATACAAGTAGTGGATTGGACCCAGTTACTGCTTGCCTTCAGACTTAGAAGAATTTTCATGAAAAATATTCTGAGAAATTAAAGTTCAGCAGGACAAGGCTGCAGGTGGTGTCCAAGGAGGAAGCATCATCATCAGAGAGCCTTGGGTTGAACCTGCGGTGAAGATTTCTACATTCAACTTAGTCTCTTTTGTGGAAGTCAAAAATTTCCAGCAGGACGAGCCAGGAGGCTGTAGCCGAAGACAATTCCAGATTCTCGGATACCTCTTAGGCAAAGGACCGCTGAAATTTCTAGACAGTTTCTTGGAAGTGCGTGAAATTTCCTAACTCAATTGCCCTGGCTCCAAGCTGGCTGCAGTGGCAATGTGGTGGTGATAAGTCCTTTGTCAGAAGGCACAGCACAGCATATTCAGTGGCAAGTGGGGTTGTGCTCAGCTCCGCCCCCCTCCCACCCTGCCATCAGATCAAACTTTCAGGTACACCTAATCCCTCATTTGTGTGGCCTCCTGGGGGAATTCACAAAGTCTAGCTCTCAGTTACACCCAGTCATGTGACCCAAGGCAAGCTGCAGGCACAAAAGGGGTAACATTCTAAAAGTGGTATTTTCAAAATTGTAGTTAGAAATCTGACTTTACCATTAAAGAGGATTTTTCATTACAATTTTATAGATACCAAACAGGAACTGACGACCTGGTCCCAATCAAAGGTTATCCCTTACTAAATAAAATAGAGCTACCTAATGTTATTCTATGGGACAGGTAGGCTTCACCACAGTGAAAAAATAATGTAGGAGTTTTTCACTACCATGACAGGTAAAACTTAAAAGTACATGTCCAACCATTAAATTACAAGGCACCCTGGCCTACAGGCTACCTAGGCCTTACCTTAGGGGTAGGAGAGAGGAGTTTAATGCTTGGCAAGGTGCTTATGTTGCAAAGTCGAATTGACAGTTTAAAACTTCATTCAGGGTACAGTAGTAGGCCTAGGACATATCTTTAGATGCTACGCAAGTGGGTGGCACAATTGGTGCTGCAGGCCCACTAGTAGCATTAAATGTATAGGGTATACGGTGTCCCGCTCTACAATGGACTTATAAGTAAATTAAATATGCCAATCAGGTGTAATCCAATCAAACCATGTTTAGGGCAGTGAGCACACACACTTTAGCACTGGTTAGCAGTGGTAAAGTACACATAGTTCTAAGGCCAACAAAAATGAATTTCAGCACAAATATGGAGGTAAGTGGGTAAATAGATTGGGGAAGACCACCATGAGGCTGACAAGTATAACATCAGTGAAATCAACAGTTAAAGGTGCAGCAGATAATAAAACAGGTGCACAGACACTCCGGTGTGCACATCAGGCACTGCCTGATTACTCTATAAGCAGGTCTAACCCTGAGCAGCAGTGGTGATCCCCGCACCCTGCTGCTGCTGAAGATTTTGGAAGTGAGGGACAGAGCCTTGGACTCTGCTGAGTACAGGTTGAAGTTAGGGGGGAATTTGGATCACTTTGATGCCTCTTTTTAATGAAGGTCACAGTGAATTAATAGCATGGCACCTGGGGATCAAGTAGTTGGTTCAGGTGTCCAATGGAGGTTACCTTTGAATTCAGTGGATGAGCATCACCTTGGCACCAGTGACCACTGCTGAGTGACAGACAGATCAGTGATGCATTACATTGCACCTTATGGAGGACCTTTCATAGGTCTTCTAATTTCTACCAAGCTGTGAATGCAAGGTGTTCTGCTGTATGTTTGGGAGCCACTTGAATACAGAATATTTAATTTGCTGCTGGCTGTGACCTGTGGCTTTGCAATTGTGAGGCAGAGTAAATGCGAGGAAGGCTTTATTTCAACCTCAAAAGGCCACATCCAGAACAGCTGAGTGGGGAGCAGTTGGTAATAATGGGTGAAGCAGGGCTAACAGCAGGGGAGTGTGCAATCAAATGCCTTGTGTGCCATTCTTGTGAAACAAAATTGTTTCATTGCATCTGTGGTGAAGTCAGCAGATGAAACTCTGGATGGGATTTCAAGAAAAGTAAAGGTAACAGAGTGAGAGAACTGTAAAATGAAGTAGAGAATTTGAACACTTATCTAACACATCCAAAAGAGTTGTACAGGAATTGATGGTCTGCAAGAGCATAGCAACAGAGGCAATCCTTAAGCTGGATGCAAAAATAGGGCATCTGGTTAACCTATGGAGGGGAGCCCTTGCTGGAGTACTGGGTGCTCTAACAAATATATTAAGTGAGGCATTTGCATTATCAATGTGTAAACTCCTAGATTTGAAAAGGAAATGGTGCAGCAGGTGGTTAAGAGTGTGTTCCTCCTTTCTTCCAAGTCTTACAGTGACAACACTTAGGTTGGTGGCACAATACTGGTCATTCTATAATCGTCTGAGTGGAGAGATGATATGCTAAAGTCGGCAACAGGCTGGCTAAGGAAAGGCACTTTTTTGTCATCAAAAAGGAACTTATGGTAAAAGATCAAGAGGTATCAGTGGGCTTTCATGCACACCTGTGAGTGACATTTAAGGGTAAGTATTATACGTTTACTCAACTGGGTTCTGCAAAATGTTCCATTGATAACTTACCTATGGATATTGGACATTAACATGTTTCACTATTGGTGTTGATGGGTTTGGCTGACTGTTGTCCTGGAAATGGTTGGGTGCAGGATGTATATATAGCTAAATGGGCCACAGGCACACATGTGGGAGGAGAGTGAACACTGCATACGTTGAACTTTCTAGATTTGTGATAAGGCGTTGCTACTCTGCTATCTTCATCCCTCATTTCTGCGTCCATTCTGGGTCTGCAGGGTTAATCTGTTGAGATGGTACCTAGTCAAAGACCCACGGATTGAAATTGTTCTGATTCTATTAAGTTTTTCTTTTCGAGACTGATGCTGCACGTCTACTAACTATTGTTACATATGTTAACTTTTCTGCCAAAACGGTCTAATGCTGTGACCATATAATTAACAGATTGAAATCTAAAGCTTATTTTTTGCTTCATGTTTGGGACCACATTTCTGAACTTTTTCCATATGGTTTGAGAATCCTGCACTAGTTTTTATGTTCCCCAGCATTTCATTTCACTACTTGCTTTGGGCAACTGAAATAGTAACGAAAATATAAAAGATCTCTGACAGAACAATGGTGATAGTAGTGAACATTTAGTGGAAATTAGGAAATGTGTGCACGTCTGGACAGATTTCACACAACAGAGTGCACCAAGGGAATACAGCATACTTGCAAAAAGAAAGTATTGAGAAGACATAAAGATAGTCCTTTTTGTTTAAACTAGTCTTAGGTATGGTGCACCATTTTAGTGCAAACCCATAAGCATGATCCACCCACGTAATGCCTACAGTGTGTAACTTTTAATTTTACAAGGCCACATAAAGCCAAGTATGCACAGCTTTGTGGATACTAAAACACATTTTGCATCAGGACTGTGTCAAAAAAGTGATGCAACTCCAACACAATTGTAAATCTGGGCCCACTTGTGTCATTTACTTTTTTCTGCTGGGCAGTTTGAATTCTGAGTCATTCAAAGTTTTTCTTCTTACAGTTGTGGCTCTGCCTCCCACTTCTCCCACAGGGATGTAGGCCTGAAGTAAGCAGTGGAGGGAAGCGTACCCAGGAGACAATGCTTCACACAGTGTAGTACAGGGCCAATGCTTCTCCCACAGGGATCTAGGCCTGAAGCAGCAGTGGAGAGAAGCGTTTCAGGGAGGCAATGCTTCACACAGTGCAGTACAGAGCCAATGCCCGTATTTGACCCCTGCTGACACAAAAGGTCGGATTGGTGAGACAATGGTGAGCTCCTATGGGATTTACGTATTGGCGACCAGATATCTGTCACCGTGGTGACGGAGTAACCCTTTCGCCAATATCTAAATCAGGCCCAGATTCTGAATGAGTTAACATTGACAAAGGGTTTTTTGTGTTCACATTCAGAGAAAGTGCTGCAGCTTCGATGTGCTTGGTATATAATCCTTAACTTGAAACTTAATTAACGTTTTCCCAAGCTCCTACAATGCTGCGCAGGTAGATGGCGTTTTATAAGCGAATGTGCCAGTCCAGGAAGAGAGCTCACATATTACAAGGTAGATGGGTGAAAAATCAATTGTCAAAATATTGGAGAATCATACTTCATTGATAAGGAAGGCACATCAGAAAAACGTGATCAGCCACCAGCAAGGCTCGATGATGTCAACAGTGTTTGGAAGGTTCTCCAAGAGAGCTTTTGGGGCAAGTGGAATGATTTTGTAAATCCCAGATATTGAGCACTTGAGAAGGGTAACCAACTTTTTGGACATTTAAAGTTTAATGGTTTCGACTTTTTGAGATTCACAATGAGCGTGAACTCAAATCATCATATCGGCCAGCCATCCAACTCTAAAAGGTGCCTGAGGACTTATTTTAGTGTGGCTCTCCCAGCTAACAAAAAAGGTCATGTGAGACTATCTTCTCTTTTATCATTATATTGCTGAATGCTTCTACTCTGCCCATATGCATAATTGAAAAACAACATATTTATTTTTAAATATCTGTGAAATGTAATGTTCTCACTCGGTACTCTATTGTATCACTGATAAATTAGCTTGTGGCGGGCAATCAGTTTTAGTAATGGGGCTTACTCCCTATTCTCGATCTCTCTGCGACTGGGACTAGTCTGACAAAATTTGCCATCATTTCTTCTGCGCCCAAGCTGTATTCTGGATATGTATATGTGAGAAAAGACTGGGGAAATGGATGAACAAAATCTAGAGATGAAGGTGAGAAGGAAAAAGGAGGTTTAAGAATAAGGGACGTGGGGGTGGGAGAAACCTGGGGGAAGGGATTTATAGATAATAGAAAGTGCAAAAAGTGAGAGGGGTAAAGTCGGAGGTAAACTGGGAGAGAATGGTGAACAATGAGAGGGGTTAAGATGAGAGGGCAGCTGACAAATTTATTGAGTAGAGTATTATAAATTGTTATGAGATGAAAACTGAGACTGGAGTGAGAAGCGAGTCTGGTAGTAATAGAGGTGTCATAATTAATGATAAAGGTGTGAAGAAAACTGGAAACAATATAAGAGAGGTAGAGGTGAATGTGAATCAAAATCAGGAGTGTTATAACTAAAGGTAGGAAAGAGGTGGTGGTGCGATAGAAGCTAGGAGAAAAGTAAGTGGAATACAGGGAGCTATAGGGAAACTGAGAAAGAAATAAGAGTGTGGCAGAGGTGTGATGGAGAGACAGGAATGGATAAAATTAAGATTATTTTAGCAAAGTTAAGAAAAGGTCTAGCACAGAAACAGAGGGGAAGAATAAGAGAGAAAGAGATGAAGGTGATGGAATGAGTGAGATAGAGATGGAGTCAAAAGCGTGACTCGAAGAGATGGAAAGTGAGGACCACAGCAACATTGCTCAGTGCTACATTTCATATGCATTTGGCCCTACATCTGTCCCATGAATGTCTAACACTTCACTCCCATCCTAATGGAATTCAATTAACTCTCATTGCCTTCCCACACCATCTTCAAAACTAGCTGCATCATATACAAAGCTATGAGCACCAGCACCTCGGCTTATAATAGAGACAAGTTTACCAACCTCTTGTGGTTCTTGGCACATCCGCCGCCACAACATTATCAGGCTGCAGACCAAGAAGAGAATGAAAGACAAAAACAAGGCAGCAGGCTTTTCCAACTATACACCCAGGACCTGGAACAACAATCCCGTAGGCATTAGGATACCACCAATGCTGCATCAATTTAGAAAAGAGTTGAAGTCCCACCTCTTTAAAGAACACTATGCAACCAATTTACGTTTTGGCAGATGGACTGCCCTCCTGCAAGTCGAGGGAGTAAATTACTCCATCTCCCTGATGGAAGTGCCACTGACCAAATTTTTAAATGTCTGCCCGCGTGGCAAACATTTCAAGCATTAACAGGAACAGAGGCCGAGAATGCAGTTCCTGTCACTGCACTGCAACTTTCCCAGATGGCTCTGCCAAACATGACGGAGTCGTATGTCAAAGTAACAATTTGTTTTTATTTAAAAAAATATATCCTAAAGAAGGATTATTTTATATATAAATAAAATGCCCCTCTCATCATTGGAATGGTGGCATTGAGCACTGTTCAGTGTCCCTTACCACCAGGTTTTTCCAGGAGGTGACAGGCTTTGAAAAACCACTATGGCCCTCATTACAACCCAGGCGGTAAACGCCGCCTACCGCCGTGCTGACGGCCGCCAACATACTGTGACCGCGGCTGTAATCCGCCACGGGTATCATGACCTACACATAGAATACCGCCACAATACAGACACCCACACAAGTCCGCCAGACCAAAGGTCAGTGATAAACTGGCAATAGCAAAGCCCACACAGTTATGCCAACTGGAATACGCCCACAGTATCACGACCCACAAATCAACGCAGAGTTCTTTCAACTGCGGTAACCCATTGGCAGTACACCCGCTGTGCTCGAAATACACACACACTTACAAAACACCATCACATTGGACAATTCAAACTGCACACACCTGACACACATACACACACCACACCCACACACTTGCACCACTATAAAACACACACCCTCATTACCCACAACCCTTCCAACAAAAAAAAGATTGCCAACGGAGGGAGACACAAGCCAGGAGCACCCACTCAATCTGAGCTACAGAACACCATCACCCATACACCATCCACGCACATCACAGCATACACCCCAACACATCATCCCACGCATCACCCCACACATCCTCACACATATCCTTTGCACCACATCCATGGCACCCCAAAGACACCCCAGGTTTTCAGAGGAGGAACTAAGGGTCATGGTGGAGGTAATCATCCAGGTAGAGCCACAGCTATTCGGATCACAGGTGCAGCAGACATCCATTGCAAGGAAGATTAAGCTATGGCGGAGAATCGTGGACAGGGTCAACGCCGTGGGACAGCCCACAAGAACCAGGGATGACATCAGGAAGAGGTGGAACGACCTACGGGGGAAGGTGCGTTCTGTGGTTTCAAGACACCAGATTGCTGTACCGAGGACTGGCGGTGGACCCCCAACTCCTCCCCCACAACTAACAACATGGGAGGAGCAAGTCTTGCATCCTGAGGGCCTCGCAGGAGTAGCAGGAGGACTGGACTCTGGTAAGGCAAATCTTTACTACTTCATCCTCCCCACCCTGCCTGCATGCCATCACAAACTCCTACCCCCACCCCACCACTCCACCCACTAGCACAACCCACCCATCCCAATACCAAGCCCTGCATGCACCCCCAATGCATTGACACCCATCACAGACCTGCATGGGCACCCATCACCCCAGCATGCCCAATAGAGAGACTCACTCAGCCCACAAAATCACCACTCACAAAAGGCCAAGCCGACAGGGAAATCACAATCATAGAGGGAAACACAGCCATGCACAAGATGGCACTCGCAGATACATTAACAATGCATTTGCATCCCAACAGGACCCTAACCCAATGTCACCGGAGAGAAGGTGCCAGCTACATCCAGCCCCACCCCCCCAGAAGAGGCCCACAATGGTGACAGCAGCTCTGCACACCTGGATCTGGATGTCCAACCAGGCCCATCAGGGACCTCTGGACAGTCGTTTCCCCTGCCACAGTCCCAACCCACCACAGAGACTCCCCCCTCAGGACACACCAGCACAGCACCCACCCAGCGGGCGCATGCCACTGTCCCCAGGACACGTCAATCAGCAGTGTGTCCACCACTACAGGGACCCCAGGCAACCCCACAAACACAGGATGATCAGGGACCTGGGGTCAGTGGGCACATGCTTCAGGGGACAGAGACACAGGACAACAGGGAACCCGGGAGGACCGCTGTGCGACAGGGGAGAACAGGCCAAGGGAACCGACCCTCCACGAGGCACTCTCAAACATCATGGGAGCATACCACCATTCCCAGGAGACCATGGGCCAAGTATTGGCCAAGTTACAGGAGACCCAGCGGCTGCAGGAGGGACAGTACCTGGGGATCAGGGAGGACCTAACAAAAATATACACCAGGCTGGTCATCATTGCAGGTGTGCTGTCTGACGTGGGCAAGACCATGAGGGAGGCAGTGGCACAACAAATGGCGCCTGACACTGGCCAAACCGAGGAACAGCCTTCCACCGCCGCCGGCGCTAGTGGACAGGAGGCCCAGCCACAGGACCAACAGGCCACCAGCATCCCACCCCCTGTAGAAGGAGAACCACCCCGCAAACGGTCCCTGCGATCCAGGGAGAAGACAGAGAACATTGCCAAGACACCAGCCAGCAAATAAGATTCTCCTGATTGTCACCCTTCTGTCCCACTATGTCACCTTGTCCACCTTGAACTGCCATTGCTCCACTTCCTATGCCCCCTTGGACAATGCACCTGAGATACCAATAGACTGGACTCTAACTGGACATTCCTCCACCATCACCCCAGCCCCTTGCACATACCCCCATACTTATTGGCACAAAAATAAACACCCTTGAAACAAACACCATACTGGAGTCAGTGTAATGAATCGAAAAATGTATTAGTACAACATTATCAAAGCATTGCAATTTATATGTTCAGTGAAATATACTACAGGATGACCTTTGGTGGGCAGAAGTACATATAGCAGAATGGGGCACACAGATCTGAAAATAGAGAATCCAAAGGGTACAATCAGTGTCCATAGACAGAGGGTAAGAGGCTGCCATGTACAATGTCCAAAAGATTACTGAAATTTAAAGTTGAGTTACAGTCTCTTACCTGTGTGTCACTGGAAGTACTGCTGTATAATGTTTGTTCTGTTGTCCACATCTTCTTCATCTGCCTCCTCTTCCTCACTGTCCACAGGCTCCTCTGCTGCCACCAGACCATCTCCACGCTCATCCTCCTGCAGAAAAGGCACCTGACGTCTCAAGGCCAGGTTGTGCAACATACAGCATGCCACGATGATCTGGCACACCTTCTTGGGTGAGTAGTACAGGGATCCACCTGTCAGATGGAGGCACCGGAAGCCTGGTCTTCAGGAGGCCAAAGGTTCTCTCAATAATCCTCCTTGTACGCCCATGTGCCTCATTGTATCGTTCCTCTGCCCTTGTCCTGGCATTCCTCACTGGGGTTAGTAGCCATGAGAGGTTGGGGTAACCAGAGTCACCTGTAAATATTGAGGGACAAATGTAAGACACACACTAACCCTTAGGGACAACCCCATACCCAGACACCTACTTATACTGTGTGGGGACCTTGGGCTCACCTATTAGCCACACCCAGTGCCTCTGGAGTTGGCCCATCACATATGGGATGCTGCTATTCCTCAAGATATAGATGTGGTGCACAGAGCCAGGATATTTGCCATTCACATGGGAGATATACTGGTCCGCCAAACACACCATCTGCACATTCATTGAGTGATAGCTTTTTCTATTCCTGTAAACCTGTTCATTTCTCCTGGGGGGGACAAATGCCACATGTGTACCATCAATGGCAACAATGATGTTGGGGATATGTCCCAGGACATAAAAATCAGCTTTCACTGTGGCCAAATCATCCACCTGGGGAAACACAATGGAGCTGCCCGTATGCTTCAGCAGGGCAGACAACACTCTGGACAACACGTTGGAGAACATTGGCTGAGACATTTCTGATGCCATCGCCACTGTAGTTTGAAAGGAACCACTTGCCAGGAAATGCAGCACTGACAGAACCTGCACTATAGGGGGTATTCCTGTGGGCTGGCGGATAGCTGACATAAGGTCTGGCTCCAATTAGGCACACAGTTCTTGGATTGTAGCACAATCAAGTCTGTATGTGATGATAATGTGTCTGTCCTCCATTGTCGACAGGTCCACCAGGGGTCTGTACACCGGAGGATGCCGCCATCTCATCATCTGCCTCAGCGGTTGTAGCCTATGGAGGAGAACGGTGAGCAAAAGGTCATATTTCCACATAGAATGCACAACTGTTGCTGAATTTAGGTCACAAAAGCAGTATGTGAAGTCAAGAGTCAGTTGATGGGCCAATGTCTTCTGTGACGCAGTTAGGTGCCATGCCATGTGCCCCCTGAAACGGTGGCTGCCTGACCTGTGAGGAGGGACAAGTGGAAATGAGGTAAGTGCGCTGGCGTTGTGCTCCATCGCGGTAGGCGGTCGATGACCGCTGCACAACTTCGCATTGGTTATCATTGGGCCCTATGGGTTCCAGGAGCCAATGGCGATGTACGCCGGCGGTGACGGTACGCACCGCCGCGGACGTCACTGCCATTTTCTAACTATTCACTCACTTGCTACCTGATCGTCAACAGGAGAGGACCTACACTGCAAGTTCTGCTGTGAATGGCTAGAGTGTCTGGGGAAAGGGCCACTGCCTTCACTGCGGGGGAGTTGGAGAAACTGGTGGATGGGGTCCTACCCCAGTACACATTATTCTACGGTCCTCCAGACAAACGTACACTGTGAGCATGATGTGTGGGCAATGCATGTTTGGAGTGGTGTGGATGTAAGCCACATGTTGGGGGGTGTTGAGGCGTCCTGGCCTGAGTGTTGCATGAGAGCTGGTCAGTGTATGTGTGTCAGGGCATGTGTGGGAACTGGTGGGCAATGAGTATGCCGGTCCGGACGGATGAGTAATATCCTTTTCTGCTGTCTTTTCCCACTAGGTCAGTGCCCACCAGAAAAAGGGTATTTGGCGTGCCATCGCCAAGGAGGTGCGGACCCTGGGGGTCTACCAGAGGCGGAGCACCCACTGCTGCAAGAGATGGGAGGACCTGTGCCGCTGGACCAAGAAAACGGCAGAGCTGGGGCTGGCCTCCCAACGTGGAAGGGGTGCCCGTCGCCCCCTGATGTTCAGCATCCTGGCGGTGGCCTATCCGGAGTTGGATGGGATGCTTGAGGGCATCACAGCAGCCACAAGGGGGTGAGTACAGATTCTGAATCCTGACTTTGCGCGCTTTAGGAGGTAGCTGGGTGGGGGATGTGGGCTGTGGGTGCCCCTAGACCAGGGCAATCATGGCAGGGTAGGTCCCTTGTGTGCAGGCTCTGAAGCACTCCTACCCCAATGGTACAAGTGGGCAACACCTACTGGGCAGGGTCCTGAGGGTGTCAGGTGTGCAGATGCTGGCATTAGGCATTGTACCCCAAGGGCTGGTGACCACCTTAGTGACTGGTTGGGCATTGGCCTAGTGCACAGGGCAGCTCCCTGTGTGTTGTGTACGCCAATGGTAGTGTTGTTGCTGGCATTAACCAAGTGTATCCTCTGTCTCTCCCCCCCTTTTTGTTTTGTCACCCTGTCCTTGTGTGCATTAGCATCATCTGGCGGAGAAGCAGAGGCACCGGCGACGGAGGGAGCTGCATCCCACATGGGCCTGGAGGACGAATCCACCAAGGGTGAAGGCACCAGTGGGACAGAGGGTGAGGAGAGCTCCACAACGGGGACAGGAGGGGAGACAAGTGACAGCAACACCTCTTCCGATGGAAGCTCCCTGGTGGTGGCGGACACCTCTGTGCCCACCCCAACAACAGGTACAGCCGCCACCCCCTCACCAGCACCGCCCTCCCAGCAGCCCCTCAGCTTGTTTCCTGTGCCCGCTCACCCAGTAGGGTGGGCATCTCCTTCGTCCCAGGCACCTCAGGCCCTACCCCAGTCAGACCTGCTGCCCTCAGTGAGGAGGCTATCGACCTCCTGAGATCCCTCACTGTTGGGCAGTCAACCATTCTGAATGCCATCCAGGGTGTCGAGAGGCATTTGCAACAAACAAATGCATACCTGGAGGGCATTCATTCTGGTGTAGCGGCCCAACAGAGAGCATTTCAGGCTCTGGCCTCAGCACTGATGGCAGCCATTGTCACTGTGTCCAGCCTCCCCCCTCCAACTTCCACTACCGAGAACCAATCCCCTCTACCTCACCCTATCCCAAGCACACCTTCAGATCAGCATACACCCAAATCAACACACAAAAGTGGCTCAGGCAAACATAAGCACCACACTTCATCTCACAGGCACTCACACAAGCACCATACCCATGCAAACACACCAACATCCACTGCCTCCACTGTGTCTCCCTCCTCCTCATCATCCACCTCTCTCCCAGTAGCGTCTCCACTCACACCTGCATGCACTAAATCTTCATCCACTACATCTTCATCCACTACATCCATCACCAGCATGCCCATCACAACACACCCCTCACGAGCAGTCACCACCCCCACAACCATGAACCCTGTGTCCTCTCCCAGTGTGTCTGTGACCCCTCCTCCCAAAGTACACAAATGCAAGCACCCACCCAACAGCCATCCACCTCCCAACAGCATCCAGCCCCTGCACCTTCACCCAAACTCAGCAGACATACACCTCCTACAACCACTCCCTCTTCCTCCACTCCCAAACCCTCTCCATCTTCCTGTCCCAGTGTGTCTAAAAACCTTTTCCTGGCAAACTTTGCCCTCTTCCCTACACCTCCCTCCCCCCTCCTTCCCCTCAGGCCAGGGTGTCAAGATCCCAGGCCAGCACCTCAGCCACCAAGTTGGCGTCCGCTGTGGTACCTGCAAGTCCCAGGGGATCAAAGGGGGCACCCATCATGTCTGCCAGTGTGCCACCGACCCTTGCAAAGGACCAACCCATTCCGCCACCTGCCAAGGTGAAGAAGGGGCCAGCATGCAGCACGGCCAAGAAGCACGACCCACCCAGCAAGGCCTCCTATGAAACTGAAGCTGCCAGTGCCAAGGTCCCAGCAGCGTCTGCCAAGGTGGAGAAGGGGAAGAAAACCCAAGACAAGGCACTTCAGGCCTTGGAGCCTCCAGGTGAGGGACTGGTGCCCACCATCAGTACCGACAGCCCCGCAACCTATACCACGGAAAGCACTGCCACCTGCACCCCCGCTGCCACAACAACTGTCAGCAGCATCATCCCCAGTGGGCAGCTGTCCGAGGCTGCAGGAAACGGCCTGGTGTCTCCCTCCACCACTACCAGCACCTGTACCACGGCCAGCACCGGCAGCATCTCTGCCGCAGACACTGCGGCAAGCACCACCACCTGCACCACCATCTGCACTGCCACATGCCCAGCCGGTGCCACTACATCTGTCAGCAGCAGCATCCCCAGTGGGCAGCCCTCTGGGTATGCAGGAGGCGGCCTGGACCCTCCCCCCACCACTTGAAACACCACCACCAGCACTACCAGCAGTTTGCAGCCTTAGTCGCCGCAGGATGGAGTCTGGCTCTGCCTCCATGGAGTATCATGCTACCTGTTCCCTGCACATCTTGTGCCTCAGACACCCAGGTGAGGGAATGGGAACTGCCACACCCCAGGTGCAGCAGCACTGGGCACAAGGCCCCTCCAGAACCAGTGGAGAAATGCATCCACTCACCCTATCCTTGGCAGGATGAAGCAGACTGGGCACAAGGCCCCCTCCAGAACCAGTGGAGATATGCATCTACTATCACTTTCCTTGGCAGGATGAAGCAGACTGGGCACAAGGCTCCCTCCAGAACCAGTGGAGAAATGCATCCACTCACCCTATCCTTGGCAGGATGAAGCAGACTGGGCACAAGGCCCCCTCCAGAACCAGTGGAGATATGCATCCACTATCACTTTCCTTGGCAGGATGAAGCAGACTGGGCACAAGGCCCCCACCAGAACCAGTAGAGAAATGCATCCACTCACCCTATCCTTGGCAGGATGAAGCAGACTGGGCACAAGGCCCCCTCCAGAACCAGTGGAGATATGCATCTACTATCACTTTCCTTGGCAGGATGAAGCAGACTGGGCACAAGGCTCCCTCCAGAACCAGTGGAGAAATGCATCCACTCACCCTATCCTTGGCAGGATGAAGCAGACTGGGCACAAGGCCCCCTCCAGAACCAGTGGAGATATGCATCCACTATCACTTTCCTTGGCAGGATGAAGCAGACTGGGCACAAGGCCCCCTCCAGAATCAGTGGAGATATGCATCCACTATCATTTACCTTGGCAGGATGAAGCAGACTGGGCACAAGGCCCCCTCCAGAACCGGTGGGCAAACCCACCACTTGAGAGACTGTGGATTTGCACTCCCCAGGAGCAAGCAGTGGGCAACCCACCCACTAGAGAGACTGTGGCTTTGCACTCCTCAGGACCAAGCTGTGGGCAAACCACCCACTGGAGAGACTGTGGCTGTGCACTCCCCAGGACCAAGCAGTGGGCAAACCACCCACTTGGGAGACTGTGGCTTTGCACTCCCCATGACCAAGCAGTGGGCAACCCACCCACTGGAGAGACTTGAGATACTGTGGCTTTGCACTCCCCAGGACCAAGCAGTGGGCAAACCACCCACTTGAGAGACTGTGGCTTTGCACTCCCCAGGAGCAAGCAGTGGCCAAACCACCCACTTGAGAGACTGTGGCTTTCAACTCCCCAGGACATTGCTGTGGGCATGTTGCCCCCTCCAGGAGCAGTGGCGTAGTGCCATCTTCCAGCTGAGGTGCCCCCCCATCCACATCCCCCTGAGGTGCCTGTGTGTTTTCGACCTGATGCCCCTGCAGTGTTCTCTCCGTTTTGAGGCAGGAGTCAAGTGTGGGCTTTGCCCATTATTTTTTTGCCCACTGGGCCATAAACATTTGCAAAGGACAGTGAATGGCCTTCTGTACATATTGTACATATTTGTATACTGTTTCTTCCAATCGTTAACTTTATCTGCATATTTCAAAATATCACTATTTGCACTCAATTCCTTTTGTCCTTGCGTTCTTCCAGGGGGTTACGGGGTGTAAATGTACTGTTGCTGCATGTGTTTATGTGTATGGTGTTGTGGATGAGGGTCGGGGTGGGGCTGT
The DNA here is from genome assembly GCF_031143425.1 of Pleurodeles waltl. Taxonomy (NCBI): domain Eukaryota; kingdom Metazoa; phylum Chordata; class Amphibia; order Caudata; family Salamandridae; genus Pleurodeles; species Pleurodeles waltl. Next base: position 750,607,607 of record NC_090436.1, on the reverse strand, counting down.
TGCGTGTTGCATGTGTGTCACTCTCTTTTTCCTCCCCCCTCCCCTGGTGCTAAGTGCAGTACTCACCATGGTCGCCGCCATCTTTGGCATTCTTCGTGTATTAGCAGATACACCAGCATCGGCAGGACCTGTAGCTCAGGCTCCATGGTGTCCTGGTTCTTCGTTGAGTTTCGAAAGGTGAGTGGTTTCCCTTCAGAATAGTTTCTGCCGTGCCTTTGATGGAGTGGTACCACCCCTGAAAAGCTGGCAGATTGGCGGTTTGTGATAAGGTGAGCGGTACATTGTCTTCCGCATGTCTGTTGGTGGTGACCTCCGCAGTGTTTGTTGCTACTGCCGTGGCGGTCAGAGTGTAAAGGAGCTGTCTATGATGTCGGTTTCCGCAGTGGTCGTGATCCCATTTTTTTTACCGCCGGCCTTTTGGCGGTATTACCACCGCTTTAACACCGACCGCCAGGGTTGTAATGAGGGCCTATATGTCTAACCATCTAAGTTAAGGGGGCTGACATATAGCCAAACCTTGGATGGTTCAACTATGCTCCACCCACATATAAAATGGGTGGGAGAGGACCATAGTCTTGGCCGGGAGAGAACTCTGTTGCTGATGTGAAGGAGTTTCCTCTCTGCCAAGATATAAATCTGGCCCTATTTCACAAACCATAAACCATCCACAATCCTGCTTTCTCTTCTACTACTCGTTGACTAAATGCTTGTTTTTGTAGAGCATTCCCCTGATTTTTCACCAGGTTCAGGCTATAAAATAACCATATACATGCATTCGTTGTTCTATGACAAATGTTAGGTTTGTGTTGGGTTCCTTGCCCACCACCCTATGCCTCGCCTCGGTTACCGAATGTAGGTCTGCCGCTGTTTTAACATATCTTATTATAAAAATGAACCGTCCATCTCAAACCTAACAGTGATTTGACATATGGAGGAAGGAGCAACTTTATGCAGTATGATTACTATTTCTACAGCCAACCGAGACTCTAGCAGGCGCCTTTATTAAAAACGTTTTAAGTGACTTGGTGAAAACTAAGCACATTTCTATTTTTTTCAGAAACCATAAAAATGAAAAGCCATGTGTAAAATTATCCCGCCAAAGGTCAAGAGCCAAAGAACATTAATGATGCAAAAGCTTTGAGCGGAGGCGACATTCTTATGTTATCTTGCTCATTAAAAATACCATTACAGGAATGCCAGGAGTATGGTGCACCTTTCCGTAACCTACACTTCACTCTATTACGGTATTATTATTAGCACTGCGGTTCAAGGAATCAGTTGCTTGATAATTATCCTTTTCTAGAGTAGTTCTAACAATGAAGCATTGCTCATTAAAACATGGAGTGTGTGCTAGAGAACGGACATTGTTCAAATCAATTGTCTTTGGTGGTAAAATCATGTTTTCATTTCATGAATTCCTTAGTCCCTTGTCATCTGGTGGTTTGTTGCTTCTCTGGTCCAGGGCATCAGCTTTATTAACACATGGCCTCACAACATAAACATCTTTTATTGCGCCTGTCACTATCATTCCTCATTGCATAGTGCAGTAAACAATAGGCATTGCTTTCTCATAATCTGTTACTATCATACTTGTAAACATTTATTTCATTGTCAAACCTATTATTTTTACATTACACGAACGCTGGCAGTGGACACTTATTTCATAAAGCAACACTCATCTAAAACATTCTAATACTTTCTATTTGTGGAGTCACCTGACGCACTCGTTTTCAGAGTTCAAGTCAATGAGCTGGTTGAAATACGCATAAAGGCACAAATGCTATTTCTATGAAAATGCTTTGAAAACTTACATCTGTTTCCTGCCAGCGCCTTAGGAATAAGCCCAACCCACTTTCCCTGGTAATGGCCAACCATCCTCCCATAGCTAAACTGTCCTCAAGTCAGCTCCTGTGATGGTCTTTCACCTACTGCTCTACTCCAGGGCCATATGCCGCCTACCCACTCCTGTCAGTCTAAATTCCCACCAACTCTGCAACATTAGTTGATCTCTCTTTTTGGCCCAATCATGTGATCCTCTTTGTGCGTATCATTCCACAAGGAACAACATCAGTCCTCCTGCACCAACCCTACTCCTATTACTCCCTGTCTGCTATTTTTCTCTTCATGTTGCCACCAACGGACATTTCTACAGGGTGTACTTATGTTTGTTCTAGCCCCGGCTATTTTCTTTTGACCTATCTGCCTGACCTGCTCTAGTGACCCTCTAGGTGCTCTGAATCTCACCTGCTCCTCTGACCCTCTTTTTTGCTGCCAATCCACCCATTTTGGCCTTATTATGCATTTTTTTCCCAATCCTTCAATCGTCTTTGTGCTTCTCTGTCTGGTCTGGTCCCATGCTCCATTCTAGTCATACCAGACTTGCTCCTGTGGGCACCCTTTTATTTTTCCAAACTTTGCATTTCCCATTTATTAGCCTCACTGTTAGAAATGGGGTCTTTGGTTTGCAGTCAAGTTACCCCCTGTCCAATCAAGGACCCTCACTCTAGTCAGAGTAAAGGAGAATCACCCTGAGTTAACCCCCACTCACCCCCTTGGTAGCTTGGCACAAGAAGACAGGCTTAACTTCAGAGTCTAGGTGTACAGTATTTTTACCAACACACACAGTAACTCAGTGAAAACACTACAAACTGACACGACACAGGCTTAGAAAAATAGGTAATATTTATCTAAACAAAACAAGACCAAAACAACAAAATCCACCAGACACAAGTCACGTTATGAATTAAAAAGCAAAAAGAGTCTTAAATACTTAGAAAACAGTGCTAATGCAGTTAGCATGAAAAAGTACCTGGGTCGCGTCAAAATAACACCGCACGGGCGAGTGTGCATTGGAAAAGACCAGCGATGCGTCAATTTCTCACTCGCAAGCGTGACCGTGCATCGTTCCTCCTCCTGTCGGGTCGGCGCGCGTCATTTTTCAGGCACCACAAGTCCGGTCAGGCTTTGCGTTGTTTTTCCGCACCCAGCGAGGTTTGCGTCAAAAATCCTATCGCAGGGAACCAGGAAAACCGCACTATGTCAGTTGTGACATTATCAGCCTCCGTCAGCGGGTGTTGCGTGTCATTTCTCCAGCTGCATGTGTCAATCTTCCAGCCGCGATGCAGATGGAATGTAGATTTCATCAGCGAAGCCAGTGGCACGTCATTTCTCAGCTGTGTCTCAGAAGGTGCGTCGAAAGTTTCCCCACACCGAGATATGTGTGTAGATTTTCAGCCTTGGTCTGTCAGCTTCACCTTTTAAGGGCCCAAGAACTGGATAGGGCACCACTTGGCAGGCCAGGAGTCTCAGCAGAGAGTCCAGGTGCTGTCAGGGGAAGTCTTTGATGACCCTGAGACTTCAACAGCAGGAGGCGAGCTCAGGACAAGCCCTTGGAGATTTATTTACAAGCAGGAATGCCTAACAAAGTCCAGTCTTTGTCCCCTTGCACAGGCAGAAGCAGCAACTGCAGGATAGCTCCACAAAGCACAGTCACAGACAGGGCAGCACTTCTCCTCACCTCTTCAGCTCTTCCCCTTGGCAGAAGTTCCTCTTGATGTCCAGAAGTGATCTAAGTTTTCAGAGGTTTGGGTGCTCTTCTTATACCCATTTTGGCCTTTGAAGTAGGCCTACTTCAAAGGAAAGTCTCTCTTGTTTGTGAGATCCTGCCTTGCCCAGGCCAGGCCCCAGACACACACCAACGGTTTAGAGACTGCATTGCATGAAGGCAGGCACAGCCCTTTCAGGTGTAAGTGACCACTCCTCCCCTCTCGCCTAGCACAAATGGCTCATCAGGATATGCAGGCTACACCCCAGCTCCCTTTGTGTCACTGTCTAGAGAGAGGTGCAAACAGCCCAACTGTCAAACTAACCCAGACAGGAAATCCACACACAGGCAAAGTCACAGAATGGTTTAGGCAAGAAAATGCCTACTTTTTAAAAGTGTCATTTTCAAACACACAATCTCAAAACCAACTTTATTAAAAGATGTATTTTTAAATTGTGAGTTCAGGGACCCCAAACTCCACATGTCCATCTGCTCCCAAAGGGAATCTACACTTTAAGAATATTTAAAGGTAGCCCCCATATTAACCTATGAGAGAGATAGGCCTTGCAACAGCGAAAAAACTATTTGGCAGTATTTCACTGTCAGGACATATAAAACATATTAGTATATGTACTACCTTAAACGTACCCTGCCCATGGGGCTACCTAGGGCCTACCTTAGGGGTGTCTTACATGTAAGAAAAGGGAAGGTTGAGGCCTGGCAAGTGGGTACACTTGCCAAGTCGACTTGGCAGTTTAAAACTGCACACGCAGACACTGCAGTGGCAGGTCTGAGACATGTTTACAGGGCTACTAATGTGGGTGGCACAACCAGTGCTGCAGGCCCACTAGTAGCATTTGATTTACAGGCCCTGGGCACCTCTAGTGCACTGTACTAGGGACTTACCAGTAAATCAAGTATGCCAATCATGGAAATACAATTACACATATATTTTACATAGGAGCACTTGCACTTTATCACTGGATAGCAGTGGTATAGTGCCCAGAGTAACAGAAACAGCAAAAACATAGTCCAGCACACATCTACAACCTGGGAAACAGAGGCAAAAAGTTAGGGGAGACCACACGAAGGATGCCAAGTCTAACACTTACTAAATGAGAATGCACAACGTGTAAACTATCCTCCCTCTTCTTGTCCACCCCTAATAAAGGCTGCTTGGGGTTTGCAACTTACAATCATAAAGGTTTTTTTTATTGTTGTAAATAACCTTACGCTTACCAGCATACTCAGATTTAGGGCTAAGGCATCTGTTCATTAGAAATAACGTACAAATATCAATAGCAAATTGATTTTTGAGGTTATGGAGGAGGAGTAAAATGTATATTTAGAACTTTCCATATGAAGTTTGCATTACATAAGTAAAAGCTCTTCTGGATTTATGCTTGAATGGGTTTTAATTTCTGCCTCCTGCATATCGAAATAAGTAATTACCATTACAGTCTTTATTACAGTCTTTGTTACAGTCGTTTCATTATATTAAAATCCACTCCTAATAGTAATGGCTGAAGTATGTGAATCATTCTAGTTCAAAATGAATCCAATTTTTTTTAATTCACTTTAGGGCCACAACATTGTGTGATAGGTGGTTTTCGTCCAACCATATTTTAGCTGTTGGAATCTCTCATTTATCCTGTTTACCCATTGTTGTTTGAACCAAATTAAGATCCTATGTTATACTCATATTCATCATTACTCCCCTGTTGTTAGAGCGGGTTGAATTTTTAACTGTGTGTGTTATCCATCTATGTTTTCATAGATGGGTTTGTTTTTACAAAAGGTGTGCTTCTCATAATAAAACTATATCTGGTTTGCTGTTTTGAATAAGACGTTTGTGTGATAGTTTTACTTGCTTTGCCCCAGTTTAATTTCCTCAATGCCTATGATGGAACCCCATTCCTTGGGCCCAGGGGATAGAGTTCCCATTAAACTAGGGTTAGTGCTTGCATTGGATCTAGGGATTATGGTTCTCATTGGATCCAGGGGTAAGAGCTCACAATAAACCTTGGGGTTAGGGTTCTCATTGCACTTGCAGGTTAAGTCTTCCATTGGACCCAAGTCACCTAACAACTAGGGCCTCCCCTCCTATTTAACCTGTGAAAAAGTTTAAAATGTAATGATGTCCCTCGCAGCACAAAAGTGATAGGAATGTTTACATTTTATGAAAGCAAAAGAGTGGAAAAACTAACATAGAAAGCTGCACTGACACGCAATTTAAATGTGCAATTTTTTGTATTTCAGTGTTCGACTTAGTTGCCTTTTGAATTAAATCACACTAGAAGGAGAAGACTGTTGTTAAAATGTAATTTAGACCTTAGACTAACAGTGCACATAGAGACGTTATTGATTGATGAAAGATTAATGAGTTTTAAAATGTGTGCAATGTAAGAAAAATTAATTTCTCTGTTGTACGTAAAGAAATGCCGTAATAAAGCTTTTCCATTTCTGATGAAATAATATTAATGTTGAATTTATAATTATGCATAGTACATGTGTTTTACTAAAACATATTAATTAAATGCATTATTGTGATTTTGTGTTAGCATAAGTGAGGCCTGCAGAGCTTGCATTTTGCAGTCATGTAAACATGTTGGGTTAATATTTTTTCATAATGTGAAGACTTCTTCCAGATTTCGTTCCTGTGAGAAAACCAGGCTGATTGCAGAGGCCCCTTAACATTTTTTGTCTCAATTTTTCACTTTTTCCGGGTGTTTTCCTGACTCTGATGGTGCCCTGGGTACTGATAACTAGTCCCAGGGTCTGTGCTCTGTATAAAATGAGTATGCAATTTAGGCTAATTTTAATTGGCTACATTAACCTACCTATAAGCCCCTGGTATATGGTAGGGCATGTAGCCTTACGGACCCCTGCATAGGTAGTGCACCCATAGGTGCACTGCTGAGGTGCCCAGTGTCATTTTAAAGGCAGGCCTGCCTTGCTGGCAGCTTTTAAACTAAAGTTATATGCAAATTCGACTAAAAGTACTTCAAAATTCTTTATCTACCTTATTTTTACACACATCACCTCTAAGGTGTGCCCTATCTAGGGTTGTGTGCCATGTAACCATAAAGAGGAGGCTTATAAAAATTGTTTTATACGCCCTGGTGAGGTAAAATAGCCAAATTTGTTTTTTCCTCACTGTAGTGAAGGGCCTCCGTAGGCTAAAATGGGGAGACTTTATTTTAATAAACAAAGTCCCCATAAGTGACAGATACCTTGAGTTTGGTATCAAATTAATTGTTCTAATAAACCCCACAACTTGCCATTGTTGGATTTAATATAACTAGTTCAGGTAAAGAGTTTTAAAACTTCCTGAAAGTTGCCATCTTCAGCTCTGTAGTGCCCTTCACTGATTGGCCAGCCTCTGGCAGTCTTGCCTGGCTGCCTTAATGAGGTGTGAAGTGGCCTGGGCTGAACACAAAGGATGTGCCTGGGGGAGGAGATCTGCCTAGCAGATGGTGAAACAGGATGAGGGGAGAACAGCCAAACTGGTCTTCAAAGGCAGGGAAGAACATTTGGAGCAGCTCAATACATCCCTCACTTCCTGCAAACCCAGACAATTCGGTGACCTCTTGATTAGATAAGGAGAGGACAGGAAAGAGGTGTGTTTAGGACTTTTGGCCACACCAGTGGGTGGGCTCAGCCAGATCTAACCTCCAAAGATCACTTTCAGCCATGATGGATTTTTGAAGAATATTGCTCCCTGGGATTGATTTTTGCACACTTCCCAGGAAGTGGTCATCAAAGGGGGAAGGAGCCTGCCTGTGACTGGACAACCAGGACCCCCATGCTTCCTGCCCCAGGAGCAAAAATAAATATGGCAGAGGTGCACCCACACCTCAGATCCCTACAAGGAACAAGGCAAAGAAGAAAAGGACTGCCCTGCTGGACCCCTGACCTGCACCTGGACACTAAACTCTGAAGGACTGCACCAGCTGCACACTTGGGCTTCCGGTGACAAGCCTTTTTTGGCTATTTGGGTAGTTCATGCTGAGGCCCTCATAATTTTTTGTCCACATAAGCTACCCACGCCAAATTTGCTTCCTTTTCATTTAAAATCTTAGGTTTTCTAGAGGTACCCAGAGTTTGTGGGTTCCCCTGGAGGAGACCAAGAAATTAGCCAAAATACAGCTAAAATTTTGTTTTTTTCAGAAAAATTGCAAAAAAGGGCTGCAGAAGAAAGCATGTGTTTTTTCCCCTAAAAATGGCATCAACAAAGGGTTTGCGGAGCTTAAATCACCATCTTGCCAGTTTTCAGGAACAGGCAGAAATTAATCAGAAAACCACATTTATCAACACAATTCTGGCATTTTACTGGACGTACTCAATTTTTACTATTTTTTGTGTGCTTTTAGCCTCCTTCCAGTCAGTGACAGAAATGGGTGTGAAGCCAATGCTGGATCACAGACAGCTAAACAGTTCTGGGAAGTAGACAAAATTCCAAATTTAGCAAGGGTAATTTGTTTAGCCCCTTCAAGGTTTTCCTACAGAAAGTAACAGCTAAAATAAAAAGAAAATATTAAAATTGAGGTGAAAAAAGAGCCATTTCTGTGTAAATTTTCTTCTGTAACTTATTCCAGCTATGACAGAATTTTGAAAGCAATATACCGTTACGTTTGCTGGACTTTTCTTGTTGCGGGGATAAATACGGCTTGTAGGTTAGGTACCCAGAGTCAATAAATGAGCTACGCTGTGCAAAGGGTGTTCATTGTACATCAGGTATACAGCAATTAATTTGGTCAAATATAAAGAGTGAGAAATAGGTTTTAAGGAAACCTTTGTACTTCCAAAATGGGCACAAGATAAGGTGTTGAGAAGCAGTGGTTATTTGCACGTCTCTGGATTCTGGGGTCCCCATACTAGCATGTGAATTACAGGGCATTTCTCAAATAGACTTCTTTCTTACACACTGTCTAACATTTGAAAGGAAAAAATTTAGAAAAGACAAGGGGCAATAACACTTGTTCTTCTATTCTGTGTTCCCCCAAGACTCACAATAAAAATGGTACCTCACTTGTGTGCCCGTGACAGGGAACGCCCCAAAACGCAACATGGACACATCACATTTTTACATTGAAATCTGACGTGGTTTTTGGAAAGTGCTTAGGTGTGGATTTTGGCCTCTAGCTCACCCGGCAACTAGAGAAACTTAGCAAACCTGTGCATTTTTTAAAACTAGACACCTAGGGAGGGGAACCCAGGATGGGGTAACTTGTGGGGCTTCCACCAGGTTCTGTTACACAGAATCATTTGCAAGCCTCAAAATGTGGCAAAAATCACCTTTTCCTCAAATTTCGGTGATGCAAAGTTCTGGAATCTGAGGGGAGTCACAAACTTCCTTCCACCCAGCATTTCTGCGAGTCTCCCAATAAAAATGGTACCTCACTTGTGTGGGTAGGCCTAGTGCCCGCAATAGGAAATGCTCCAAAACACAACATGGACACATCACATTTTCCCAAATAAAACTGACCTGTTTTTTGCAAAGTGCCTAGCTGTCGATTTTGGCCCCTAGCTCAGCCGGCACCTAGAAAAACCTACCAAACCTGTGCATTTTTAAAAACTAGACACCTAAGGGATCACAGGATGGAGTAACTTGTGGTGCTCTCACCAGGTTCTGTTACCCAGAATCATTTGAAAACCTTAACATTTGGCAAACAAAAATTCTCACATTTTGGTGATGGAAAGTTTTGGAATATGAGAGGAGCCACAAATTATCTTCCATCCAGCATTCCCCTAAGTCTCCCAATAAAATGGTACCTCACTTGTGTGGATAGGCTTAGTGCCCGCAACAGGAAATGCCCCAAAACACAACGTGGACACATCACATTTTCCCAAAGAAAACAGACGTTTTTTACAAAGTGCCTAGCTGTGGATTTTGGCCTCTAGCTCAGCTGGCACCTAGGGAATCCTAGCAAACCTATACAATCAGAAAAATAGACACCTAAGGGAATTCAGAATGGGGTGGCATGAGGGGTTCTCACTGAGTTCTGTCACCCAGAATCCTTTGCAAACCTGAAAATGTGGCCAAAAAAACACTTTTTCCTCACATTTTGGTGGTACAAAGTTCTGGAATCTGAGGGGAGCCACAAACTTCCTTCCACCCAGCGTTTCCCCAAGTCTCCCAGTAAAAATTGTACCTCACTTGTGTGGGTAGGCCTAGTCCCCGCAACAGGAACTTCCCCAAAACACAACGTGGACACATCACTTTTTCCCACGGAAAACTGACATGTTTTTTGCAAATTGCCTAGCTATGTATTTTGGCCTCTAGCTCAACTGGCACGGAGGAAACCTACCATACACAGACATTTTTCAAAACTAGACACCTAGGGTAATCCAGAATGGGGTGACTTGTGGGCCTCTCACATGATTCTATTACCCAGAATCCTTTCGAACCTCAAAATATGGCAAAACAAACATTTTTTTCTCACATTTCGGAGATGGAAATTTCTGGGATCTGAGGGGAGCCGCAAACTTCCTTCTACCCAGCATTTCTGCGAGTCTCCCAATAAAAATGGTACCTCACTTGTGTGGGTAGGCCTAGTGCCCGCAATAGGAAATGCTCCAAAACACAACATGGACTATTCACATTTTCCCAAAGAAAACAGATGTTTTTTACAAAGTGCCTAGCTGTGGATTTTTGCCTCTAGCTCAGCTGGCACCTAGGGAAACCTAGCAAACCTGTACAATCAGAAAAATAGACACCTAAGGGAATTCAGAATGGGGTGGCATGAGGGGTTCTCACTGAGTTCTGTCACCCAGAATCCTTTGCAAACCTGAAAATGTGGCCAAAAAAACACTTTTTCCTCACATTTTGGTGGTACAAAGTTCTGGAATCTGAGGGGAGCCACAAACTTCCTTCCACCCAGCGTTTCCCCAAGTCTCCCAGTAAAAATTGTACCTCACTTGTGTGGGTAGGCCTAGTCCCCGCAACAGGAACTTCCCCAAAACACAACGTGGACACATCACTTTTTCCCACGGAAAACGGACATGTTTTTTGCAAATTGCCTAGCTATGTATTTTGGCCTCTAGCTCAACTGGCACGGAGGAAACCTACCATACACAGACATTTTTCAAAACTAGACACCTAGGGTAATCCAGAATGAGGTGACTTGTGGGCCTCTCACATGATTCTATTACCCAGAATCCTTTCGAACCTCAAAATATGGCAAAACAAACATTTTTTTCTCACATCCACAAACTTCCTTCTACCCAGCATTTCTGCGAGTCTCCCAATAAAAATGGTACCTCACTTGTGTGGGTAGGCCTAGTGCCCGCAATAGGAAATGCTCCAAAACACAACATGGACACATCACATTTTCCCAAATAAAACTGACCTGTTTTTTGCAAAGTGCCTAGCTGTCGATTTTGGCCCCTAGCTCAGCCGGCACCTAGAAAAACCTACCAAACCTGTGCATTTTTTAAAACTAGACACCTAAGGGATCACAGGATGGAGTAACTTGTGGTGCTCTCACCAGGTTCTGTTACCCAGAATCATTTGAAAACCTTAACATTTGGCAAACAAAAATTCTCACATTTTGGTGATGGAAAGTTTTGGAATATGAGAGGAGCCACAAATTATCTTCCATCCAGCATTCCCCTAAGTCTCCCAATAAAATGGTACCTCACTTGTGTGGATAGGCTTAGTGCCCGCAACAGGAAATGCCCCAAAACACAACGTGGACACATCACATTTTCCCAAAGAAAACAGACGTTTTTTACAAAGTGCCTAGCTGTGGATTTTGGCCTCTAGCTCAGCTGGCACCTAGGGAATCCTAGCAAACCTATACAATCAGAAAAATAGACACCTAAGGGAATTCAGAATGGGGTGGCATGAGGGGTTCTCACTGAGTTCTGTCACCCAGAATCCTTTGCAAACCTGAAAATGTGGCCAAAAAAAACACTTTTTCCTCACATTTTGGTGGTACAAAGTTCTGGAATCTGAGGGGAGCCACAAACTTCCTTCCACCCAGCGTTTCCCCAAGTCTCCCAGTAAAAATTGTACCTCACTTGTGTGGGTAGGCCTAGTCCCCGCAACAGGAACTTCCCCAAAACACAACGTGGACACATCACTTTTTCCCACGGAAAACTGACATGTTTTTTGCAAATTGCCTAGCTATGTATTTTGGCCTCTAGCTCAACTGGCACGGAGGAAACCTACCATACACAGACATTTTTCAAAACTAGACACCTAGGGTAATCCAGAATGGGGTGACTTGTGGGCCTCTCACATGATTCTATTACCCAGAATCCTTTCGAACCTCAAAATATGGCAAAACAAACATTTTTTTCTCACATTTCGGAGATGGAAATTTCTGGGATCTGAGGGGAGCCGCAAACTTCCTTCTACCCAGCATTTCTGCGAGTCTCCCAATAAAAATGGTACCTCACTTGTGTGGGTAGGCCTAGTGCCCGCAATAGGAAATGCTCCAAAACACAACATGGACTATTCACATTTTCCCAAAGAAAACAGATGTTTTTTACAAAGTGCCTAGCTGTGGATTTTTGCCTCTAGCTCAGCTGGCACCTAGGGAAACCTAGCAAACCTGTACAATCAGAAAAATAGACACCTAAGGGAATTCAGAATGGGGTGGCATGAGGGGTTCTCACTGAGTTCTGTCACCCAGAATCCTTTGCAAACCTGAAAATGTGGCCAAAAAAACACTTTTTCCTCACATTTTGGTGGTACAAAGTTCTGGAATCTGAGGGGAGCCACAAACTTCCTTCCACCCAGCGTTTCCCCAAGTCTCCCAGTAAAAATTGTACCTCACTTGTGTGGGTAGGCCTAGTCCCCGCAACAGGAACTTCCCCAAAACACAACGTGGACACATCACTTTTTCCCACGGAAAACGGACATGTTTTTTGCAAATTGCCTAGCTATGTATTTTGGCCTCTAGCTCAACTGGCACGGAGGAAACCTACCATACACAGACATTTTTCAAAACTAGACACCTAGGGTAATCCAGAATGGGGTGACTTGTGGGCCTCTCACATGATTCTATTACCCAGAATCCTTTCGAACCTCAAAATATGGCAAAACAAACATTTTTTTCTCACATCCACAAACTTCCTTCTACCCAGCATTTCTGCGAGTCTCCCAATAAAAATGGTACCTCACTTGTGTGGGTAGGCCTAGTGCCCGCAATAGGAAATGCTCCAAAACACAACATGGACACATCACATTTTCCCAAATAAAACTGACCTGTTTTTTGCAAAGTGCCTAGCTGTCGATTTTGGCCCCTAGCTCAGCAGGCACCTAGAAAAACCTACCAAACCTGTGCATTTTTTAAAACTAGACACCTAAGGGATCACAGGATGGAGTAACTTGTGGTGCTCTCACCAGGTTCTGTTACCCAGAATCATTTGAAAACCTTAACATTTGGCAAACAAAAATTCTCACATTTTGGTGATGGAAAGTTTTGGAATATGAGAGGAGCCACAAATTATCTTCCATCCAGCATTCCCCTAAGTCTCCCAATAAAATGGTACCTCACTTGTGTGGATAGGCTTAGTGCCCGCAACAGGAAATGCCCCAAAACACAACGTGGACACATCACATTTTCCCAAAGAAAACAGATGTTTTTTACAAAGTGCCTAGCTGTGGATTTTTGCCTCTAGCTCAGCTGGCACCTATGGAAACCTAGCAAACCTGTACAATCAGAAAAATAGACACCTAAGGGAATTCAGAATGGGGTGGCATGAGGGGTTCTCACTGAGTTCTGTCACCCAGAATCCTTTGCAAACCTGAAAATGTGGCCAAAAAAACACTTTTTCCTCACATTTTGGTGGTACAAAGTTCTGGAATCTGAGGGGAGCCACAAACTTCCTTCCACCCACCGTTTCCCCAAGTCTCCCAGTAAAAATTGTACCTCACTTGTGTGGGTAGGCCTAGTCCCCGCAACAGGAACTTCCCCAAAACACAACGTGGACACATCACTTTTTCCCACGGAAAACGGACATGTTTTTTGCAAATTGCCTAGCTATGTATTTTGGCCTCTAGCTCAACTGGCACGGAGGAAACCTACCATACACAGACATTTTTCAAAACTAGACACCTAGGGTAATCCAGAATGGGGTGACTTGTGGGCCTCTCACATGATTCTATTACCCAGAATCCTTTCGAACCTCAAAATATGGCAAAACAAACATTTTTTTCTCACATTTCGGAGATGGAAATTTCTGGGATCTGAGGGGAGCCACAAACTTCCTTCTACCCAGCGTTCCCCCAGGTCTCCCGATAGCAATGGTACCTCACTTGTGTGGATAGGCCTAGTGCCCTCGACAGGAAATGCCCCAAAACACAACATGGACACATCACATTTTCCCAAAGAAAATGGACATGTTTTTTACAAAGTGCCTAGCTGTGGATTTTGGCCTCTAGTTAAGCCAGCACCCAGGGAAACCTAACAAAGGTATACATTTTAGAAAACTAGACACCTAAGGGAATTCAGAATAGGGTGACTTGAGGGGTTCTCACTGAGTTCTGTCACCCAGAATGCTTTGCAAACCTCAAAATGTTGCAAAGAAAGCACTTTCTCCTCACATTTCGGTGCTACAAAGTTCTGGAATCTGAGGGGAGCCACAAAATACCTTCCACTCAGCATTTCCTCAAGTCTCCCAGTAAAAATGGTACCTCACTGGTGTGGGTAGGCCTAGTGCCCACAACAGGAAATGCCCCAAAACACAACATGGACGCATCACATTTTCCCAAAGAAAACGGACATGTATTTTTGCAAAGTGCCTAGCTATGTATTTTGGCCTCTAGCTCAACCGGCACGTAGGAAACCTACCATACACAGACATTTTTCAAAACTAGACACCTAAGGTAATCCAAAATGGGGTGACATGTGGGGCTCTCACCAGGTTCTATTATCCAGAAAGCTTTGCAAACCTTGAAATTTGGCAAAAAAATGCTTTTTCGTCTCATTTCGGTGATGGAAAGTTCTGGAACCTGAGGCGAGCCACAAACTTCCTTCTACCAAGTGTTTCCCCAGGTCTCTCTATAAAAATGGTACCTCACTTGTGTGGGTAGGCCTGGTGCCCGTGACAGGAAATGCCCCAAAACACAACGTGGACACATCAAAATGATCTATTACAAAACGACCTGTTTTTGAAGGAGGGGCACCTGCATTTTTGGTCCCAGGTGTGGCAGTCAGCTAGGGAAACCTACCACACCTAGACATTTTTTGAACTAGACACCCGGGGGAGTCCAGGGAGGTGTTGCTTGTGTGGATCCTCCAATATTTTCTTACACAGACTCCTCTGCAAACCTCAAATTTAACTAACAAAATCACATTTTCAAACTTTTTCTTTACAGGATCACCAGAACTTTTCTACCACCCAATGTTCCCCACGGTCTGTCAATAAAAACTATACCTCACTTAACATTCACATTTTGAATAGAAATGCCCTTCGGTTATGCTAAAAAGACCCCTCACCTAGTTGGTGTCATGCCTCATCATCAGTGTCCCACCCGAGACACCTAGCATGTCACGGGTGTGCTTCGATGCATGATTACAGCAGAGCAGGTTTTTAAAATTTTAAATTTTACACACATATTGGTTGGATTTGGCATGAGGGTGAGTGATGGTTCAATAGATCACATTTTATTAACAAGAGATTTTACAAAAATTAAATGTACTGTTAATAAGTGAAAGGCCAAAAAACTGAACCAATGACTCACAGCTGCCAAGCCATGTCAAGGCACCAACCACTTTACAGTCCATTCACACACCTTTCATACATGACATGCACAAGACCATTCACACGGCCAGCCATGGGCCCAGCACATTACAACACTTACATCAACAGACAGCACCATTCAAGGGTCCATCACTTTCATATGCCCACATGCCTGACACAGCAATCCCGCCTGCTGACGGAGTTTGTGGACTGGCATTTGGCTAGCAGTGTCACTATTTATTCCACCAGCCAAGCAAACACAAAAGCTCTAACTAAATACATGACAGTAATGCCAACCGTGAAACTGAACAAAAAATATAAAAACAATATAGAACAGGTCGTTTACCCTCACAGTAGTTCCTAATAATTATTTTGGGTATGGTAACTTCTGAAACAGCCGGCCACACACAGCCCAGGCTTAGAAGGACAATCGGGGCAGCACATACGAGTCTCCCTCCCGATACCTCTTCGGGCACAGACTCTACATTTCTTAGTGGTAACGTTTTTTTGAGGAGTAGCAGGAATGTGATCAGAAAAGTGGTGATCTTTCATTCTAGCCAGATCCTCTACTACTGCTTCTCTAGGAACTCCTGCCTGTTCCACCACAACAAGGCTGTCTATCACTGACTCCTGAAATTTAACAATGTGTCATCCTTGACTCAGAGGAACAATCCTTGAACACAATAAAATCATTAAAAGTTGCTAAATGGAACAAATATATAGCAACATTTTATACCAAATGTAAGACATACGAAAACAGTGTAAGGTTCCAGCCTCTGATCTACTCTATCGACACCATACATGTGCTTATCATAGTACAAAATGCATGCAGGTTTGCGCACTTTGGCAACCTGTCACAGGGGAAGTACTCTGATCATTCATGGTAGTTAGCATGTAGACATCCCTCCTGTCTGCAAATTGCACAGCTAGCAGCTCATGATTATGCATGGCACTGCACTGTCCTCTCTCAAGAGTTTTACACACAAGCCCCCTTGGATAGCCTTTCCGATTAAAGCGGATTGTGCCACAAGCAACAGTGTCCACCCTGAACAATTGCACTCCAGTGTAGAAGTTATCTATGTACAAATGGTGATATTTGTTAAACAGTGGTCTAGCAAGTTCCCACACAATTTTCTCACTAACTCCAAAAGTGGACAGACAACCCGGGGTATCAATACTGGAATCCCTACCAGTGTAAACCCAGACATTATAAACATATTCTGTACTACTTTCAGACAGCACATACATCTTAATTCTATACCGTGCCCTCTTGCTAGGAATGTACTGCCTAAAAAACAATCGGCCCTTGAACAGTACCAAAGACCCATCTACAGATATTTCTTTCCCTGGAACATAGGCCTCTGAAAAACGATCTACAAAATGATCAAGGACAGACCTAATCTTAAAAGGACTGTCAGAATCAGGGTGATCTCGTGGCAAGGCTAAAGCATTGTCAACAAAATGCAGCATCCAAAGAAGAAGCAAATACCGATTATGGATCATGGTTGCAGGAAATATAGCCATTGCCATCAAGAGACTAGTAGACCAATAAGAAGCCAGTGACGGCTTCCTTATCAACCCCATCAAAAAAGTCAAACCCAAGAACTCTTTCATCTCTTCCAGATTTGTAGGAATCCACTGGGCAGCTCTAGACTGTGGCCTAAGTCTGGCACTGTTGTCCCTCAAATACTGCTCAGCATACAAATTAGTCTGCTCAACAATCTCTTCCAAAAATACATCGTCCATAAACAACTGAAAGAAATTAATAGACAAAAAGTTTTCCATATTGACTCTACACCCCGGGAGACCAGTAAAGGCAGGCAACTCAGGCAGCTCCATATTTGGGGCAACCCAGAGTTCAGGTCTTCCAATGGGAAACCTTTCAGCACCAGGGTGCTGCACTATTGTCACATCAGTGTCCTCCTCTAAAACAGGCCTTCCAAATGCACTGAGAGTGGCTTCCTCATCAGAAGATTCCTCTTGGACAGAAAATTCACAGCCAGAATTTCGCACTTCCTCCTCTGCCTCAGATGCAAAGTCAGTCTCATAATCATGGTCAGAAGATGACTCAAAAAGCATACCAACAACCTGCTGAGCTGTCACCCTGCAGCTAGCCATGATCCTTTCTAAGAAAAGTAACTTGACAAATGCGCCAACAACAACCAACACTGAATAAAATAAGAAATAATCAAAGTGTGGCTTTATTACAAAGAGTTATGTACTCAAAAACTATACCACTCGCTTCCCTGAAAAAGCTAGACTCACTAGCACCTACTCTGCACAGACACAGCAAACCACCAATGATATCCCACTAAAAAGTAAATTAGACATAAGTCAACACAAATATCATTGTGCACAAATCGAAGGACAATTTCACACACAATCCTGCATTCAGTACACCACTTACAAAAATGTGATTCATGCATGGCAACAATACTCATTTGAGGTAAAAAAAAAAAAATTTTTAACCTAAAACATGCAATTGCGCAACCTGCAGGTCAACCACTGCCAAAACCACAGGGAGTCACAGCAAAGGAAGAAAGTTTTGAATTAGAACAAAAAGGAGAAATAAACTGTTATAATCACAAATGCAAATACTTCACCAGTTGACAAACACCCCACCACCAAACATTTAGACATTTTCCCTGGTGTCTAGTAGTTTCTGCCCTCCTCAGGGGCAGATGGGCCTAAAAAAACTAGGCCAATCTGCAAATGTTATGTGCTCCCTTTGGCGGGGCAACCCTTGCCCAAAGGGCTGCTGACCCACACAAAAAAAAACATAAACAAAAACTATCCCTGGCACCTTAGTGGCTTCTGCCCCCAAGGATGGGCCTAAAGAAAATAGGGTAATCCATCCCCAAGGGGCAGAAATGGACAACTGTCAAAGTGGTCCTTCTGGGGGGGCAACCCTTGCCCAAGGAGCCACACCCCACACAAAAACACATAAAACAAAATAATCATTGGTGTCTTCATGGCCTCTGCCCCTTTGGGGACAGATAAGCGTAAAAAGAAATAGGCCGATCTGCCCTCAAGGGGGCAGAAATGGCCATCAGTTGTGTGCCCCCTTTGGGGAGCGATCTTGCCCAAGGGGTCACCCCCCCCACACAAAACATACACACACACAATCCCTGGTGCCCAAGTGGCTTCTGCCCCCCTTGGAAGCAGATGGGCCTACAAAAATAGGATGATCTGTCCCCATGGAGGGGCAGAAAGGGCTGACAGTTCTGTGCCCCCTTTGGGGGTGACCCTTGCCCAAGAGGCTGCCCCACACACCAAAATAAAAACATAAAACAAAATAATCCCTGTTGTCTTTGTGGCTTCTGCCCACCTTGGGGGGAGATGGGCCTAAAATAAAATAGGCCGACTTGCCACCACGGGGGCAGAAATGGCCATCAGTGATTTTCCCCTTGGGGGGGTGACCCTTTCCCAAGGGGTCGCCCCCCACACAAAACACACACACACAAGATCTGTGGTGCCTAAGTGGCATCTGTACCCCTTGGAGGCAGATGGGCCTAAAAAACAATAGGCCGATCTGACCCCAAGGGGAGCAGAAATGGCCAACCTTTCTGTGCCCTCTTTGGAGGGCAGCGCTTGCCCAAGGGGCCGCCCCAACACAAAAAAACTAAGAGAATAAATCCCTGGCATCAATATCGGCCTAAAAATAATAGGCTGATCTGCTCCCAAGGGAAGTGTAAAACATATTGCCCCCTCCAAAGGGGTGCAGCCCTTGCCATAGGGGCCGTTCCCTGTGACATGAAATTGACCCAAAACAAATCCCTGGCGTCTAGTCAGCATTCCTCCTGCAAAAAGACATTGAGGGAAAGGAAAGGCCTTTCCTTTCCCCCGATGCCTCTATCAAAGGAAACCCCCATCCATCCCTCTCCCCGGCCGGAGGAGAAACTTACCTGTTTGCTCCTCGACATGCTGGAAGCAAATGGCTTCCAGCGTGTCCGGCTGCCTCTATTGATGTCAGCGCTGACATCATTAGATGCCCAGAGGAGGGGCTTAGGGTGGTAGGGGAAGCACTTCCCCTGTCATCCCGTCCGACAGGAGGGGGTGGGAGGCACAGGGGGAGCGCTAGCACTCCCCCCCCCCATGGGCCGGTGCAGGACAAGCTGGTCTCGTCCTCGGCACACGCAACACTGGCCAAGGGCAAGACCAGCTCCTCCACGGCAGCCAAGGGGTTAATTTATTGAGACCTAACTGGACCTAAATGGAGGTTGATGGCCTATTGATAGTTGTAGGTACTTACCTGCCCTTACCAATGGTCCACTTTCCAACAGTTCCCATGAGAAGCAAAGTTCTCTTGAAATGGACCCATTTGTTCAAACGTGGAAAGATGTATTCTATTGTCCTTAAAAACATTACACTGCAGGAACATGGACTGAGTTTGTAAACATTTGTTTCAAACCTGTTTGGAGTCACATGGAAGAGAGATGTTCTTATGATAGACCTGGGAAGAAATTGGATTGTTTTAAATAGGATTTGTAATGTTATTTCTCATTGGATGATGTTTATTCACTGTGACATGAACTGATACCTTTGGCAAATCAAAATGTTTTGTGAAGTTTAAATTGTTGATGGACATTCAAGCTTTGCTGAGTCTGAAGCATTCCTGAGCAGTTCCCACAGTTACTAGCAGCTTGCAGAGAGCTCCTGATGCTTGCAGATGCCTCTCTGATTTTTATGTCTTGCTGATGAAGATTCCCTGAACGCTGTACCTTGGAGAGGTATCTTCATCTCTGCCATTGGCCCTTACCCTTGAATGCCCCTTTTAGACTTAGAATTCATTTTATTTCTCCCTTCAGAAGACTCGTGACTGAACTTCTGACATGCTCCCAGTTCCTGTTTTTACTTATCTTTTGTTAAATTCAGCTAGTGACCTGCAGTCTGAGATTATCTTTTTTCAAAATATGCTTGCCCTTTTTATGCTTTTTGTATTTTGCCCGAATGTGTTTCTCCCTACACATCTATTTCCCTGATTTGGTTAGCTCTAGGATTGACCTGTACCCAGCCAAAGATTATTGACTCTGCTAAATTTGAATTGACCCATGATTGTAAATTCTGAGGAACATGTTATATCACTGTCTCAAATATTTGTATTAATGTTTGCTTTATTCTTCTTGAATGCTTAGTTATATTAATGTGAGTTCACCTGAATCTATTTCAACTCCTCTGGCAACCCTTTGTGTTTATGTACCCCTACAACTTATTTTCTTTTGCATTGTCTTCATGACTTTGAGCTTGTGTTTGAAATAAATGTTTAATTTTATTTCTGATTAGAGTTTTCCTTCTGGGGCCACATTGGTCATAGTGTCCAACTTTTTTGGGGTGATGTTGATTCTACTACAATACTTACTGGGTCAAAAGGTCTAACAACGAGCATTTGATTCCTGGAAAGGATGAAAAATGCTGTCACACCTACAACATTTTTATTCACATACCAGTTTTTGTTTTTAGGAAATATACCATCCCCAAGCATCATCTTCAGATCTTTATCACGTAGTCACATGTACAAACGCCTCTTGTAGAAAACTGGATTATTAGTTTTGTGGCCTGCACAAGTAAAAGGTCCACAATTCCCCTTACTGGGAACCAAGCACCCCACTTTAGTGCGTGGCTCTCTCAGTGTAGTGAGGCAGAGCAGTGCAAAGCCTAATCAGGGGAGATGGTGTAGACTAATAATCACCGTTCACTGGCATGCAATAATAACACTTAATAAGTGATTGTCCAGTCAGTAATTTTTCTTCAGAAAAAGGAGAAGTACATTTATTAAACACACACTACTAAATACCATACAGTACTTTACAAATATATACATTGACAGATGGAACATACCATAGATGGCATTGTGTAATCAATGGTGACCCCCGTAGAGGGTTCACCCAAACATATTAAGTGTTTTTTCTCATTATGTTCTGTTATACCCATCTTACTTTTGCATAAGGTATTGTCATTATTGCGATAGTGATGAACCAATAAAACATGTGCAATCATTATGATGACCTAATAACACATTTATCAGGAAAAAACCTTGTATTTGTGTATCCTTTCATGTATTTGACATAAAACTGTAATTGTAAAAAAAATGCTAGAAGGAATCACATTGAAAAGTATTGCATTACAACCATAAAATCAGGCATTAGGCAGGGAATTTCATAGTAGCGGCTCTCCCACTGTGTTAGGGAGAGCCGCGCTTCATGAATTTTCTTTTTCTCTCTTTTTGTAGTGGCCTTGTGCCGTGTTTCTGTTTTCGGGGGGAGGGTGCCCGTTCCCACTCAGGGCCCCCCTGGACAAGTCCCTTGTTGGAGGGTAGCTCGGAGATCCCATCCCTACCTGCCCTCTCCGGCTTCCCGGGCCAGTAGCACTCCCATGTGCTGCCATGAGAGCCGGAAACTGTAGTCTTATCTACCCGCTCCTGCGGGCAGACGTGCACAGTGTGGCTGGCCTCCTCCTCCCCCAAGTTATGGCACGGGAGTTAGGTGACCTAGCCTAATGTGGGAGGGCAGTGGCACTCCCACCTCTCCTTCCTTGTCATGGGGACCAGCAATGGGGTCCCGGGCCTCTTCTGCCTTCTGCAAGGGGATGGTGATGGAGCTCCCCGTCCCTCCATCTTTCTGAGGAAGTCCAACGGTGCTTCCCCACACAGATGAGCACTAAGGGGTACTGGGATGTGGTCCTGGCCCCCTTCAAGCAAGAATCCACCCAGAGGATGAGGTCCCCAGGTGAGAGGGAGGAACGGGAAGGGGGCCCCATGCACTTCCTCTCCCCATCAATAAACCACACAGCCTCTTCACGTCGTCCCCCTGTCCTTGGTGCCACCCTGGGGGAATATCACAGACCAAGCAGCAGAGCTCCATGCACTCCTTAAAGTGAAAGGTCAAAGGTCACCAAACTTCCAGGTACGATATTTCAGGCCCGTTAGGCTGATTTGAATGATGCTGGTTTTACTCCTGGTAGTGAGCTTCATCCACTAGGAGCAGTTGCAGCAACCCTTCTCACCTCTCAAAAGGTGCAGTCCCCAAAAAGCTGGTTTTTTTGGTCCCCTGCACCAGCTATCTTCTTGATCTTGTCTTCTCAGTGCATAAAGGTCCAGGGTTTTCCCCCAACTGGTCCTCAGGGGCTTCAAGGGGGCCAGTCCCACTGGCCCTTAGGGAGACCCACTGTTCCTGGGGTCAACTAGGCAGGGTCTTTGGTCCTGAGTGGGAGTCAAGGGGTTCCTCCTTCCAGTTCCCCATGGCAGTCTGAGGATCCAGCAGCAAAATGTGTAAAAAGTCCACAGGCAAGAGAGAGACTATCCCTTGTGCAAGAGTTTTAAAAGGGGAGAGGAAGGTTCCAGAAGACAGATACCCCTGGCCAATCCTGGGCCACCCCTGTCCCAACCCTTTTGTACAGCATGCTGAGACAGTCCAAAATGGTGTCATCCAGGGGCCACTGTTCACATCAGCTCCTGGGGTCTCAGCTCCACCCCTTGCTGACATCACTGCCAGGGACTTGTATACTAGAATTTCAAAGTGAGTCTCTTGTTGGGTTGCCTCCAGTTGTCTGAGCACTCTCCTTTGTTCTGTGGGCTTGGGCAGGCCCATCCCTGGTACAGTGTGATAGCTGGGTGAGTAATGCAGATCATTCCGCCCCACCCCGTTCCTCCTGATGAGCTGGGAGAAGTACTGCTAATTACTCCTTTTAAGTGGGGTGGCCTTTGTTCCTGCTGCTGGAGAAATGTAATTAACTGGGCACAGCAGAGTGACACAAGGCCAGGGCTCTGATCCTCAGCTGCGCCAGGGAAATATGGAAACTCTAGATGGCCCCTAAGATGTCCAGTTATCATTTTGGAAGTTACATATGTGTTGTTCTTGCACAAATTACACTCAGATTCAAGATTTAAATTGTTTCTGTAGGTCACGCAGAAGTGAAACTGCACTTTAAGGCAGTTTCCACCCTATATTTATGTATAATAGGGTGCTACTATAGATAAAACCATAAGGCACACTGACTTTCCCTATTAGTGTACTCTACCCTCATAAGGCCTATACCAGGTGAATACCTACTCCTGCAAAATCCCCATTGTGCCAGCCGACCTGTGCACGACAGTAGTCTCCCACACTCAGCCCACAAAGGTGCACATGTGTGCACACGTGTTCATGTGTAACCAGGCAAGTGGCCCTTACCCTTGATGCATCGCAGTGGCCTGATTTTAAAAGGCAGATACTGACAGTAAATATGTGCAGTCTGTTTGCCATGAGAATACTGTGGGTGAGACCCACCCACAGTAAAAAGTCCAAAAAAGGGAGATCATAAAAAGCAAAAAATCAATACAGTACAATTAATAATTTCAAATCACAAAAAACAATCAGCGGCTCTTTCTTTTCTGTACAGGTTAACAAACTATAGAATTCCCTCCCATCAAAAATAAGAGCCACTTACAACCTTATGCAATTTAGAATAATGGTTAAGAGCTGATGTTAAGCTCGCACCCATAAAAACCTCAGATTCCATGTTGAAGAAAAGGAAGTTTAATGAAGACAAACCACCACCGGCATGCACCGGGGTGATTTCTGCAACTGCATGAAATACAATGTAACATTCAGCAATCTAAATGAATTCCACAGTACACTGATGCTTAAGATGAGTTAAATAGATAACAGAGAAAAGAGACTATGGACAACTAATGAAAAAAGGATAACAGATCAGGACAGGCTACCCTCCCTATCATATAAAAAAGAAAATCAGAAAGTAGAGAAAAGAGAAGAATCAGTTGGAGGCCACAATAGTACAAGTACCATAAAGCCTATCCACAAGTGAGTTCAGTGTTCCATATAGTCCTGCAACCATGTAGGTTTCCTTTTCAGTCTTTTTCAGTAGGGTGCTTTTGCTGGGAATAATGTAAGGAGTACTGGGTCCAAAAGTATTCCTTGATCATTGTATCTTCACCCCACTACTGCAAACAGGGTCTGTTACACAAAAACTGATATGAAGAATGGGAAAAGGTGTGAGGGTGCACAGAACTGTCCACATCTTGACTCTCGCACTTAGACAACTTGGACATAATCCACTTATCTCTTGTGTCTACAACCACCACATTACTTCTACAATGCAAAAAGGCACATATACTGTGACCAGCCCTTATTCCCTCAGCCAGGTTTCTTCACTGAAACCACATCATTCACCGTCCATATTTCCTTCTGTGCACACTCTAATACTGCAAATATGACTAGTATCTCCACTTGCACACATTCTAATTGGGAACAGCACTGTTCTTCCGACAGCTCAGCCAAGAAGGGCTGAGGATTCCCATTCTGCCTTTCAAGCACAGAAGTGGGGACAACTTAGTCGCAATCTTAGGAGTAATGAGATGCACCCATCAAATTTCTTGTAAGACTTCCTTGAGAGGTGCCCTCAGATCCACAGCTCTCTAAACACAATATTCCACTACTCTATTCATCGTTTTAGTAAGGCCATTTGCTTGAGGTATATAAAGAGTTGTTTGCTGGTGGATATTGGACAAACTTTTCAGGAAATCCTCATTTCCTGTGAAACAAACTAGATTCTACTATCTGTAAAAATATATATGGGCACTCCTTTGCAGGCAAACACACCCCTCAAAAACTCTAGGACAGCTTTCGTGCACACAGTGTTCACAAAGTTGCTGAAAACCCATTTGGATGTGTGATTAAATAATAGGAATACGTATCGTGAAGCAGAAAACAGTAACTAAAATGGGATCATGATATTAAGACCCATCATTAACAACAGTTCCACTAGCACCACCAATGGTGACAGTGGAGCAGAATGAATAGAACAAGCTTTGACATTACCGAACCAAAGCCAATGGTCTCTCACCACATCATCCACTTTCTGATCCACACCTAGCCAGCAATTACCTTCTTTCACTCTAACCTTAGCACATTTCCTGCCAAGGTGTCCTTCATGATACTGGTTCATGATATTTTCCCTCACACCCTCAGTGGAATTACACTGTTCATAATATTCAGAATTCACATGAGAGATGCCTTTCCTTAATCACTAAGGGGCATCTTTAAGAGCCCTTAGCGCCACCGGAGGTTCACTTTCCGTGATGCGCCGGTGTCGTTAAGCACTGCTCCATATCTACAAGGAGGTTTAATGCCACTTTTTTTATGGCGTTATGCCTCCTTGTAAATATGGGCCCCTCTAACTCATTTTTTTGCATCAGATGGGCGTGCAATGGGTCTTGCGACGTTACACCGCAACACCCACTGCGCTTTTGACTCTTTATGGGTTGTTGGAAACCTGAAATAAACCACCAAAAAATAATGCCACACCTGGGGTGGCGTTAACATGACAAAAGGAGGAGGAATGCTTTTATTCCTCCTCATATTTTGCTTTTAATATGTGAGCTGCATTCTGCAGCACACATAGAAGAAGTGAAATGCCATGGATGATTGTTTACGTGCAGGAAGGGACACCTTCCTGCACATAACCAATCATTTAAAATGACGCTTTGGTACTTCTATCTATGCTGCATTTTGCAACACACAGAAAAGTGCCAAATTGCCATTATAGATTGTTTTTGTGCAGGAAAGGAGACCTTCCTGCACATAAACAATCGATCCCCTCAACGCAGGCACCCTTGCACTATGGTGCAAGGATGCCTGCATCGAAGATAGGCAGCTTAATTCAGTGCCAGTGCAAGGGGAAATGCAGCAGTGCACTGAATTCCTTTAAATACGGCACACCTCTGCATTTCTAAAGTGGCACAGCGTGGTGCTACTTGTTTTGGCGCAGAACCGTGCTGCGCCACTTAAACATAAATCTGGGCCTGTCTTTTTGGCCTCTGTGAGGATTTTAGTTTTTCTTTTGGCAGTATCCAAGATAGAGAACATTAGAGTAAAGTTAAGAATTTCCTGAAATATATTCTGTGCACTTTTGAATTTCCTGGTGTAGCTGCCATTGATCAAGTTTAGGGAAAATGTTTTATAGGAGATTCCCTTTGTAGACGTGGGCTTCGGCCTCCACTTGTTCTGTAATTCTAACAATTTATTGTTGGACTGTGTTGACAGGCTTGATTCTCCAAAACAGTTTGGGCATAGATCTGAACTTGATTTACAATTGCAGTTTATTCCATACTACCTAGCCTTTTTTGATATGATGAACCGATTATGAAATTTACTTGGATGAAGAAACTTGGGAGCTCAGTGTATATTAATCTTATTACTATTTGAGGACAAAAATAGGCCTATTTGTTCAGAAATGCAAATACAGCAATTTCCTACAAATACAAAAGAGATTACAGTTGAAAATTATAATAAACCTGAAGAATTAACCTCTTCTGAGGCATGGAAGGAACACAAATGATTAGAGCCCAGTATTCATTAAAGAATCAAGTGACAATATCTCTGCCTCCATAATTGATAAGATACAGAGAGCATTGTAAAGAGGTTTTTTGATTGTGTTGTGGAAGGGCTCCTAAATACAAGGATCAGTCTCTCTGTCACTTTCATCTTTACCCCAAGCTCCTTGACGCCTTCTCCCTGGTATTGTATTCCAGTTATTCGAAATGCATTCAACATTTTCCATAGAAGGGAATGAGGTAGTAGGCCACAGATTTCCATGACCACTATTTAAGCTCTGCTACTTCCACGGGTAATCACTGCATTTTACCCCCTATCAATAGTAGGAAGTTTTACATTTAGATTTTCTTTCTTGTGCCCTACGCTGATAACGTGGTCACTTAAATGTATTTTACGAAGCTTCATGTAAAGCCATTATAGAGCGTGCTCATTTAAGAGGGTCACTTTGTTAGCAGCATTTTACTGGTAGAAGAAACTCCAAGGTTAAACATGTAATCAGTGTTGTGGGGTTGAACCGGTTTAACAATTACCACCACCTTAATGAGAAAAAACTTTATCTCTTGAGAGAAGTGCTTCTGAAGGAGATCCACCAAGTGGAATAGATCTGAACCACACCTACCTTTATGTACTGATCTTCACATCACATTTAAAATGTTGGCATTTCTGGGATAATCAATGCTGGTAGTATTCTCTCTCTTTTGGCCTATCCTAGTTACTTGGTGCTTTACTATGCTTATGAAGCTAATACTGGGCAATTTGAGAGGGATGTCTGAATGTTACTCTCGCTAGACTCTAGACTTCTTGGTGATCAGATCTGAACATATCAGTGTGTATTGATATTTTCACAGCACTAACCTAACTGGGTAGCAATGGACTTTTGTACATTATGAGGAGAGGCATAGGGAGATGATACAAGATTATACACACCAATTTGGGATTTACCTCTTGGATTGCAGAGTTACAACACACACAGTTATGATTGTATTTCACATATTTGCATAATTTTGAGACACATGCATGGAGATGAAGTTATCTGCCCAGAATTACACTGTTTTCAGTCATGTGACGAGGCCAGGATTCAGTCCTAGATTTCTTGGCTTCAGAGTAAGCAGCTTAGCCACTATAATGTTTGCAGAACATAGGCTTTGAAATAAATTGAAGGAAATCCTCAGTAATCCCATATCACCATAGTTTCTATTTTTATTAGACTGCCAGAAGGCAATATTTCATCTTCAATGTCCAAATTACATTCCTTCAGACAGGAGCTGAGGAGACTTCTTCACTTTGATCTCTGTGACTTCATGGTGTTGCCAAAGTAATCTGACAGTCTCTTTTATCCCAACTGTGATATCTGGCCTTTTGCATTAAAGGGCATTTACTTCCTAAGAAATGGTTTTCCTCATTAATCTCTTATTTATGTACACATGGAATACATTTACTGATGGTTTATTCTAATGGGGCCTTGGAAGGATCATATCATTTTCTCCAATTTTGCAGATCAGTTTTAGAAACAGATTTCAGTCTGAGTGGGTGGGAGTCTCAGTCTGGCCAGTATTCAATTGAAGGTAAACGGTCTGAGGTGGAGAAAAATTAGTTTTAAGTACCAAGGGGCATATCTATACTTTTTCACGCAAAAACTGAGCTAACGCAGTTTTGCGTGAAAAAGTATACCACCGGCTAACTCCGGCGGTGTGTCATATTTATGGAATGACGGTAGCCAGCGGTAAGGCCATGCTAGTGACATAAAAAAGACGCTAGCCGTGTGGGGGAGGCGTAGGGAGAACAGAAGACCGTGCGTCAAAGGATGACGCTAGTATGGGCAGAGGCATAAAAAATGCCTCTAACCAGACTAGAGTAATTTTTGTACGTAAACCCACCCACCCATGGACATGACTCCTGTCTTAGTGAAGACAGGAGTCATGCCCACCACCCCAATGGCCATGCCCAGGGGACATATCTCCCCAGGGCATGGCCATTAGGCCCAGTGCCATGTAGGGGGGCCCAAGTGAGGCCCCCCCATGGCACTTTGAAAGAAAAAAAAACAATACTTACCTGTACTGACCTTACTTACCTGGGATGGGGTCCCCCCCCATCCTCTGGCGCCCCTCTGGTGTGGGTGGAGGTGTCCCTGGTGCTAGGGAAGGGCACTTCTGGGCCCATTCAATGGTCTCTGACCATGGAAATAGGCCCAGGGGTCTCCTAACGCCTGCCCTGACCCAGGCTTTCAATAATGGCACAAAGGAAGCTTAGCACCATTATTTAAGGCCCCCTTCCCCCGTGCATCATTTTAGCACAGGGGATAAATATGGCGCTAAGGCCTTATCGTCATTTTTTGAACGGGAACGCCTACCTTGCATCTCATTGATGCAAGGTAGTTTCCCGCAAGCAACAAATTACGTTAATTCCAAAACAACTTTGGCATTAGTTAGGTCTAGTGCCAAAGTATACGTTTTGAGTTAGGTTTGGGCCGAATTTGCGTTAAAAAAAAAAGACTCAAATTCGACACAAAGCAAGTATAAATATGGGCGTAAGAGTCACTGCAGGTTTCTAGGCAATTTACTATCATGTATATGAAAGAGTTAAATGTCCGATTTGTCTCCGCATGGTCAACTTTGCTACTGAAAGATAATCATCTTGAGGATACCAATTCAAATACCTTGGTAGAACTGAGGCAAGGCCACTGTCATTCCTGTGTACCTTAATCTGAAAATGTTCTAGTAGTTTTGCTAGAGGACTGGAATTAAATGAGGTATGTTTTGAAGTTCTACTTAATTCTTTAAATGTTTCAATGCATTTAAAGTTTGACTGAGAGCATGTTCCAGGGCCCAACCCATTATCATTCAAGTCTGTGACTGCCAAGTGAAGTCAAATTAGATAGAATCTAAAATAATTTGTGTTCACAGGCTGAGTGCAAAGGCTGTAGTGAGGTAGTATTATGGGGAAGAGAGGTTGCGGTCTTGATGTGAGGTGTCGCTGAGCTCTCACAAGTTCAACACAATCTGACCCACAAAGGTAAACTGGTTTCTGTGGCAAATCCATACTTCACACTTGCCTCAGAGAAATACATTTATGGTATAAGGTCAACAAATAGACAAACAAAACAGCTATGAAATAAAGAGATTGAAAAGGTCTAAAGCAAAGTCATCTAAAACACCAAAACGTTAATGAGAAATGTCACAAAAAATAAGGTTTAAACTAAATTTAGGGATATATAGCTATAAAAAGTTATTAGGAGAACATAAAGAGGTCCATAATCACTGAAAAAACGTCTTTAATGTTATTCTATGGTAAATGCAAAAGATGCTTGTAAAGTGTTGTCTAGGTAGCTGGCCTGCCACATAGGTATGCTGTGAGGTGGACCTGCAAGTGTATACAACTGTGTCTAAATTGATGGCAGGTGTTACTCAACATTTTTAATTTCAGACATGAAAAATAATCTGAAGGTCAAAGACTTTCATTGTATCATGCCTCAAAGCAATAGCAGGAAAACGTACCAGAAGCTTGAATATGTAGGGTTCCTTTAAAAAAAAAACAGACCAGAAATAAACATGGAGGTTGCACTTTTTTCAAGTACGCTTGACAGGTTGTCCAGTACCTCCAGCCTTAATATTTTTTTTTTACTTCCAAGCATGTGTACAAGCTTACGTAGCACTGCTATCTTTATGAAAATTCCTGAAATTTTGGGCATTTGCTCCACATATTAGTCTACCCTCCCAGTTTCAAATGGGTTCCCACAGCTTGGATTCAAGATTCACAGAACCTGTACAGTTCCAAAAGGCTCTTTGGAATATGTCAAAACATGCAACAGCTTCTTCTATTGCAAGACCTTCTGCACCCTTTCCTAGTTGCAGCAAAGCTCCATCATGGCAAGCTCGCATTCTGGCTGGACATTGACCTCCATTAGATCAAGAAGATACTGGTGCCACCTGTCCTCCAGCTAATTTTATGGCATCAGTTCAAGGCTGAGCTGGAGATGACTCTATTGAGTTTTATGGCAGACAGCTATATAATTCTCAGTGCATCTAGCAGAGAAGTCGTCTTTCTTCTTCCCAGTCTCCTTGGTGTAGTTCAAGCATGGTATGTTAAAAGTTTGTCAGTCAGTTATTGGTATTGAGGACAAGCCAAGCCTCATAAAATCCCAATGATCCCCACTTTTAGTTTTGCATTTAACTGAAGTGCTTTCTTTCTCTTGGAATTGATTTGTGGCTTCAAACCTCCCCTTACACCAAAATTCAATAATGGCAAATCCCATCACATGTTGTGGAGCCTTCTTATGTCTGTCAACTCCATTTGTGCAGCTGCCAGTTCAGCCACTGGTCTTCAATGGAAATCTCCTTCCCTGTGGTACTGCTTTGTCCAAACTTCCTGTACATGCCTAGCCTCACTGAGTCTGAAGAGATCTAAAGGTGGACATTTCTATAGAGACCTATTCAAACACGATATTACATTTAATAGCTTCCATTTTCTCTTCATTACTGCAATGTCAGGTTGTACTGCGGTTGCTAATTTCTGGTCTGTTTTGTTGAACCCTGTTAATTTTGTGTTATGTTGGTATGTTGCTTTGTCCATGAAATTGTTTTATGTTCTGTTTTATACTTTTATATTCAATGGGTTTGCAGCCAAATCATATAAACAAATAAAAAAGACAAACTATCCCTTCCCTCCCCTTGCATTGTTCAGTCCATACTACAGAGGCATATGCATCGATTATGCACCCGAACCCAAAACATCCTGGGGATGTGGGGATTCACATCTGAGATCATCCTTGGGGCCTAGCTCACCAAATAGGAAGAATCTGAACGGCCTTCTGACACCTTGGATGCATTAGGCTCTTGTGATCCAAAGCAAAGTGTCTCAGGATTAGTCCCTGGATCATCATTGAGACCACATTGGTGCTTTGCAGGACATGAGCTAGCTTTTCCATTTTTTTGTATCCCAAGGTTGATTTCACCAGTCATGGATAAACAGTAAAGAAGGGTGCTCCCCTTTGAGACAAGATCACCTGTTTAGCTGCCAGAAGAAACAAGTTGGCCAATGATGGAGACGCTTTTCGTCTCCACATAAGGCATTCACCATCCAATCCAAGACTATACTGTCTGGGTCCTCAGGAATACATATCACCGGTAGACCTCCATCCAAAACATTGGAAAAAGAAGGTAAAACCATAAAAAGTGAGAAATAGTACCCTCCAGGATACATGCCTTCCACCACTGGGCTGATGGCTTGCTATCTATTTTATGGAATTGATGCGGAGTCCAGTGCCATCAAAGGAGAATTTTCCCTGTAGGTTTTCACCCTTGGGTGTGTGAGATAGCCTGTATGTGTTAGGTAGTATTGATTTCCGTTGCTCGCAGAGTGGGATGTGCTTACTTCTCCCCCCCATTTAAATTGAAATCTCCCCATTTCAAGAGCCACTCCATTCAACAGTAGTTTATATATGCTAGAATTAGGTGACTAGCCTCAGGCACTCTTCGAAGCATTTTTGCAAACTGAATTGCAGGTGTAATTGTTGCAGCTTTAATTGGGGGAGAAGGCCTAATGTTCAACTTGCACATCTATAAACATAGATGCCCTCCACAATCCATAGTCAATCTTCATTTAATCAAAGGTATTGATTATCCTTCTATCAAATAAAGCTGATGTATTTATGCACCTCGTTTTTTCCACTGATGGAAGTCATACTATTCCGTCCGGGGCTAAAATTCTGGTGCCCAGTAGTGGTGTGTAGGGTGACGAGAAGCTGGTCAGGCCATATTTCACATCTGTTCCATACAATTGTTGCTCATGTCACTGAGGACTGCTGCATCTTGCTGGGCCTCAACTCTGGTGTCAGCTAAGGGACCTCACAGAGTGGCCTGTTAGTTAGGGAATGGTCTAAATAGCATACATTTTCCTAGGTCTCCACCTTACACCATTCTGAAAGGTTTCACGGGCAGGCTGCCTGAAAATACAACTGAGGGTTCAGGATCCTCAGTCTTGCTGTTTTCTGCCCAATACTTATCCCTAGATTGCCCCCCCTTCCTTTGTTAATTTTGAGCAAATACTCATGAGCTACAATATATATTTATTTGTGATGTCTCTGGAGAGTTATGGCGTGGAAGACAAATAGGATTTTGAGTAGAAGTGATATCTTGACGTTTGCTATCTGCCCAAGCTAGGAAAGTGATTGACTATGCCAGTGCTGCAAGTCATTCTGTATGCTTTTCATCAAGTGTAGAATTGGATTTTAATATTTTAGGGACCAAAGCCATTCATTAGATCCCTAAGTATTGTATAATGGAGGTACTCCAAGCAAAGAGATTCTTTTGTGTAAGTTGGGCCCTCTTTAGACAGACAGACAGACTTGGAGTGCTTCTAACTTCTGCAAGTTCAAATTGTGAACCCAGCCACCATGCCAAAGAACCACATCTCTCTATATAATGATCTGAGGGTACATGATAGGTCCAGTATGATACTAATACATCATCTACATAGAAACCCATATTGAAGTTGTCTGGCCCTATCCTTACTTTCATAAAGTCCATGGTATTGCAGATCATACTTGCTAAATTAAGATAAAGTGGGAAGATAGGTGGCAGCGCTTTCTTGTCCCCCTCTCAAGTCCAACCTTTTGTGAGTCACTGCATTTAACTCAGATCTTTTGTATAGCTCCCTGTATCCTGATGGTGCTATGCTGAGAAAGTCAAAACTTGTAGCCAACTGTGCACACCTGAAAAAAGTCCAGACCACGCTACTGAAAGCCTTCTTGGCATCCAGTGATAGATACATGACACTTTTCTTTTTTTGCCTGACAACATCCATAAAGATGTACCACTTTCTTCATGTTATCCCAACTTGTTGCTGGGGAATGAAGCCTGCTCAGAGTACATGGACCAAATAAGGTAACACATCCATCATGCAGAAGGCTAGAACTTTAACAAAAATGTCACATCTTTGTTGAGCATAGTTATGAGGATGTATGAACTGCGCTCCTCGTGATATTTTCCTGTGTTCAGTAGAATGGATGTATTAACCTTCCTCATCAAGGGGGGGTCACCTCCTCTGTATCAGTAAATATGTTTAAGAGCTCAATGATTAAGCTAATCATGCTTGGCCAGAAAGCCTTTTAAAATGCAGGACTGAAGCCTTCTGGGTCCTTGACTCTGTAACATTTAAGTCCTTTAACTATCTATATAATTTCCTATGCAGTTATCGAGCTTTCAAGTTGGCCTTTTTCATCATTTTCTATAGTCCTGTCCTCTAGATGTTTCTATCAATTCCTCAACATTAGTAGGATCCCTAAAGAATCATTTCTGATAGTACTGCTGGAATATTATAAGTTTATCCTAATCACTGTGTTGTTTACCCCATCAGAGCTACTGTATAGGATTGAATATTCATTTTCCTAAGCTTGGCTGCCAGTAACTTTCCCATCTTTGTTCCTCCCCTCTTAGATATTTTGGTTTAATTTTGACAAGGAATATTCAGCTTTATTCAAGTCTCACCTGACACTTAACAGTCATGAATTTACACCATAACTTTTGTGACAAAAACTTTTTGTGCTGCGAATTTGAGGACCTGGAGTTACTGCCCTTTGATCTGGCCATCTCCAGTATGCAGGTCCCTTGCATGACGGCTGTGAGCACATTCCAGACTGTGGAGATCACACATGTAATTTTGGTGTTAAAGCTAAGAACTCTGAAATTTGGATACAGGTGGCTTTCCTGGTCACCGGATCCCTTGCCTGCTATTCTTTCAAGGACTCTCAAGGTGCGTTCCGTTCCTCACTTCAGGGAGCAGGAAATCAGCTTTATGTTCATAAATTGCCAGAGTCTCATGAAAGGTGTCCAACATATCCACAAGCCTCTGCTTGGATATGCCGCAGGGTTTATGGGTGAGGAGAGGTGTGTGTGTAATCACCTCTGTGGAATGTTGTGACTTCCATACGTCAATCAGGGTTAGCTCCATTAGCCAACTAAAGCCCTCAGCAGGGGTGGCTCCTCCATAAGAAAGGAGGAGTGATGCCCCCCCCATGCAAGCAGCGGCAGCTGCAAACCTTTCCCACAAAAATGATAATAAACTTTGTTTATGCTGTGCTGTGCACTCCCCTTCAACGCGCATATGTGTTTAGCTGGCCGTCTCTGGCTGGCCAAACACACGTGCACAGGGCTCTCTCCAGCACAGTTGCTGGGCTGGAGAGAGCCTGCACAGGCTCCCAGTCTGCCTGGGTGCGCCCTGGCTGGGCACTCCCAGCCAGTCCTGAAGGAGAGGAGCAGCGCAGTGGTGAAGGTGGCAGTGGTGGCACAGGTAAGTGTTTTAAAAAAATATTTTTAATTTAATCCTCCCCTCCCCTCCCCTGCCACGCGCCACCCCACCCCTTCAGCGTCACAAGAGCAACGACTAGCCCTCAGCTGAGACTTTTGCCATTTACCCCAGTTCTGACTTGAGCAGTGTTTTCACTTTAGATATGTCAACACATGCTGTACAATGTTCAGCTAAAAGCACCATATGTCTTTCTAAGAGTCTGCAATATGCAACCAATTATCACTAACTGTAAATGGGAAAAGAACGCTGCTTCAGTTCTTTAACTTATTAAGACATCAGTCACCTTAAAACTGTTGCACAGACTGTGTCTTAAAGCAGCACTTGCAGTGCTCACTTAGTGATATGCCCCAGGGACTCCAATCCCTCCACAACTGGCTGACAAGAGTAGTCATGTGTACAAAGTCAAACACCGATCCAGGAACAATGTCAGCTAGCACAAAGTGGCAAACTTTTTCAGAGAAGGGGACAACTGAGAAGTCTAGGTAATACAATATGTTGTGCTAAGTTAGAAAGGAAAGAATACCAAATACAGAGGTGGCTGGTGTCTGTTGAAAATGGTGAGGCAAACATAGGTTACATTTTTCCCCCAGTATTTACATAGCATGATCTCCATCTCTCACATTATGGGAGTCCTTACCATGAGCACTTGTTACATTTACATGTGCTCATGTTAAGCAATCAATCAATCATCAGTGATTTGTAAAGCATAGTATGGATTGTAGTTTCTTGGTGATGCTGCCATTGAGTGAGTTGCTGTAGTCCATTTTGCTAGTGACAAGTGCGTGGGTGACTGTCTTCCTTGTGTTGGAGGGTATCCACTTGAAAATGTTTTGCAGGAATCGGAGAGTGTGGAAGCATGATGATGAGACGGCATTAACTTGGCGGGTCATGGATAGAGCAGAGTCCAGGATGATGCCCAGATTGCGTACGTGATCCATGGGGGTGGGGAGTTTCCCAGTGCGGTGGGCCACCAGAAGTCATTCCAGGTGGAGGGAGTAGAGCCGATTATGAGGATCTCTGTCTTGTCCAAGTTGAGTTTGAGGCAGCTAGCTTCCATCCAGGTGGCAACTGCTCTCATTCCATTGTGGAAATTTCTCTTGGCCTTTTCAGAGTCCTCGGACAGAGAGAGGATCAGTTGGTTATCATTGGCTTAGGAGACTATGTTTAGCCCATGTTATTTGATGCTTTTGGCAAGAGGGGCCATGTAGATGTTGAAAAGTGTCGGGCTGAGTGAAGATCTTTGGGGCACTCCGCAGCATGTGTCTTTGGGTTCTGACGTGAACAGCAGTAGTCTGACTCTCTGTGTTCTTCCAGTGAGTAAAGACCTGATCTAATCCAGTGCTTTATCTGAGATGCCAGCATTGTGTAGTCTGGTGCAGAGGGTGGAGTGTGAGATGGTATCCCACACAGCAGAGCAGTCGAGGAGGATGGCTGTGCCTCTGTGATCTAGTATGATGTGTATGTCATCAGTGGCTGCTACGAGTGATGCTTCATTGCTGTGGTTGCTTCTGAATCCGGACTGGGATGGGTCCAGTATTTGGTGTCCCGAGGAATTTGGTGAGTTGCTGGTTGACAGCCTTTTCCGTTACTTTGGCTGGGAAAGGGAGCAGAGAGATGGGTCTATAGTTTTTGAGCTCCCTTGGGTTGGCGTTGGGTTTCTTGAGCAGCAGGTTGATTTCAGCGTGTTTCCAGTCCGATGGGAAGGTGGCGGTCTTGAGGGAACCCTAGTTCGGCAGAGCTCCAGTGCTATGGTGGCGCTGGCCAGGTTAACGATATGATGAGGACACAGATCCTAAGGTGCTTCAGAGTGGATGAAGGTCATGAGTCTTTGGGTGTCCTCTTTGGTGATGGGGATCCAGGAGTTCAGGATCTGGTGAGGTGCTGGGTCTGTGGTGGTGGGCGGTGCGGGTGGGTTTTGGTTCCTGAAGCTTCATAAATGTCCTTGATTTTTCAATGAAATAAGGTGGCGAGGTTGTTGCAGAAGTCTTGGGGGGTGGATGAGGTGTGTGTCTCAGGGTTTGTGAACTCTTCAATATTGGCAAAGAGCTTGTTACTGTTGTGAGCGCTGGTGCTGAGGTGTCCGTGAATGGTGGCTTTTTTGGCAGCTCTGATGTTCTAGTGGTGCATGGTGACTGCATTCTTGTAAGCTGTGCGGTCTTTGGTTGATTTGCTGTTCCTCCATTTCCATTCCAGTCATCTGAAGGAGCATTTGGATTCTTGTAGGTCTGCCGTAAATCTTTTAGGTGTTTTGCTCTGTCGGTTTCCTGCTGGTTTCCTTAGGGGGGCTACGTTCTTGGCGCATTCTGAAAGCCATCAGTCTAGATTGTGTGCGACTTCATATGTGTCTGCTGCATCCGGTAGGAAGGAGTAGTTGAGAGCTTTGGTGAGTTGTGCTTCTGTAACTTTGTCCCAGCATCTGCCGAGGGGGTGGGGTCACAGTGGTGTGCAGTGTTCTTAGTGAAGGTAAAGTGGACGCACTTGTGGTCGGTCCAATGGTGTTCAAAGGTGTGAGAGATGGTGATGTCGTTCCCTGCTGAGAAGACAGGGTTGAGAATGTTCCCAGCACTGTGGGTAGTGTCCTTGATGAGTTGTTTGAGGCTGAGTGTTCTGAGGTTGCCCAGGAGGTTTGTGGTTTTGGGGTCATTGTGGGTATCAAGGTGGAAGTTGATGTCGCCGAGTAGGAGGAGGTAAGTGCTCCAAGAAATGGAGTTTGAGCTATGTAAAAACCGGGAGGAGAGGGGAACAATAGATGTGTAGCGGTTGCATGATGCTTCTAATGGCCTTGTGACATTAAAAATGACAATTTTTTTATGTCACAAGGCCATTAAAAGCATGCGTCTGCTGCATATTTTTATTGTTTTTTTCCCAATTTTTTTACGTAGTGCCTCTCATAAATGGGAAGCACTTAACAGGAGCACTACATACATTTAACTCTGTAAATGTAAATAGTGCTCATGTTAAGCGCTCCCATACTGTGAGAAATCTAGTTTGTGCTATGTAATATTGCACCTCAGCCAGTGGAAGCAGTGCTCTCATGCTGTTTACATTAGTTAACAGCATAAGAGCACTGCAAGGATTGATTGGGACAGAGGAACACAGTGCTCCATCGGAGACCGATGGGGCTGTTTGTCTGGTTCCCCATCTCCCAAACGCCGATGACAGGGAAAGCCTGAACTACAAATGTCAGACTGGCTGCAAGCAAAATACCGACCAACGTGACATGCGTAGTTCGATAAACAGCCCCAGCTGGCCATAGCATCTAAACCATGCATCCAGCATTACACCTTCTGTCTGCCAGCATAATGTATGCAGTATTCTTGCTGGAAGGCAGGGGTTCAATGCCCTCTTGCCCTCATAGAGGAACCGCCCCTGAGGGGAGTACTTACTCTGATGTAGTATTATTTATTAACGTTTAACGGTTAGCAGCCATTTCATGGAAGCACTCAATCTTTCTTATCACCAATAAGAATTGGTATGGTGAGCAAAGTAGAGCTTGAGGTAACAAACAGTACTACGAATCAACATGATGCAAACAATTGCAACAAACGTATTGGCTAAAATGTAGCATGTCCGGTTGGGGCCTTTCCGTTGTTTGTTACTATTTGTGATGGTTTACAACCTCCTTGTGCCTTTCGAATTGAAAGCCTTCATTCCAATAACACCAAAATAACGACAGTAAACGAGGGAAACAAAGTGTTACTTCTTTTGAGCTTTTTTAAAGAGTTTTTTTCATTGTAGCACTGTTTTAGTCTTTTAAATTTTTTTGGTTACTAAAAAGTGGAAGGGAAAACCAATAGAATTAAATATACACACGCACTCCATCAAAAATATGGAAATATTTTACAGTCACCCATATTTTCTCCAGTTTAAACCATTCATTCTATCAATACTCAGATCATAATTAACACATTAAACAAAGTGTAATGTGTTTTTCTGGCTTTTTTAATTTTTTTTCATTTTCAGAGTTTTGGCCTCCGAAAAAGAATGGTCCTCATTGAAAAGCTGCTTAATACTGGACAACCTCGCTGCATCCTTACAAGTTCTCCTAAGTGGTCATGTGAAGCTGTTGCTGTCTCTTTGGACTGGAAGCCTAGGACTAGTACCCACACACCACAAGACGTTTCCTAACATTGGTTCTGGTCTATGTAAGTACATCAACCTGGCTTTTGGAGTGTAATGCCAAGGACAACCCCTCTCTCTGTCATACTTTGATTCCTGCTTCAGGATGCCATTCTCTGGAAAATTAGTTGTGCACAGTGACTGGTCAGCACAATGTTTTTCACTCTCTCTGATCTAGAGTACTCTCTGCAGATTACTGTTTCCATTTTCATGACAAAGCTATTCAGGAACTGAAAACTGACTGATGGCAAGGAAGTGAATTGCATTGAAGGGCGTTTCCTCCTTTAAAATGAAAAGAGGCTTAGCCCTTCCCCGGACCCCTAACCTCAATGCTCCATCCGGCCTGGTGTTGTTGGGTCTGAGAATGGCCTTCACTCTTAGCCTTTAACATTTGTCTCCACTGCCATCTCATTCTGGTGATACTCCCCCTGCCCTACCCACAAGAGAGTCCACATCACAAAAATATAGCAGTGCAAGTGCTGATGTAACGCCAATTTCACTTTTGGCCTGACTGTTTTCTAACATAGTTGAAGAGCTGAGGCACCAGTATTTTATCTCCTTAGACAGTGGTAGAGTTGCTTTAGTTTTCAAGGAATGATTTGCTTTATGCTGGTCATGTGGCAACATATTCTGACAATTCTAACATATTTACAGAACAACAGGACACAACACAATTACATAACACAAAGCAAAATAAAACTAGAAATAAGAAATATCAGGACAACTGTCCACCACATCACCATAACAATTAAATGCAGAAGTCAGTCATTACCCCAATAAATCTGCTATCATAATACAGAGAAGAAAGATGTCCGCACCAAGAACTATGTTATTTACCTCTACATTCATATAGTAGTCCAGACTCCAGAAGAATGATGGCCACTTTAGCACCATCCTCTTCTGTCTGATTCAGGATAAACCAGAGTTGTTCTTAGACATCTCCCGATTCATGACAGCAGGAGAGCAGATTCATGTCATCTTCCACCAAACTAGAGTGCTGCCCTCAATGTGATAACCATGAAATCCCCATTACTCCCTGCCTCTGGTCCCAGTTCCCAATTAGCACAGTGATGCTCCACTCCAACAAAATAAAAATCATCCACAAAACAAAAAAAAAGAGAAAATTAAAATCATGTAATTGAAAAAAGAAAATAAAGATCAGTTACAAAAAGTCAAAATAGTGAATACAAATGCTACACTTAGAATATCGTCAGCATTAGAAATATAGCACGACAAGAAATACAGATGAAAGCTAAAAAGATAAAAAGGCGAAACCCAAACTTAGTGGAATAGGCAAAAACGTGCACAAAAAGAACAAGCATTGGCAAATCCAACAGGTCTTGCCTATGCAAGAGCTATTGGCTTTGACACTGTGTTTTGTCATGTTGTACACCAGTGTAGCTGCTGTCCAACACTGCTAACAGTTATTTGCATGGGGTGTCAGAGTAGAGTGGGGGAGAAGAGTGTCGTAGAGTGGATTTGATTGAGTGTCACAAGGTGGAGTGTGGTGGAGTGGGATGGATTCGATTGGAATGGAGTAGGGTGGGCTTGATTGGAGTGGGGTGATTTGGATTGGATTCACTGCTTTGGAGTGGTGTGAACTGGACTGGAGTGGAGTGGATTGGATTGGAGTGGGGTGGACTGAATTGGAGTGGGGTGGGCTGGATGGAATGGATTGGAGTGGGGTGCACTGAACTGGGGTGGGGCGGATTGGGATAGAGTGGGGTGGACTGGAGTAGACTGGGGTGGATTGGGGTAAGTGGAGTGGATTGGGGTGTTGTGGGCTGCAGTGGGATTGACTGGATTGCAGTGGGGTTGGGTGGATTGGCGTGGGGTGTGTTATGTTGAATTAGAGCAGGGTGTATTTGAGCTGGGTGGATGGAAATTGGATGGATTGTGCTGGGTGGGGTGGATTGGATTGGAGTTGGGTGGATTGGATTGGAGTGGGCAGATCAGACTGGAGTGGGTTGGGATAGATGGATTGGATTGGAGTGGGGTGGCCTGAACTGGGATGGGGTGGATTGCACTCAGAATGGGGTGGATTGGAGTAGAGTGCGGTTGATTGAAGTGAGTGTGGTGGATTGGAGTGGGGTATATTGGAGTGTGGTGAAGTGGGGTGGATTGGATTTAAGTGGGGTGAACTGAAATGGCATGGGTGGTGTGGATTGGATTGGGTTGTGGTGGGTTGCAGTTGGATGGACTGGACTGCAGTGGGGTGGGTAGAGTGAGGTGGACTAGATTGGAGTGGGGTGTGTTGGATTGGATTGGGTGGAATGGAATGAAGTGGATTGGAGTGAGGTGGATTGCATTAAGATGGGGTGGGTGGATAGATTGGAGTGGGTGGACTGAACTTGGGTGGGGTGAATTGGGATGGGTGGATCGTAGTGGGGTGGATTGGATTGGCTGGGTGGATGGGATTAGGGTAGAATGAAGTGGAGCGGGGTGGACTGGGATGCAGTTGGGTGGACTGGATTAGGGTAGAGTGGGAGGCTTGGAGAAGATTGGGGTGGATTGGAGTATAGAGGGGTCTATTGGTGTGGGGTGGACTGGAGGAGGTGGATTGGATGGAGTGGGGTGGATTGGACTGGAGCAGCGTGGCAAGGGGTGAATTGAATTAGAGTGGGGTGGACTGGAGTGCGGTGGATCGGAGTGGGGTGGATCAGATTGGGGTGAATCAAATTGGGGTGGATCAGGCTGGGGTGGGGTGGATTGGAGTGAAGTGGATTAGGGTGAAATGGATTTGGTGGGGTGGATTTATTAGAGGTGGATGAATTGGATTGGCTGAGGTGGATTGGATTGTGGTGGGGTGGGGTGGATTGGACTGGACTGGGTTGGGGTGGGTGCGGTGAGGTGCATTGCATTGGATTCGATTCGATTCGATTCGATTCGATTCGATTCGATTGGGGTGGGTGGATTGAAGTGGGGTGGGTGGGGTGAATTGGAGTGGAGGGGAGGGGATTGGGGTGAATTGGATTGGAGTGGGGTGGATTGGAGTGAAGCTGATTGGACCGATGTGAGGTGGATTAAATGGAGAGGAGTTGAGTGATATAGAGTATAGTATAGTGCCCATTTAGAGTAAAATGGCATGCAATTGAAGTTGGCACTACACAGAGCTTTATAGGGCAGACAATTATACCGGACCCAACCAGCGAAATCAAGCTTGCCCTCAATGAATTGTGAAATGGAATCAAAAGTCAGCTTCGCAGTGGTGTTTTAATCTGGCTAGCTAATACAAAACTTTCTAATCTGTGGTATCACATTTTTCGATAATATTCTGTCACAGTTTCAGGCCTCTTGATTTAGCTGCCCTCAAAAGCATTTGCTGATGCATCAAGGGGAACCAATAGCCTTACTGAATCTGTGAATTTATTTTAATGATTGAGTTGGGGAAATTACACCAAGAGTTTTCGGGCAACTTCGGTATTTTCAAGAAACTTGCTAACTGCAACCCTGCCTCAATGAGCATTTTCGGTAAATAGAAAGAACTCAATGCAACATCGACTGCTGTAGCGTGATATAGCCAACCTAAGCATGAAGCCAGATTTAAGCATGTTAGTCTCCCATCTTCAATATGTTAACCGCGATCATAACATTTGAGAAAATAAAGATAAATAAAGGGCGGACTGGCATTTTAATAACCACAACCTATCTCACTATTGATAAGGGAAGATGCTGGCATTTGGTCAAAATGGAAGATGCCTTTTTGAGAGTGGTCATGTAGTTCAATTTCTAAACCTCCGAAAAATCAAGTGTAACAAAGATTCCTAAATACCTCATAGGAAAAGTATCTAAATAATGCTCTTGCATCTCTCTAGGCAATGTTTCAGGAAGACAACGGAACAACAAAGTTTCGGTTTTAGCTCGGTTGATTTTATAACCCTTGATATCTGAAAAGGGCTGGATTTTTTTCTAGAGTGTTTAGAACATTTTGGGGGGTTCCTGCTAAATAAAGCATGATGTAATCTGCAAATAGTTTACATTTTGGGGCACCCTCCAAAGGTGGCACAATTGCCGGGTCGTTTCTGATGGCAGATGCCAAAGATTCCACAAAGAAAAAAGGAACAGCAACATCGGGCATCCCTGGTGTGTGCCCCTTTGTATGGGGATTAAGCCAGTTATCTGCGAATTAATCATAATCTTAGCCTCAGCTTTAGTATATAAATTGTGCAGCAGCCCAATTAGCTTGGCAGGGAAGCCAAAGCGTGATAGAACCGTAAACAGGACCCCCAACTGGACACGATCAGATGCATTTTTGGCGTCCAGCATCATTATAGCAGCTTTAATATTATTAACAGAAAAGTAATGAATAGCTTGAACAAGAAAGTTTGTGTTTCCAGAAATAGATCTTTCTGTCAAGAACCTGTTTTGGTCCCCATTTACCACTGAAGCGGCTGCAGGAGCAATTAGTAATGCCACAATTTTGGCAGAAAGTTTATAGTCTGCGTTGAGCAGACTGATCGGCTGATAGGAGCCTGGGAGCTCAGGTGGCTCATCCTTCTTTAAGAAGCTCACTATAACTGCTTCAGTAGTCTTTTGGAATTTTGTTCACATTAAAAAATTCATCAAACAGGGTAAGCAGAGGATCTACTATTTGAACGGCAAATATCTTGTAAAATTCTGACAGTATACCGTCACTGCCACATGCTTTGGCATTAGGAAGGTTTTTAATGACTTTCAACAGTTCCATAAGTATTAGGATCGACTATACTTTTCTGCAATGCCTATCTACCTAAGACTGGAACTCTAACCAGATTAAGAAATGCATTGAGTAGATCAGGTGGGAGTTTTTTCTATATGAATAGATATTGGCATAATGTTCTAAAAATACTCTGTCTATTTGCTCGCTATCAGTTATTAGGATATGTTGGGCCTGGACCTTTTTGCAGGGTCATCCCCAAACTTTTTCCCTCCTTCCTCCTATTTTTCCTGACCTGTTTTTGTTGACTTTAGAACTCTGAGCACTTTACCACTGCTAACCAGTGCTAAAGTGCACACGCTCTCTGTGTAAATTGTACTGTTGATTGGTTTATCCATGATTGGCATATTTGATTTACTAGTAAGTCCCTAGTAAAGAGCACCAGAGGTGCCCAGGGCCTGGAAATCAAATGCTACTAGAGGGCCTGCAGCACTGGTTGTGCCACCCACATATGTAGCCCTGTACTCATGTCTCAGACCTGCCACTGCAGTGTCTGTGTGGGCAGTTTTAAACTGTAAATTCGACTTGGCAAGTGTACCCACTTGCCAGGCCTAATCCTTCTCTTTTCCTACACGTAAGACACCCCTAAGGTAGGCCCTAGGTAGCCCCATGGGCAGGGTGCAGTGTATGGTTAAGGTAGGACATGTACTAATATGTTTTATATGTCCTGACAGGGAAATACTGCCAAATTTGGTTTTCACTCTTGCAAGGCCTCTCTCTTTCATAGGTTAACCTGGAGGCTGCTTTTAAACATGATTAAAGCATAGATTCGCTTTGGGAGCAGATAGA
This sequence comes from Pleurodeles waltl, assembly GCF_031143425.1. Lineage (NCBI taxonomy): Eukaryota > Metazoa > Chordata > Amphibia > Caudata > Salamandridae > Pleurodeles > Pleurodeles waltl. The sequence goes on along the minus strand of NC_090436.1, from coordinate 750,563,128 downwards.
CATGGAGTTTGGGACCTCTGAACTCACAATTTAAAAATACATCTTTTAGTAAAAGTGATTTTGAGATTGTGTGTTTGAAAATGCCACTTTTAGAAACTGGTCATTTTCTTGCTTAAACCATGTTTGTGACTCTGCCTGTTTGTGGATTCCCTGTCTGGGTTAGTTTGACATTTGAGCTGTTTGCACCTCTCTCCAGACAGTGACACAAAGGGGGCTGGGGTGTAGCCTGCATATTCTGATGAGCCATCTGTGCTAGGAGGGAGAGGAGGAGTGGTCACTCGCACCTTAAAGGGCTGTACCTGCCCTCACACAATGCAGACTCCAACCCTCTGGTGTGTGTCTGAGGCCTTGCCTCGGCAAGGCAGGATTTCACAAACAAGAGAGACTTTTCTTTGAAGTAAGCCTACTTCAAAAGCCAAAATGGGTATAAGAAGAGGACCCAAAACCACAGACTTTAGACATTTCTTGGGGTAGACACTGTACCTCACAGACACTTCTGGACAAGAAACCTGCTGGTGAAGAATCCCAGAACCAGACCTGCCAAGAGGAACTGCCTGGCTGCCCAAAGGACTAACTGCGACTGTTTTTCTGAAAGGGACTGCTGCCTTGCTGTTGCCCTGCTGCTCTCTGGTTGTGTTGAGAAGTGCTCTCCAAGGGCTTGGATAGAGCTTGCCTCCTGTTCCCTGAAGTCTTAGGACCAAAAAGACTTCACTCCTGCAACTGGACTCCTTGTGCAGTGAAAATTTGACGCACAGCCTGCTAAAAATGACTCACAGCCTGCCCCGCGGTGAGAAATTCACTGCACGCCAAACCGGAATGACGCAGCCCAACTTCGCAAGAAGAACATCGACACAGCGCCAGCGTAGCGACCGGAACTTCAATAAATGGCCCACCGGATCGATGCACAGCTGACCTGGGATGAAGCAGCCTGAATTCCAGAGAGGAACTAACGCAGCGCCTGCCCTGCAGGAGTAATTTCCAGGCAACACCCACTGGATCGACGCAGCACTTGTGACTTTGCTCCCCAAGCCCAGGATTCCACGCACCATCCCTTAGGCACCAGACAACCCAGCAACCTGAAGAGGAACCAAGTCTGCGCACAGGAAATCGATGCAAAGTCTTCCCCTGCGTGGAAAATACCTACGCAAGCCGGTGTGCGAAGGGACAAAACTGACGCACACCTTCCCGTTTTCCACGCATCGCCTCCTCTGCAGCCCCTTGCAGAGATTTTGAACGCAAACCAAGTACTTTGTGCTTGCAAGAGACCTTTATTGTTTTTAAGAGACAGTTATTTGTTTTTCAAAGACTTAAGACACTTTATATCACTTTTACAGTGATATCTCAACAATTACTTATTGCATTTTAATCGTTTTTGACCTGCATCTTATCAAATAAATATTATATGTTTTGGTAAACACTGTGTGGTGTATTTTTGTGGTGCTATATGGTGTTACTGTATGATTTATTGCACAAATACTTTACACATTGCCTCTTAAGTTAAGCCTGACTGCTCAGTGCCAAGCTACCAGAGGGTGGGCACAACGAGAGCAGTCATATGTAGTCTCTTGTATCAGATTGAAGTCCCATCAAATTAGAACTAGTCCTGTTAAAGGTGATAAAAGATCGTAAAGATCCTGCAAAGTTGTCACCTTATCTTCTATGGGACCATAAAAACTAAATAAATGGATTGTTGTATAGTTAGTTCTTACTAACACTAAGATCCATTGGGCTTTCGGATTCTGCACTACCTACATCACTTTGCCTGTAAACTTTTGAGTGAATAAAATAGCGACCCCAGTAACTGCTGCATTTGCAAATGCAAAAATAGCCTGTGACATATAGTTTGGGGAAGCCGGCTGTTTAACATTAACTTTAAGATGCATTTCTTGAAAAAAATTATTTGCGCCCCTGCAGATCTAAGCCACAGCAAAATAGATCTATGTTTGATTGAATTATTAATGCCATTCACATTGCATGAAATGATCCTATGTTTATTCTCTGTTAAACCTTGATTAATCATACTGATCTTATCACATCTGGCCCCCACTCATTAACCCCAGCATAGAAGTCAAGGGTCCTCGTTGCCAATATTGCCCGACTCTCTTCCTTCCACTGTGTATAAGTGTCTTTTAACCTCGATAGAGCATTAATTATACTGTATAGTATCTCCTGATTATCTTTATTATCCGCTTGCACCTCCCCACCAAGGGCTCCTCGCACCCCCTTCAAACCTCCCACTCTCTTTGCCCCAGAGGCCCTCCTTGCTCAGAACCTCTAGGAGAGCTAGCCACCCACTTCCTCCATGCATTTCCACCAACCTCCACCCCTCACCCCCACCAGCCCCATCCCCTTGATAATGGGGCATTGGCAGGGTGCTAAAGCAGGTCTGTAGAAAAAAGTGAATTGGAGGACGCCCATCTACCAGTCTAGTTTTCCTGGCCAATCTACGAACTGAAAAATGTGTGCATGACCTTTGTGTAGGACTTTTAGTTTCAACTGCTGAACTATTCCTGCAGATGCCCCATAAGTTTTAAAAATGTTGATCATGCCCTTCAGCTCCTTGCAATGTTGTGCCACCATAATAGACCTGTCAGAGAAAACGCTGAATGAGAAATCATCGGCTGTGTAATATACCCTATTTTTGATTGCACAGGATAATATTTGTTCTTTGACCCTAAAATCTCCAAAATTGACTAGAAATTAGGATTTTGGTTTGGTGATACTTTTTGCACTCGAGTGATGGTGAGGTCTGCTGCTTTCGGAGCCATGTTGGGGTAGACATACTTATTTATAAGTTTGGTTACTATTGCTGTAATTGTGGTCCCAGTTCCTCAACCTTCTGGGATACCAATGAACTACAAGTTAATCTGACAAGATCAGTTCTCAAGATCATTGAGTTTGCACTTCAAATCAAGAAAGTTCAAACTGCAGTTTTCAAGATGTTGAGTCCATCTTTAGCTTGAAACCTTCGCAGTCTGAGATTCTTTGGTCCGCCTGGGATACCCAGGCACTTTAAAGCTGCATATTAGGATTAAGTTGAATGAGTTATTCGCCAGTTTCATTATGGGCTTCTTACTGGGAGATCTTCAGATCACAAATTTTGGCCAGTATCTGATGCAGAAGAGTTTTGACTGAAAGTGGGTTTGCCGAAGGTGAGGTTATGTTTTGCTGCATTAGCTCTGAAACCTTAGGGGAAGAGGAGACCCTTGAAAGAACAGTAATTTCTCCATCCTCCTTCTGAACCAGATCTGGAGTATCACTGTTTCTCCCCTCTGCAACTGTGCCTGGTCTTCCCACTGACTGGTCTTCATAAGCCTGTGAGTCCTTCATGTTAGAGTTACTGTTAGTGATGGTATATATGGGATAGAATATTACGACCCTTAATACAGCTTCTCCATCGGCAGGAATGCCATCAGTGGTGGAGCTGTCTGACGCTAGCCACTGCTTGAAGGCCACTACAGTCTGATAATTTATGTCAGTCATCTTTGTCAGTCGCGTTACCTCCATATCTGCAGACAGAAGGTTGGGCTTCTCCTCCTGGAGTCCGCCATATTTCTGAGGCAGACATTGTGGGTTTCCTGTTGACTGTATCCCGCAGTAATGCTGGTATTCTAATTGGGTGGATATTATCTGTCGCAGGTTGTACACCTTCTGATAATTGTACAAACATCCCTGCACTGGCTGAACAGACCAGACTAGCCATGCTTTTTCACCCAAGGAGTAATTTGAGGCTATTTGATGCATTTTGTTCCCGATGTTTAGAGACCTTGGAAGATTTACTGGCAACACAGGCTCACAGCAAAATGTCCCAAGAGAGTCATCCCTGCTTGCTTCTTCTGTCTGTGAGCCGATTCATTGGTACCCGCCGTGAGAGTTTGGATAAGCTAGTTTGGCTAGGCAGGCAAGAGAACGCAGCTCAGGCAACCACAAGCCACATCCACAACTATGCGGACCACCTATGTGGCTTTCCTTGCTTGCCGCTACTTGAAGGAACCCCAATTGGGCCCTCCAGACTGCTTCAGTTATTGCCGTATAGTGGCTGGGATCTTATGCCGGCTACTTATATTCCAAAGACATACTCCTGGGCCATCCTGTTATATGGTTGATTATGAAGGCCCCATCTCTTGTTCCTGTTATTTCTGGGCCTGGGCAGTATTTGGAGTGCTTGCTGTGGGCCCCTTAGACCTTCACAGATTGTGAGACTCAGGGCACGGACACAGATTATGACTTTTTGTAATACTTAACAATTGTCTCTGTCCAGTCAACAGAGCCAATTTAAAACTACAGTGTGTGCTGTGTTTCTCTGTAATACTCATAAAGCCTGTTGCACTCGTCCAAGATACTGAAGTACGCATCATGAATCACCACCTGATCTATCAGCCAGCCATGCTGGGGCACAGTCTTTATTTGCGTGGTACAGCAAGGCGTGTGCGATATGCCTTGATAGCAGGAAATGCCATCGCTACCTTTTGCATCGCTGGAGCTTCTCAAGCGAACCACCTTACTGCTTGCTGTACTTCCAGGGGGGTGTTTGCTGTTCGTTGATGTGCTTTCCACTTTTCAGCTGTATGTGGTGTACCAGCTAATTGGGCCCGGAGGTGTAACATTGCAGCTGCGGCCTCAGAAAGCTTGCATTCACCTAGTAATGGAAAAATATAGCTGGGTCACTATTCCGAAGCTGGATCCAGTTGCTCAGGGGCCCAGCCAATGCTCGTTGCAACTGTTGCTTGCTGCCATCTTGGAGCGCCCTCCGCTTCCTCCGGAGACCAGACCTAGTCACAGGGCATGACGGGAGCACCATTGACCACTGTGAAAGGTTTTCCAGTTTCTGGTTTTCAGTGAGCTGGCAGCTTTGAGCAGCTATGCAGGTCTTTTTATTGTACTTCTTATGATTGTTGCCAATTTAGCTGGTTCCTGCACTGAGCTGTCCAACCTGATATGTTGTTTAAATGTTTTAATGTCCAAAGTACTGTAGGCCTATGGGAGTTCGGGTTAACACTTTGTAAGTTAGTTCTATGGGGTCTACTTTCAATATATAAATTAAGAAATGTACTCACTTTCAGCTCATTTAGAAGGGGTTTGCATACATAAGATGGGCCGTTATTATTTTAGCAGCGTGAGGTTAACATTTTCACGTTGATTGTTGAATACGCAATATGACTAAAATATTAATATTAGAACTTTAAAATCACACTTGACATTTATCACATCTTTCTACGTTATCGTTCAGCTAAATTGAATTTGCAGACACTCAATCCTATCAAGCTGTGCTAAAAACAAACCATCAAACTGCGACTATGAAATGTCAACACCACTTTGTTGCTGAAATGAAGGGATAATAAGATTATATTGCAGCTGGATTCCACAACCATCTATTCCACTAATTTTGATTGTGTTTACCTCCATGCAACAAAAACAGCCTCCATAAAAACAATATAAACAGGGCGGTATTAAGGGATTGGCATTGCAAAATCAGATTATCAAGATGGTTGTTTAATCATTCTCGCTTGTTTTTTAATGCAAACTCCAACAACATACATAGGTGACTGCAAAAGAGTTGTTTTCCAATTAGTTCCCTGACACACCAATTTCATACTTACATCTCCATCAAAACCAACAAAGATTCAGCTGTGCTTCTTACAATGCAAATTACAATAGAGGGAACTCCCACATCTCGTGGCATTTTATATGGTTTTTACTCATATTTATAGAGACAAGCGAGGTGGAATTTTTTAAATAAGGCAAATTGGCACAAAAAGCAGATTGCCCAAAATGTTCGTGCTTTATTTTACCAAGGATGGAGTTCTAAAGCCACGTTCATGATTTCTTGCCTTTTACATTTTGAATATGTTATGTCGATAAACTAGATCCAATCCATTCTTATTCAACAGAATTGAGAAAATGTAAAAGTTTGCTTAGCCTTGAAAACTGAATACAAAAATCAAATGTTAAAGTTTCTTCCAAGTATCATTGCAAGTATTTAATAAACAGTTATCACTGACACAAAGACAGTTCAGCAGCAATAGGCCATCTCAAGTTTGACTGAGAGGGTAAGTCATAGGTGCGAGTTAAGGGAGAAGCCAGAAATTGAAAATACCTACCACTGTGAACCAAAACTCTAATAGCACCAAACGAGAGAAACAAGTGAGACCGACCCCCAGAAGAGTCCCTTGTCTCTTTCATCCATGATTCTATTAATTCTTTCTCTCACACCTCCGTCCACACGCTGATATTGTATTGTATTGTATTGTATTGTATTGTATTGTAATCGTATTTATATAGTGCTTACTACCCCTGACGAGGCGTCGAAGCGCTATATATATATATCCACTATTTTACCTTAACATTCGGTCATCCATTCATTCTTTCATTGTTTAGTCTTTTCCCATTCCCATCGGACATTCCACTCATACATCCGTTCATGTATCATCATCTATGCATGCATCATTCCATCCAGCCACCTATACACCCATCCTTTGACATACCCAACATAGCCACACATCCATACCCTCGGATTTCCTTTTACTCTGCTATCCTTTCACCTGTCCACCTATTTATCCACTCTCTCATTCTTTCATCCACTCATTCATCTACCCATTCATCTACTTATTCATTCATCCACCCAGTCTTCATCCTCCGTATCACACTTCTTATCTTTCTTTCGCTCTTTCTCCCACTCAATATCCCGTTCTCCCGTCCCTTTTTTATCTACCCATATTTTGTCCTTCCTTGCTGCCATGTGTTGTCCTATTGACACTGGTATTATTTAAAGAGTAAATTATGAGCCTTTGTTTGCCTAGCTGCATACATAAAGTCCCATGAAGAGGCTAATCCTAGCTGCAGTCTTTAAAGGCCTATCATATAAACATTTCCAATATTTGCTCAGCAATATAAATAAAATGTGTCCTTAATCCCATATGATTGACACAAAGTCTACGTTCAACACCCCATAGTATGGCAAAGTCTCACATTGGACTGTATTTGAAATGTTAAGCATACCCATTTTATTCGGAATTGATGTATTCATTTGCAACTGAAGGGCATTAAAGAAAGAGTATGGAATCGGTAAAAAGGAGACTGCGGTGAGAAATTATGTGAAATTCACATAAAACTGGTACCTGTGCATGTGATGGGTAAACGTATAGCGGGTTGATGTCAAGATGTCGAAGAAGCGAGTGTGGGGAATTATCTATTATCTGTTAAGCTCTAAAACTATTATTTCCATTCCGGTACCTCCTGTACCTAAATTTAGGCCGAGTCAATACTTACAGGTGTAAAACAATAGTCTGTTTATAAAAATGGTGGCAAATGCTAGCAATGTTTTTATGCCTGAATTATCGATTAGGGCAAAAGTTGTTGAATAATATAGGTAAACATTTTTGTCCAGGTTATTACCCCCATGGTAATAATCTTGTGCTGTTAATGGAGAGCACAGACTGCGAATGAGCATAATTTTTATAATTTCTGATCGGATAATAATTATTACTTTTGCAAAAAAAAAAAAACAGGTGTGTAGGAAACTAGATTGTTATGCTATGAAACGCTAAGAAAAGTTCATGTGGTACACATTGGTTAACACAAAAATATAGTTAAAAAAATAATTTAAAAGTCCCATACCAATTTCGTTAAGAGGCCTTGGAGGACCATCCACGTCCAATTTAGCACACCTATATAAAACCTGTCGGTCACACCAGTCAAAAGAATTGGAGGAGTGGTAGCTAGGGACCCTTTACAGCTGCTTTGTAATGGAATGTCAGGATATTTTTATGGTTTATCCTACTCAACGTTTTATCATTATTATATGTGGGGAGTCAGAATCTTCATTTGGACAACAATGCTGAAAGCATTGTCAAGCATGGCTCTGCGAGGTTAAAAACATTTTCCAAGCGGTGTACTAACTCTAACTTCTGCATCAAAAGCAATTACATGGACACCCTGAAAAATGCAGTCAGTAGGTGGCGCCGTTTTCAGGCAGATGTAGTATCTCTGTTCCTATAGGTGTAATTTTCCAAAATTAGGCAAAGTTCAGTAATCTCTTCCACAGTGCTTGAAAATTCTGCAGATCGTTTGGGGATTATTCATTGACACCAGACCACTGATCCAGGTTGAGGGAAGGTCCTCACAAACCCATCTTTAAGTTCACTGTACAGGAGGCCTTTGGAATCGTGCACTTGGCAAGCATGTTTAAAGAAACATGAGGTGTCAACTGAGAAACTAGGTTTGACCCATACCGGATTTCTGCCATTGAAAATGAAATAAAACTTTTACTAAAACTATATAAAGTTCAGGCAGATTTTGTGATAATTTATAACAGCATAAAATGAGTTTAGATTAACAAATCCGATGTTTCAATTGGTTTTGTGAGAGTTATTTATCTCATTATGTATTTTATTTATTTAGTTTCAATGACTCAAAGTTGGGTCTAAAACATGACGACATTCAAATAGTAGACAGAGACAAACCCTAAAGCCATTACAACTAAAAATCATGACCTTAAAACATCCATCTCTAATCAATAAAGCGAAGCCCAATTTTTACAACCATTTCTAAGGCAGAAATGCACGTTATAAGCACTTTTGAAAATATAAAATGCAAATATAAACAATAACATTCAATAACAAATATATAAAGCTCAAATGTATCACTGAGTAGATACAATTAAAAGTGCAAATTCATCTTCTTTCATTTGCCTTAATGGCTGACATGCATCATCTCTATATGCCAGTCTGGATTGATTCTGGTCCTCTTATGAAGCATTGCGTCCCGCAATCCAGGATTTAAAAATAGAGGCAAGTGGGTCATAGAGTGTCTAGATCAAAGAAACTTCCTGGGCAACAAGTGCAGTTTAGTTTTAATACCAAGCTCCGAAGCGTACACCGAAGTCAAATCATAATATATTTTTTCATATATATATATATATATATATACATATATATATATATATATATATATATATATATATGCTTTTGAAGCATTGGGTTTCTACATAACAATACGAAACAAACTGTGTACCGGTGCTCATAAGTCATGCTACATCTAATGAAATGAAGTTTCAGTTTGTGATAAGTACAGTCTCCAAAATGTTCCTGTAATTGTGTAAAAAGTCCAACATAAACAGCAACACTTGCCTCAGGAAGAGGAAAGGAAAAGCCAGTCCCTCTGTGGCAGGCACTGTTTAGCTGGATGTATTATGGAACAACGTATGCGCCAACCACGCATGCCTGAACAATGTGGTCGGAACAATGACTGTATTTTCTCCACGAATGCCTTTACCACGCATGCCTTTACAATGATTTTTCATTATAAAGGCATGCCTAGTAAAAAAGGCACGTGTGGATTTCGCATGCCACCCCACCCGCCCTATAAACACAACTACCCAACCCCCCACCGCCCTAAAAACACAACTAACCCGACCCCCACCCTAAAAACAACCGTCCCCACATAAAAACTGCCCCATCCATATAAAGAAAATTACCCTGACCCCCCCAACCCCACGCCAAAAATTAAACTACCCCAAAGCCCCTGAACCGTCCCAAAAAAAAACTACCCAACCACCCCTAAAAACTACCCTGATACCCCCACCCACTCACCCTGAACCCTACATCCTACCCCACCCACTGTAAAAAACAACCTACCCCACCCCAAAAATAAAACTACCCCACCCCTAAAAACAAAATTACTCTGACTCCCCACCCACCCCTAAAAACATGACCCCCAACCTGCCCTAAATACAAAATTACATCGACCCCCCCACCCCACCCCTAAAAACCTACCAGCCCTAAATACAAAATTACCCCACCCCCATCCGTAAAAACAGAATTACCCCAACCTCCCCACTCCTACCCTAATAACCATAGTACCCCAACCCCCCACCCTAAAAACAAAACTACTCCAACACTCCACCCTTGTCCCTTAAAAAAAATAACCCAACTAAAACCTACCCCCAACCCTCATACAGCCCCACTTACATGACCGAGTCCTATCCCAACCCCCACCCCACCCCTAAAAACAAAATTGCCCGACCCCCCAACCTGCCCCAGAAAACCCGAACCCCCACCTGCCCTAAATACAAAATTACCCTGACCCCTCACCCCGCCCCTAAAAACCCGTCCCCCACCCACCCTAAAACAAAATTACACCAACCCCCTCCCCCACCCCTAAAAATAAAATGACCCCAAACCCTCACCCCGCTCTAAAAACAAAACTACTCTGAAAACTACCCCCAGCCCCACTTACCTGACCATGTCCTCTCCCAGTGCTAACTCCCTCTTTCTCTGCCTTAACCACCCATGTGCCTTCTTCAGCACATTCGTGGTTAAGACAGAGAAAAAGGGAGTCATTAAAGCAAGCATGGTTCTGCTTGCTTTAACAACATTGTTGTGGTTCTGGTGTTGTTGTTCCGGACGTTTCCTTGTGTAGCCTGCATGCTTGTAGCGGGTGTCGCCTTCCTCGTTCTGCACTGTGGTGTCTGCTTTTCCTGCCACCTACCTCTTGCCACATCTACTCGTAGGCAAGTGCCATTGCAGTTGCCACAGTTCAGGGGAGCACCACCTGACCTGCTTTTCCTGTTGGTTGCCGCATGTGTTACTGACGTTGCCCCATCCCACACTGCAGCTTCAATACAGCTCTCGGTTTTCAGGCAGGCTTCTCTACATGCTTCTGCTGGGCTTCGCGCTCAGGTTAAGGAGAGCAGTTCTGCTTTTCACCTTATGCTTAAGAACAGTATAGATCTAATCCCGGCTAAAATGTGTGACATAATGCCCAGAACATAGGGTATTTGACAAGTCCCCTATGTGCTAACTGCCGCCGATGTCAAGAACGGGGTCACTAACGGAGGGGACAATCAGTAGGACCTAAAGGGTTAAATGTAAGTGATGAAAATATCTCATTAAATATACCTTTAATGAATTTACATCAATCTATTGTTGACAGACATGCTATCACTTGTTTCAATGTTTTGGATGTACCAGTCAGTGGGTACAGTTGTCACAGAGACCAAATTTAGACAACAAAACAAATACCTAACAGCAGTACCACTGTTGCTCATTGATCACAATAAAAGAGAGAATAATTCAGTCTATTTAATAGTCATTTTCATTTTGGGGCAAAGAATGGCTCATTCTCTTTTTCCTCTTCTTAACTAGTTGCAAAAAACACCACTTATATTACACACTAACATAGAATTTGAACTATATAATGGTTAAAAGAGATGTTTTTGCAGAGAGGACTAAGGTGGCTTGGATACAAAAATGTTTGTCTAAATATGCACAGAAAAGCTCAAACATCACCAGGCCTCCACAGATTGTACCTCCCAGAATTTCTCTCCAAGCTGGTGGTATGGTGCCTTCTGATTATGCCACTGTTAGATAAAATCCTGATCAGCCTCAGGATTTTGTACAGAACTTCTTCATGTGCTGGCTCATACCTAGGACACAATAATTCCTAAGTACTTCTATCCTTTTCTTTGGATTGTTCTTCCACAGAACCTCCAGGAGACTCCAGGGACACATAATTCAATATGCAAACTGCTGTGTTTGTCCCTTTCTCTTTGGCCCTTCTCCTAACCTTGATTCCAATGCTAATGGGTGTTACTGCTACGTCCAATCTTGGTCCCATTGCAAGTAGGCTTATCTTGTGCTCCTTCCCATGGACCGCAGAGCAACTTTAACTTTAACCCTCAATCAACACACTCTCCAACATACTTTACCATTGCTACCTCCGACCTGGTTATGCCTTCACAGTCTCTTGATATTGCTCAAGAATAGCTGGTCTCAAGACTTCACAATCCAACCATCACACTGTTACAGAACTTGCGGGTCCTAACTCAAAGTCTCTTAAGATAACAATGGAATTTCAGGATCCTGCAAGACCAGGTGCCCATTTTGGGTGTTTTTCTATACAAGCCATGCCCATGATGCAGCCTGTGGTTGTTTTCCATCCTGTCATTGAGAGAAGACCTATCAGTACTTTCTGCTGCAGTCCAGCCTCCTCCAGCATTGCAGAAGCCTGCTCAAATTGGTGCTCAGTGGCCTTGCTGATATTCTCAATCAGCTTGATATAAAACAAAAAAAACAGACCATAGGTAACTTAATTTGGACCAAGGCATCTGGAAACTGTGGAACAGAACCAAATGATAGTGAACAATTACGTGAATGCATGTTGTTAATTACCCAATATAAAGTATGGCTTTGATCACAATTGGTAGATTGGTAGAATCTCTTTGGGAAGAACCATTCATGACTTTCATTGCTTGGTGTTATTAAGAATAGTGCAACTCAATAAAACAGCACCAAGCAAAGAACCCAGAAATGCCTGGTAAAAAATAATGATTCTTGTGAACTGCATACCATAAAGATAGTTGTGAATGAACAACTAGGACTCTGGTCATCATATTTGAAATTGCTTGACTCAATACAGTAGGATCCAAAGTCAAAAGATCTGTACCTGTCTATTGACCAATGAACAAATTGCAGTAGTGATACATTGTTAATTGTGTTTTCACCACAGAGCAATACATGTTTACAGAGGCAAAACACAGTACAAGACAGTAGCACTTCCTGGTGGATTATCTCCCCCTGCCTTGTCCCCAACATCGTTATCAACGCTGATTATAAGACACGTAAAGTGTTTAACAGGACACCTCAGACAGTAGCCAAACAGAAGCTCCAATGGTCTTAAATTCAATCCCAAATCAGTGTCTCACTGTGGGCAAAAACAGTCATGGTAAGAGCTAATTACATTTCTTCCTTAAGGAAGTGTTCAGCCTATGAATATTGCCTTTTAGGGTCTTTCTGAATCTCTCCAAAAGGAGCTAAAGTAGTGGATGGCTCAGGCCACATCACCATGGAGTTTGCTCTTTGTTCGAAACTCTATCTTTGGGAGAACAAACTCAAGCAAAAATACTCAGGTTAGCAGGGACCACTGCTGGTGCAGTGGACACTCTTAGAGCTATAGCCTCAGAATATTAGGGCTGTCTCTCCTTGGAAAATGACCAACCTGTAATCAAGGTTTCATCCTCTTTCTAAGTCCTCTCTGTTTGGGTTGTCTGGGACATTGTTCCAGGAACAGCACCCATATCTCCAGTGAAAAGCTAATCTGGTCCAACTAGCCAATAAAGTCAACTGAGACAGACCAAACAATCCACTCTGGGTCTGCTTAAACCTTCCACCCATTCACAGGGATCCAGTTAATTTCCTAGCAGCCAGTTGACACATAGGGCAGGGATGACAGCTACAGTGACCACCCGAGCCAAGAAAAACATCACAATAGGATGTAACCAGACCTAACTGTGCACATCTATTATTCAGTGGAATGTGTTTTATATATACTGAAGAGATAGCAATTTCCCTCCCATCTTGCTCATGCTCGCTTCTCTATTTCACTGTAGTCTGGTCATTCAATTAATACAGGAAGCCTAATGCACATACCTTACACTATTGGGAACAGCCTTAGACACAACCTCTCAATCAACTTCCAGTCCAGCAATGGAAACTAGAGAAATAACAGCCTTACTGCCCCGTTTTGTTGAGAATTGCTGTTTGTAAAGCCTACTGCACTCTTCCCTTCCAGGATTGGTACTTATAACTTTGAGCAGGATGTCCACATTTAGGGACAGAAGGGAAGAACTTGGACATGATCTATTCTCACCGAATGAGCCATCGAGTAATAAGGATAGTAATAATTTGGAAGTGGGATTGAAGGGGAAATTCCAAATGTTGGAAAGGCTAAAGAAGCAGGAACTAGCTAGGTTGTGGGATGGGTTCACATTGAAAACATATTTGGATAACCACAGAATCCCAAGGGGATTAAGGATCCTGTTATATCCCCACATTTGAGAACCTTGATGCAGAGTCATTGAAGTAGTGGGAGGATAACTTATGGGGGCGTCTGTGACAATTATGAAGATACTAATTAGACACGCACATGAGAAGGTCACAAAATGACAGGCAGCAATTGAAGCAATTAAGAAAGAGATTGAGAAAAGTTACCAGAAGGAGGTCATTAAAAATAATTATGAGATTCTGGATCAAGTTATTGAAGATCATCAAATATATCTATGGGATAAGAAACTTAAGAACATTAGGAGAGATTAAATAGATTATAAGGAGGGGAGAATATATACATTTAAAAAGAAATGTGACACTATAAACATACAGGGTGAGGGTAAGAGAGGACTGGATGAAGCCTTGGAAATTGTGTCAATAAGCAGTGGCTCTCGTACTTCAGTGGAGAGTATTTCCTCTGGAGGGAGCAGTTTAGGTATCTCTACCCTACAAGGCCAATCGGCCTTTCTGGTTGAGATGGAGAGGTTAAGATTGGGTAACAAACAGCCAAAAAAGGAACCCAAAACTGAGAAGTGTGGGAGGAGCTGGAAGAAAGGCAAAGGTCGTAATAGATTCTGGCATGCGGACACATTCCAAAAAGAACTAGCACCATCTAGAACTATTGAGAAGGGGATGTGTGAAAATAAAATAACATGTAGTGATTTAGGGGTTGTTAAAAGGTGTTAGTGAATCTGTTTTAATTCACCTGTCTGTTAAAATTAAAGAATTACTTTCATATTAATCCCACATGTGGTATGCCTCATGTTGTACACTCCCTCCACTGGAACACACGGTATCTGATCTTTGTGATTTACAATTGCTGCTTTCTATTATGGATGAGGAACCCATTCCTTTAGAGAGGTTGGCAGATGCTTCAGACATTGTGGAGAACTTGAATATCAGTAGTGAACTTAAAGAACGTTTTAAATTTGTCACTTCAGGTACACATCAAACATTGAGCTATTTCAGGAAAGGGCGACAAAAGAAATTTATAAGTTATATGACATGAGGAGAGGGAGCCATTGTGTGGATTACGGAACAATGACTCAATTGTGGTAAGGGAGGCTGACAAAAGTGGAAACGTGGTGGTTATGAATGGGATGGATTTATACAGGAAATTGACAGGCAACAGTCGGATGACAACTGTTATAGATTAATGTTGTATGATCTGATTAAAGTGACCAAACTTATAAATATCAAATTGGGTGACTGGTTGGAGAAATGTTCAATTTTAGATGAGGAATTTACACATCTGACAGTTAAGAACTGCCGGATCCCATGAATATATATATATATATATATATATGTATATATATATATATATATATATATCCTCCCAAAGATTAATAAGGGGGGGGGGCTTCCCTCCTGGTTGACCCATTATTTTACGGGTAGTTTCTCCTACTGAACGAATTTTGCAATATGTAGATAAGTTCAGCCCTTGGTTTGTAATTTACCATTGTACATCCAGGACAGCAAGAATATTTCGAATACATTTGAGGATACCATTTGGTCTGAGGACCTCATGTTTGTAACATTTGATGTTACTAGCCTCTATACTTGTATACAAAGACATCCTGGCATGCAGGCAGTTGAGTCTTTCTGAAGTACTAGAACTGGTGATTGGGCTTGAGCATAATGGCATGATCATTGTGATGATTGATATTATTTTGACAAAGAATGTCATCCTACACAATGGGCGATGGTTCCATCAAATATAAGGGATGGCGATGGGCTCCAGGTTTGCTCCCTTGTATGCCAGCCTTTTCATGGATTGGTGGGAGAGGGAGCATGCCTAGGGTAGGAGTGCCTCCCTCTGCACTGACAATATAGTCTGCTGGAGGAGGTACACTGAAGATGTCATCATGTTTTGGAAGGGATCTACTGAGCAGTTGATTATTTTGATTATCTCAATGATAACCTATACAATGCCAAACTAACCATGACCCATGACAAGGTGGGGATAAACGTTTTGGATCTTAAATTCTGTGCCAGATATGAATGGGTATATAGTAATGGCATCATGGGCCACAAAGACGTGATTGTCGAAAATTAATACTTTTTTTTTTGTATGTAATGATTGTAATATCTGCAAAGGAGGCAGAATTAGGATCACACATTTTTGTTACAATACGGGACACACCCATGATATACGGCACCACATCACGTGTAAAACCAAATTTGTAACATACTGTTCTGCTTTCCTACTCTTATCTCATAACCGAGCTTACAGAACCTCTCTGGAATGCACTTCTGAGTTTAAAGAAGATATTTATTGTTATTATTTCTTTACCGCAAGGTTCTTGAGAGACGAAATTAGTAGATTGGAAGCACACATTCAAAAGTAGTCGCAGCAATGAAAGCAAAATATATCAAAGTACTTCTCAGTTGCAATGTACACAGCAAATATATGTGATTATATTATAGCACAACTTCAAAGCAAAGCATAAAAGTCCAAATTCATCACCGTATGGGCAAGGCTTTAGGGCCTATGTTCAGCTTCGTCTTTCTGGCGTCTGCAAGTTGATGACTCCGGTCAACTGCAAGAAAGAGATTTTCTACCCAAACGGGAGACAGGCAACTGACGTCTCCGTTCCTGTCTGAAGTCAAGCAGATTCCATCTACCCCTGCTGTAGCCCAGAGTCATCCTTAAAAGCAAACTCAGTGTGAGAACCGAAGAAACTTGGAGAGTGGCCAATTCTCCCGAGCTCACTCGTTCTCAGACTGGATTGCGAGGTAAACACAAAATCTACGTGCTCTTATCAGCTAAGGTCTGGTGTGAAAAACACTGCTTGGTCTACCATGTGGAAAAACACAGCTTGGAAAAAACACAGCTCATCTGCAATGTCTCAACTGCAATGTCTAACCCCTCATTAAAGCCAATAGGCAGCTAACCTAAATATCAAATGTAATGTCTCATGCCATGTCAAAGCCAATAGGCAGCTAAACTGAATACAGAATGTAATGGCTAATGCCATGTCAAAGCCAATAGGCAGCTAAACTGAACAAAACATATAATGGGCTACTGGTGAACATTGAGCAACTAATATGCGCAGTGTTGAAACACAAAGTCATTGGTCAAACACAATTAACAACATCACACATACCTTATAGGCTGTGAATGAGACATAGGGGGTCATTCCGACCCTGGCGGTCCATGACCGCCATGGCGGAGGGCGGCGGAAGCACCGCCAACAGGCTGGCGGTGCTTCCTGGGCTATTCTGACCGCGGCGGTAAAGCCGCAGTCAGAAAAGGGGAACCGGCGGTTTCCTGCCGGTTTTCCCCTGGCCCAGGGAATCCGCCATGGCGGCACTGCTTGCAGCACCGCCATGGGGATTCCGACCCCCTTCCCGCCAGCCTGTTTATGGCGGTGTCCACCGCCAGAACCAGGATGGCGGGAACGGGTGCTGTGGGGCCCCTGGGGGCCCCTGCAATGCCCATGCCACTGGCATGGGCAGTGCAGGGGCCCCCTAACAGGGCCCCACAAAGATTTTCACTGTCTGCTTTGCAGACAGTGAAAATCGCAACGGGTGCCACTGCACCCGTCGCACCCCTGCAACTCCGCCGGCTCCATTCGGAGACGACTTCCTCGTTGCAGGGGCTTTCCCGCTGGGCCGGCGGATGGCCTTTTGGCAGTCGCCCGCCGGCCCAGCAGGAAAGTTGGAATGGCCGGTGCGGTCATTCGGCGGTAACCGAATGGCGGGCGGCGACTGCCGCCCGCCGCGGTCAGAATGACCGCCATAATTTATTAATTGAAGCTTTGCATCAAGGAACATATTTGGGCCATCAGAAACGATGATAGGAGGTATTCTCTGACCTCCCATATGGTGGAACGACATGCAGGGAACGAGGAACTGTGGTTCCATGGCATTGAGCATGTCCACTTGACCCCTGGAGATAGGGATAGGGAATTATAATTAAGACGCAATGAGGCGGGATGGATTCGCTGCTTACATAGCACTGAGATGGACCACAATACTGATGATGAGTTTCATTACTTTTTATGATTATAATATATGTGTCCAATAGTGACTTTGATGACAGGTGGCACTATGTAGCATGGATATGGGCCACAATACTGATGATGAGATTGATCAACCTCCCATGATTACATTGCAGGAGGTACTTTTGGTTGTTAAAAGCATGTGACACTAATAATGGGTAATGGCTCACAATGATGACAGATTTGGATATTTGATATTGGTTTATTGAATATGATGATAGGTGTCTGCTACACGATTTCCTTATTAATAGTGGGCACTTGTGGAGACACACCAAGAGGACAAATGGGTGTGTGTTGAAAGGCACCAGGGAAATGGGAACAACTGCGGGTGTGATGATTACTCACATTGTAATTTATCCTCTTGGCGAAGCATCTAAATGGATTTCATAACTGATGAGATCCTTTGGGGATTATGGAATATGGGTTTGTATTATGAATGGTGAGTGGGTGCCCTTGTAAGTGCCACATTTTTTGGTAATGGAGACAATTTTTTGCAGGTATAGAATTCAAATTGCCTTTTGGAATATATGGTGCATTTAAGGAAGTTTCATACTATTAGTGTATTACAATACACAGCTTGGACAGACTTGTCCCTTGGGTAAATATATAGTGAATGATGGTTCAGTGATATCAGCAAAGACATCAGCTTGAGATGGATGTGGAATTAACACAGATCTGTGGGCTATATTTTTTAGTTTGAGAACTGGGACCCTGGGTGCGTGTTGAAATACCTAGAAAGGGAAAGTGAAGTATATCTCACATTATTTGTTATAACAACAGGAGTTCAGTCCTGTCGGGTGAGATAATGACATAATTATTGGATAGGTTGATACCAGTTGTAATATTTTTGGAAAAAGGAGCCCAGGTGATTGGTAATGTGACGATGCTCAAGTACGATTTTAAAACAACTATTCCGGTGCTTTGCAAGAGGACTCATTTGTTATCAAAGGAGTAGTTACCTTTAACCCCCTGGGTGCCCGAAACATGCTGGACTTGCCCTCGGCCACAGTTGCCCGGTGCCGTGGACAAGACCAGCTCTTCCTGCTATGGGCCCTCAGGGGAGCGCTGATGACCTGGCCTACCCCTCCCAGTACGGATCGGAGGAGATATGCAAAAGCATTTCTCCTCTGATCATGTGGAGGGGGCGAGAGAAGCATGAAAGGAGAGGAAAGGCCTTTCCTCTCTTTTCATGTCTCTCTCAGCATTTCTGCTGCCCAATCGCGATGCAATCTGGCAGAAGAAATGCCCAGTAGACACAAGGGAATTTTTCAAATTAATTTAAGTCAATTTTTGCCCCCCCGGGGGCAGATCGGCCTATTATAATTAGGCTGATCTGCCCCCAGGAAGAGCAGAAACCCCTAGATACCAGGGATATTTTTCTTATTTTTATTTTGGGGGGTTTTCTATGTGGGGAGCAAACACCTAGGCAAGGGTCGCTCCGCTGAGGGGCAAATTGTTTTTTATTAGGCCAATCTGCCCCCAAGGTGGGCAGAAACCACTAGACACCAGGAATTTTTCATATATATATATATATATTATACATATATATAGGGAGCAGCCCTTAGGCAAGTGCAGGTATAAAGAGAAAACAGGTGGAGGATGCCACAGCGCTCGCACATCAACACAGGTTTCAGATTAATGTCTTTATGAAGAAAAATACAATTATCGAAGTCCAGTGGGTGCCAACCAGCCGGGCACCTCCCACAAAAGGTGTCCAAAATCGCTGACTGCAGAGTAGTCAGTGATAACATCAAGTAAATGAACAGAAAGCCAGGGCACACCAAAGCAAATTCCGAGTGGTTGATCCAAGTGGTCAATCAATAAGAGTCAGGATCCAAGAAGTCAGTAGCAGCCGGATGTAGGAAGTTGGCTCTTTATGTACTATTTCAAAGTAAGAAATAGCATGCACAGATTCCAAGGGTTCCCCTTAGAGGTAAGATAGTGGCAAAAAGAGATAATTCTAATGCTCTATTTTGTGGTAGTGTGGTCGAGCAGTAGGCTTATCAGAGGGTAGTGTTAAGCATTTGTTGTACACACACAGGCAATAAATAAGGAACACACACTCAATGACAATTCCAGGCCAATAGGTTTTTGTATAGAAAAATATATTTTCTTAGTTTATTTTAAGAACCATAGGTTCAAGATTTACAAGTAATACTTCAAATGAAAGGTATTTCACTTAGGTACTTTAGGAACTTTGAATTAGCAAAATAGCATGTACAGTTTTCACAAAAATGACAATAAGCTATTTTAAAACTAGAGACACTGCAATTTTCAACAGTTCCTGGGGGAGGTAAGTGTTTGTTAGTTTTGCAGGTAAGTAAACCACCTACAGGGTTCAAAGTTGGGTCCAAGGTAGCCCACCGTTGGGGGTTCAGGGCAACCCCAAAGTTACCACACCAGCAACTCAGGGCCGGTCAGGTGCAGAGGTCAAAGTGGTGCTCAAAACACATAGGCTTCAATGGAGAAGGGGGTGCCCCGGTTCCAGTCTGCCAGCAGGTAAGTACCCCCGTCTTCGGAGGGCAGACCGGGGGGTTTTGTAGGGCACCGGGGGGGACACAAGTCAGCACAAAAAGTACACCCTCAGTGGCACGGGGCGGCCAGGTGCAGTGTGCAAACAGGCGTCGGGTTTGCAATACGTTTCAATGGGAGACCCAGGGGTCTCTTCAGCGAAGCAGGCAGGCAAGGGGGGGGCTCCTCGGGGTAGCCACCACCTGGACAAGGGAGAGGGCCACCTGGGGGTCGCTTCTGCACTGGAGGTCGGATCCTTAAGGTCCTGGGGGCTACGGGTGCAGTGTCTTTACCAGGCGTCAGGTTTCTTGAAGCAGGCAGTCGCGGTCAGGGGAGCCTCTGGATTCCCTCTGCAGGTGTCGCTGGGGAGGGGTCAGGGGGGTCAACTCTGGCTACTCACAGGGTTGCAGTCGCCGGGGAGTCCTCAATGTAGTGTTGTTTCCCCGCAGGTCGAGCTGGGGGCGTCGGGTGCAGAGTGCAAAGTCTCACGCTTCCGGCGGGAAACGTGTGGTCTTTAAAAGTTGCTTCTTTGTTGCAAAGTTGCAGTCTTTGTGGAACAGGGCCGCTGTCCTCGCGAGTTTCTTGGTCCTTTTAGATGCAGGGTAGTCCTCTGAGGCTTCAGAGGTCGCTGGACCCTGTGGAACGCGTCGCTGTTGCAGTTTTTTTTTAAGTGGGGTGACAGGCCGGTAGAGCTGGGGCCAAAGCAGTTGGTGTCTCCGTCTTCTCTTCAGGGCTTTCAGGTCAGCAGTCCTTCTTCGTCTTCAGGTTGCAGGAATCTAGTTTACTAGGTTCTGGGTTGCCCCTAAATATTGAATTTAGGGGTGTGTTTAGGTCTGGGAGGGCAGTAGCCAATGGCTACTAGCCCTGAGGGTGGCTACACCCTCTTTGTGCCTCCTCCCTGAGGGGAGGGGGGCACATCCCTATTCCTATTGGGGGAATCCTCCAAAATCAAGATGGAGGATTTCTAAAGGCAGGGGTCACCTCAGCTCAGGACACCTTAGGGGCTGTCCTGACTGGTGGGTGACTCCTCCTTGTTTTTCTCATTATCTCCCCTGGACTTGCCGCCAAAAGTGGGGGCTGTGTCCAGGGGGCGGGCATCTCCACTAGCTTGAGTGCCCTGGGGCATTGTAACACGAAGCCTGAGCCTTTGAGGCTCACTGCTAGGTGTTACAGTTTCTGCAGGGGGGAGGTGTGAAGCACCTCCACCCAGAGCAGGCTTTTGTTTCTGTCCTCAGAGAGCACAAAGGCCCTCACCACATGGGGTCAGAAACTCGTCTCTCAGCAGCAGGCTGGCACAGACCAGTCAGTCCTGCACTGAACAATTGGGTAAAATACAGGGGGCATCTCTAAGATGCCCTCTGTGTGCATTTTGTAATAAATCCAACACTGGCATCAGTGTGGGTTTATTATTCTGAGAGCTTTGATACCAAACTTCCCAGTATTCAGTGTAGCCATTATGGAGCTGTGGAGGTTGTTTTTGACAGCCACCCAGACCATATACTCTTATGGCTACCCTGCACTTACAATGTCTAAGGTTTTGCTTAGACACTTTAGGGGCATAGTGCTCATGCACCTATGCCCTCACCTGTGGTATAGTGCACCCTGCCTTAGGGCTGTGAGGCCTGCTAGAGGGGTGACTTACCTATGCCATAGGCAGTGTGAGGTTAGCATGGCACGCTGAGGGGAGTGCCATGTCGACTTAGTCGTTTTCTCCCCACCAGCACACACAAGCTGGCAAGCAGTGTGTCTGTGCTGAGTGAGGGGTCCCTAGGGTGGCATAAGACATGCTGCAGCCCTTAGAGACCTTCCCTGGCATCAGTGCCCTTGGTACCAGGGGTACCAGTTACAAGGGACTTACCTGGGTGCCAGGGTTGTGCCAATTGTGGAGACAATGGTACATTTTAGGTGAAAGAACACTGGTGCTGGGGCCTGGTTAGCAGGGTCCCAGCACACTTCTCAGTCAAGTCAGCATCAGTATCAGGCAAAAAGTGGGGGGTAATTGCAACAGGGAGCCATTTCCTTACACAAGTCCCCCCCAGCCCACAGGCCAGGAGATTCAGCCAAAGCTGGGAGAGTCTTCCTAGTCTGTCAGGAGAGGAAGAGTAAAGGAAATAGGCTGGTTTGTTGCAGGGCCTACTCTGCCTTACATCCTCCTGTTCAGGTCATTCCCTCTGGGGAACTGACTAACTTCCACAGTGATAGGACCTAGTCTGAATTGCCTTTTGTCTGTGCCTTTAATGTCTTCACCCATTCTCTCTATTTTGGGGTTAGAGGTATCTACCTCTGCTAATCTTGTCTTAGCCAGGGTCACCCCTAGCTTACCCAAAGAGGTTACACAGAGCTGTAGTAACCCCACCATGACCAACAGGGTCAGGGGGCCTAACATACTATTTGGCATGGGGTCAGACCACCATGCCAAGGATAGTGCAGCCATAAAGGCTAACACCCAGCATAGGCCACTGACAGCTGTCAGTGCCCAGAACCACACATTTAGCTCTTCACCTGCAAGGGAAGGAGCTAAGTTACAGGCTTCTTTGCGTTCAGGGTGCCTGTCTGCTGTGTAAGAGTGGGGGGTTACTACATCTTGTAGTAATCACCCTTCTTCCACTCTTTCTTCTGTTAACTGAGGAGCCACCCACTCAGGTTTAACAGTTGCCTGACTAGCCAGGACTTCTTGTGGGTCAGGTAGGACTTTATCAGTGCCATTTTTGGAGTTCTCCCCTACTGGAGCAGAATCTCCTTGGCTTGCTGGAACCTTGGCTAAAGGTTGTCCACCTTTCCTACACTGTTTTATTTTCTTTTTCTTCTGGGGCCTACTTGCAGTTACTGCAGGGGTAGCACCTCCAGAATCCTTGGGAGAGGACTGGCACGGGACCAGGTACTCTCTTGGGCTCTGACTAACCTCTGGGTAGTAATTTCCAAGGAGACAATCAAGGGGGAGGTCTGTACTGACTACCACCCTTCTCCAGCTAAAAGTCCCACCCACTTCTATGGGCACAAAAGCCACAGGCCTATCAGTGACCCTGTCTGGGCTAACTCTTACTCTGGCAGTCTCACCTGGGATGTACTGGTTGGAGAACACCAGCCTGTCATGCACAATAGTGTGACTGGCACAAGTGTCTCTCAGGGCAGTGGCTGGGATTCCATTCACTAGTAGGTGGTGGAAGTGTCAACTTCCCTCTGGAATCTCCAACTCACTTGTTGGGCCCTTTTTCCAGTTGAAGGCTATGAAGACCTCCTCATCTGAGGAGTCGTCCCCAATGGCTACACTGGTCACCCCTGGGATTTTGCTAGGGGGTTTGTTTTTGGAGCAAGAAATGTCCTTGGTGTGGTGCCCTGTCTGTCTACAATTTTGGCACCATACCTTAGTGGCATTCCAGTTCTTACCCTGGTACCCACCTTTGTTTTGGGTTGTGTCTTGGGGCCCACCCACCTGGTCTGGTTTTTGGGGGCCTACAGAGGACTCTTTCTCTTTGTTTCTATTGTCACCCACTTTCTCCTGGGGAGGCTTTGTAACCCCTTTCTTTTGGTCACCCCCAGTGGAAGTTTTGGTTACCCTAGTCTTGACCCAGAGGTCTGCCTTCTTTCCCAAATCTTGAGGAGAAATTGGACCTAGGTCTACCAGATACCGATGCAACTTTTCATTGAAGCAGTTACTTAAAATGTGTTCTTTCATAAACAAATTATAAAGCCCAACATAGTCATGCACTTCATTTCCAGTTACCCAACCATCCAGTGTTTTCACTGAGTAGTCTACAAAATCAACCCAGGTCTAGCTCAAGGATTTTTGAGCCCCACTGAACCTAATCCTGTACTCCTCAGTGGAGAATCCAAAGCCCTCAATCAGGGTAGCCTTCATGAGGTCATAAGATTCTACATCTTTACCAGAGAGTGGTAGGAGTCTATCCCTACACTTTCCAGTGAACATTTCCCAAAGGAGAGCACCACAGTGAGATCTGTTTATTTTTCTGGTTGCACAAGCCCTCTCAAAAGCTGTGAACCATTTGGTGATGTCATCACCATCTTCATATTTTGTTACAATCCCTTTGGGGATTTTTAGGATTTCAGTATTCTCTCTGACCCTATTTAAGTTGCTGCCACCATTGATGGGTCCTAAGCCCATCTCTTGTCTTTCCCTTTCTATGGCTAGGATCTGTTTTTCCAAAGCCAATCTTCTGGCCTTCCTGGCTAACAGGAGGTAATCTTCATTGAGGCTGTCCTCAATGCTTCCAGAGTTGCTGGACTCTCCTGTGAGAGAAGCAGCATCTCTGACTATCACTCTTGGAGTCAGGGTTGGAGGAAACCTGGTCTCCCTATCTAGGACTGGAGGGGGGAATTTCTCCTCCACATCACTAGCTTCCCCCTCTGTGAGGGCATCATCAGAGGGGTTGTTTTTAGTAAACTCTGCCAAGAGCTCCTGGAGCTGTACTTTGGTAGGGTTTGAACCAGTTTTTATCTTTTTTATTTTGCAGAGAGACCTTAACTCTGACATCCTAAGATGCAGGTAAGGGGTGAGGTTGAGTTCCATCACTGCAGTAGACATTATGGGGGTCATAACGACCCTGGCGGTTGACTACCGCCAGGGCCGGGGACCGCGGATGCACCACCAACAGGCTGGCGGTGCATCCATGGGCATTACCGCCGCGGTCAGAAACGGGAAACCGGCGGTGTCCCGCCGGTTTCCCTTCTGCCCTAGGGAATCCTCCATGGCGGCGCTGCAGACAGCGCCGCCATGGGGATTCCGACCCCCTTACCGGCAGCCTGGTTCTGGCGGTTTTGACCGCCAGAACCTGGCTGGCGGTAACGGGTGTCGTGGGGCCCCTGGGGGCCCCTGCAGTGCCCATGCCAATGGCATGGGCACTGCAGGGGCCCCCTAACAGGGCCCCACCAAGATTTTCAGTGTCTGCCAAGCAGACACTGAAAATCGCGACGGGTGCAACTGCACCCGTCGCACCCCTTCCACTCCGCCGGCTCCATTCGGAGCCGGCATCCTCATGGAAGGGGGTTTCCCGCTGGGCTGGCGGGCGGCCTGCTGGCGGTCGCCCGCCAGCCCAGCGGGAAACTCAGAATTACCGCGGCGGTCTTTTGACCGCGCAGTGGTATTCTGACGGCGGGACTTTGGCGGGCGGCCTCCGCCGCCCGCCAAAGTCAGAATTACCCCCTATGTTTCTAAAAGTTGGAATACTTTTTAAGAATCTAAAACTATCCCTAGAACGTAATTCAAACTTTTACAAAACTTTTAAACTCTAAAAGAAATGCTAACAGGGACTAACACAAGGCCCTAGCAGGACTTTTAAAAATTTAGAAAAATAGCTCAAATTTCAAAAATCAGTTTCTAATGACAATTTTTAGAATTTAGTTGTGTGATCAGGTATTGGCTGAGTAGTCCAGCAAATGCAAAGTCTTGTACCCCACCGCTGATCCACCAATGTAGGAAGTTGGCTCTGTATGTACTATTTCAAAGTAAGAAATAGCATGCACAGAGTCCAAGGGTTCCCCTTAGAGGTGAGATAGTGGCAAAAAGAGATAATTCTAATGCTCTATTTTGTGGTAGTGTGGTCGAGCAGTAGGCTTATCAGAGGGTAGTGTTAAGCATTTGTTGTACACACACAGGCAATAAATGAGGAACACACACTCAAAGACAATTCCAGGCCAATAGGTTTTTGTATAGAAAAATATATTTTCTTAGTTTATTTTAAGAACCACAGGTTCAAGATTTACAAGCAATACTTCAAATGAAAGGTATTTCACTTAGGTACTTTATGAACTTTGAATTAACAAAATAGCATGTACAATTTTCACAAAAATGGCAATAAGCTATTTTAAAACTAGACACTGCAATTTTCAACAGTTCCTGGGGGAGGTAAGTGTTTGTTAGTTTTGCAAGTAAGTAAACCACCTACAGGGTTCAAAGTTGGGTCCAAGGTAGCCCACCGTTGGGGGTTCAGGGCAACTCCAAAGTTACCACACCAGCAGCTCAGGTATGGTCAGGTGCAGAGGTCAAAATGGTGCCCAAAACACATAGGCTTCAATGGAGAAGGGGGTGCCCCGGTTCCAGTCTGCCAGCAGGTAAGTACCCCCGTCTTCGGAGGGCAGACCGGGGGGTTTTGTAGGGCACCGGGGGGGACACAAGTCAGCACAAAAAGTACACCCTCAGTGGCACGGGGCGGCCAGGTGCAGAGTGCAAACAGGCGTCAGGTTTGCAATAGGTTTCAATGGGAGACCCAGGGGTCTCTTCAGCGAAGCAGGCAGGCAAGGGGGGGGCTCCTCGGGGTAGCCACCACCTGGACAAGGGAGAGGGCCACCTGGGGGTCGCTTCTGCACTGGAGGTCGGATCCTTAAGATCCTGGGGGCTGCGGGTGCAGTGTCTTTACCAGGCGTCAGGTTTCTTGAAGCAGGCAGTCGCGGTCAGGGGAGCCTCTGGATTCCCTCTGCAGGTGTCGCTGGGCGGGGGGTCAGGGGGATCAACTCTGGCTACTCACAGGGTCGCAGTCGCCGGGGAGTCCTCCCTGTAGTGTTGTTTCCCCGCAGGTCGAGCTGGGGGCGTCGGGTGCAGAGTGCAAAGTCTCACGCTTCCGGTGGGAAACGTGTGGTCTTTAAAAGTTGCTTCTTTGTTGCAAAGATGTTTCTTCTTTGGAGCAGAGCCGCTGTCCTTGGGAGTTCTTGGTCCTTTTAGATGCAGGGTAGTCCTCTGAGGCTTCAGAGGTCGCTGGACCCTGTGGAACGCGTCGCTGTTGCAGTTTTTCTTGAAGTGGGGTGACAGGCCGGTATAGCTGGGGCCAAAGCAGTTGGTGTCTCCATCTTCTCTTTAGGGCTTCAGGTCAGCAGTCCTTCTTCGTCTTCAGGTTGCAGGAATCTAGTTTACTAGGTTCTGGGTTGCCCCTAAATATTGAATTTAGGGGTGTGTTTAGGTCTGGGAGGGCAGTAGCCAATGGCTACTAGCCCTGAGGGTGGCTACACCCTCTTTGTGCCTCCTCCCTGAGGGGAGGGGGGCACATC
The DNA here is from genome assembly GCF_031143425.1 of Pleurodeles waltl. Classification (NCBI taxonomy): domain Eukaryota; kingdom Metazoa; phylum Chordata; class Amphibia; order Caudata; family Salamandridae; genus Pleurodeles; species Pleurodeles waltl. The sequence goes on along the minus strand of NC_090436.1, from coordinate 750,535,791 downwards.
CCTATTCCTATTGGGGGAATCCTCCAAAATCAAGATGGAGGATTTCTAAAGGCAGGGGTCACCTCAGCTCAGGACACCTTAGGGGCTGTCCTGACTGGTGGGTGACTCCTCCTTGTTTTGCTCATTATCTCCCCTAGACTTGCCACCAAAAGTGGGGGCTGTGTCCAAGGGGCAGGCATCTCCATTAGCTGGAGTGCCCTGGGGCATTGTAACACGAAGCCTGAGCCTTTGAGGCTCACTGCTAGGTGTTACAGTTTCTGCAGGGGGGAGGTGTGAAGCACCTCCACCCAGAGCAGGCTTTTGTTTCTGTCCTCAGAGAGCACAAAGGCCCTCACCACATGGGGTCAGAAACTCGTCTCTGAGCAGCAGGCTGGCACAGACCAGTGAGTCCTGCACTGAACAATTGGGTAAAATACAGGGGGCATCTCTAAGATGCCCTCTGTGTGCATTTTGTAATAAATCCAACACTGGCATCAGTGTGGGTTTATTATTCTGAGAAGTTTGATACCAAACTTCCCAGTATTCAGTGTAGCCAGTATGGAGCTGTGGAGTTCATTTTTGACAGACTCCCAGACCATATACTCTTATGGCTACCCTGCACTTACAATGTCTAAGGTTTTGCTTAGACACTGTAGGGGCATAGTGCTCATGCACCTATGCCCTCACCTGTGGTATAGTGCACCCTGCCTTTGGGCTGTAAGGCCTGCTAGAAGGGTGACTTACCTATGCCATAGGCAGTGTGAGGTTGGCATGGCACGCTGAGGGGAGTGCCATGTCGACTTAGTCGTTTTCTCCCCACAAGCACACACAAGCTGGCAAGCAGTGTGTCTGTGCTGAGTGAGGGGTCCCTAGGGTGGCATAAGACATGCTGCAGCCCTTAGAGACCTTCCCTGGCATCAGGGCCCTTGGTACCAGGGGTACCACTTACAAGGGACTTACCTGGGTGCCAGGGTTGTGCCAGTTGTGGAGACAATGGTGACCCTGTCACCAGGAAGGTCGCTCCCCCCATCTGCCACGCAGCCCCCTGTGGGTTGAACCTCCGTTGCTGCTTTTGCCGCCTGACTACTCGCTCCCTTTTTTTCTGTACCCCTGCGCTTGGCTTCTGTGCCACTTCGTTTTTTCATTCTGTGCCCCTGTGTTTTGCTTTCTGTACCCCTGTGTTCTGTTGTCCCTCTCCCGCCGTCTTTTCCCACCGTTTTTCCCCGGGTTTTCCTGGGTTTTTCCCTCGCCGCTGAGCCCCTGCTGCCCCGCCCCCTTCACTCCCATTGGCCGCCCCGCTCCCACCTCCCAGCTGCTCCTCCCTCTGCCCTCATATGGAGGCCGCGAAACGGTGGTAGAGAGCGACCTTTGACCCTGTCACCAGGCAGGTCGCTCCCCCATCTGCCACGCAGCCCCCTGTGGGTTGAACCACCGTTGCCGCTTTTGCCGCCTGACTACTCGCTCCCTTTTTTTCTGTACCCCTGCGCTTGGCTTCTGTGCCACTTCGTTTTTTCATTCTGTGCCCCTGTGTTTTGTTTCTGTACCCCTGTACTCTGTTGTCCTTCTCCCGCTGTCTTTTCCCGCCGTTTTTTTCCCCGGGTTTTCCCCGGGGTTTTTCCCGGGTTTTTCCCTCGCCGCTGAGCCCCTGCTGCCCCGCCCCCTTCACTCCCATTGGCCGCCCCGTTCCCACCTCCCAGCTGCTCCTCCCTCCCTCTGCCCTCATATGGAGGCCGTGAAGCGGGCGCTCGCAGCGGGCGCACAGCTGGCACGCTGAAGGCGCACCTAAGGCAAGCCCGTCTGCACCCGTCCGCGCCTGGACCGCACCCAGCACCAGAACCCCTGGAACCCGCACCCCCTGCAACGCCAGACTGCACTACGACGCAAGCACCCTCCACGCACTCAACACCAGACGAGACCACCCCTGCTACCGGGCCACCCCGAAATGCACCCAGGGGCCTTTCACCTGCCGGAACTGCAGATTCACCAGCATCCAGCCCTCCACACCACCAGCCAGAGAACCCAACCACCTCCGCTGCATGCTCCTCAACACGCGCTCCGCTCGCAAGCACGCCATCGAACTTTGGGACCTCCTAGACTCCACCGCCCCGACGTCGCCTTCCTGACGGAGACCTGGCTGAACGCCACCTCAGCACCAGACATCGCCATAGCCATCCCACAGGGCTACAAGATCTCCCGCAGAGACCGCACCAACGGAGTGGGAGGAGGAATCGCCATCATCCACAAAGACTCCATCAAAATCTCAACGAACACCGATGACACCCTCACCACCGCCGATCACATGCACTTCCAGATCCACACCGACCCCACAGAGGAACTCTCATCTACAGACCTCCCGGACCCCGCCCACAGTTCAGTGACACCATCGCCGACCTCATCAGCACCCACGCCCTCGCTTCCTCGGACTACATCCTCCTCGGGGACCTGAACTTCCACCTCGAGAACAACAACAACGCCAACTCCACCGCCCTGATCGACAACCTCGCCAACCTCGGACTCAAACAGCTCATAACGACACCTACTCACGCCGCTGGACACAAGCTCGACCCCATCTTCTCCGCAAGCCCCCACGTCTCCTTCAACCACACCATCGAACCACACTGGACCGACCATAGATGCGTCCACTTCACCTTCGGAAAACCCACCACACAGCACCGCACCCAACAGCTACCACGCCGCTGCTGGGGCAAGGTCACCGAGGACCAACTGACTACCCCCTCGCCCTGAGACCACCCACCGACCCAGACACCGCTGCGACCAACCTCACACAGTGGATCAACGACTGCGTCAACACCCTCGCCCCTCTCAAGACCTCTACAACCAACCACACCAACAAGAATGCCGCCTGGTTCACCGAGGACCTCCGGATCTCCAAGCACACCTGTCGGAAGCTGGAGAAGAAATGGCTCCACGACCGAACACCAGACAACCACACAGCCCTCAAGAGCGCCACCCTCAGACACCACCAACTCATCAGGACCGCCAAGAAGACCGCCTTCAAGGACCACCTAGACAACAACGCACACAACACCAAAGAGCTCTTCGGCATCGTGAAAGAACTCTCCAACCCCAGCTCCATCACCAACGACATCCCGCCATCTCAAGACCTGTGCGACTCCCTGGCCACCTTCTTCCACCGCAAGATCACCGACATCCATGACAGCTTCAACCCTGACCCCCCCCGCACCCACCACCGAGTCCACCACCCCTGCGACTACCACTCGCACCAGTCGCCTGACCGTCTGGTCCAGCGTCAGCGACGAAGACACCATCAAAACCATGAACTCCATCCACTCCGGATCCCCATCAGACCCCTGCCCTCACCACGTCTTCAACAAAGCCAGCGCAGCCATCGCGCCCCACCTTTGGAAAATAATCAACTGTTCCTTCGAGACAGCAACTTTCACAGAAAGCTGGAAGCACGCCGAGATTAACGCCCTTCTGAAGAAGCCCAAGGCGGACCTCAAGAACTTCCGGCCCATCTCCCTGCTCCCTTTCCCCGCAAAAGTGACCGAGAAGATTGTCAACAAACAGCTGACCCGCTACCTCGAAGTTAACAACATCCTGGACCCTTCCCAATTCGGTTTTCGCAGTAACCACAGCACCGAGACCGCCCTCAACGACATCCGGACCCTGATGGACAAAGGAGAAACAGCCGCCCTCATCCTGCTGGACCTATCAGCAGCCTTTGACACGGTCTGCCACCGCACCCTATCAGCACGCCTCCATGATGCCGGTATCCAAGAGAAGGATCTGGCCTGGACCACATCCTTCCTCTCTGGCAGAACCCAGAGCGTCCGCCTCCCACCCTTCCGCTCCAAAACCACCGAGATCATCTGCGGCGTCCCACAGGGATCCTCCCTCAGCCCAACACTGTTCAATATCTACATGGCCCCCCTCACCCACGTCGCACGACAACACAACCTCAACGTCATCTCCTACGCTGACGACACCCAACTGATCATATCCCTCACCGAAGATCCCCACACCGCCAAAGCTAACCTCCACCGAGGAATGAAGGCCGTAGCCGACTGGATGAAGGACAGCAGACTGAAGCTGAACTCAGACAAGACGGAGGTCCTCATTCTCGGACCCACCCCATCAGCCTGGGACGACTCTTGGTGACCCACGTCACTAGGCACAGCCCCGGAACCCACGGACCACGCACACAACCTGGGGGTCATCCTTGACTCCACTCTCTCCATGACCAGGCAAGTCAACGCCGTCTCCGCGTCCTGCTTCAACACCCTCCGTATGCTCCGCAGGATCTTCAAATGGATCCCCTTCGACACGAGAAAAACCATTACCCAGGCCCTCATCACCAACAGACTCGACTACGGGAACGCCCTCTACTCAGGAACTACAAAAAAGCTCCTGAGACGACTCCAACGCATCAAGAACACCTCGGCCCGACTCATCCTCGATGTCCCCCGCCGCAGCCACATCACACTCAACCTGAGAGGCCTGCACTGGCTCCCCATCAACAAAAGGATCACCTTCAAGCTCCTGATCCACGCACACAAAGCACTGCACAACACAGGACCCACCTACCTCAACAACCGACTCAGCTTCCACACCCCCACCCGAAGCATCCGCTCAGCCAACCTCGCCCTCGCCACAGTCCCCCGCATCCGAAAAACCACTGGCGGCGGCAGATCCTTCTCCTACCTCGCCGCCAAGACCTGGAACACTCTCCCCACCATCCTACGACAGACCCAGGGCCTGCTGGCCTTCAGAAGACTCCTCAAGGCCTGGCTCTTCGACCAGTAGCACCCCCCTCCCCCAGCGCCTTCAGACCCTCGTGGGTACGCAGCAAGCTTTACAAATGCAGTGATTGATTGATTGATTGATTGATTGATTTTAGGTGAAAGAACACTGGTGCTGGGGCCTGGTTAGCAGGGTCCCAGCACACTTCTCAGTCAAGTCAGCATCAGTATCAGGCAAAAAGTGGGGGGTAATTGCAACAGGGAGCCATTTCCTTACACCGGACATTTATTAATGCGTGCACCGGTGTGGTCAGTATTCAGGTCAATGACCACATGTAAAACAAATAATCCAACACAAACAGCCAACAGCCGACAAGTGTTTAGTCTCCTAGACTTTGTCAAGGCTTCAGAAAATGAGTATAGAGAGTGGAAGTTCCATGAAAAGCGTATTATGATACCGTTCTCCAAATAGATTATTATAAACTGGTAGGATGAAGGAAAAAGCTGGCCATGATAAGCCCGAGTGCAACAAGTGGATCCGTGCACGAGGCGTCGGAAAGCTTTCTGGGTAACAGAACCTGGTGAGAATCCCACAAGTCACCCCATCCTGGATTCCCCTAGGTGTGTAGTTTTCAGAAATGCACAGGCTTCATAGCTTTCCCCAGATGCCGGCTGAGCTAGAGGCTAAAATCCACAGCTAGGCACTTTGCAAAAAACAGCTCTATTTTGTTTGGGAATATGTGATGTGTCCATGATGTGTGTATGGTGCATTTCATGTTGGGGTCACTAGACCTATCCACACAGGTGAGGTTCAATTTTTATCAGGAGACTTGGAGGAACGCTGGGTGGAAGGAAATTTGTGTCTCCTCTCAGATTTCAGAACTTTCTGTCACCGAAATGTGAGGAAAAGGTGTTTTTTTGGCCAGCTTTGAAAGTTGCAAAGGATTCTGAGTAACAGAACCTGTTGGGAGCCCCACAAGTCACCCTATCCTGGATTCCTCTAGGTGTCTAGTTTTAAAAAATGTACAGGTTTGGTAGGTTTCCCTAGGTGCCGGCTCAGCTAGATGCCAAAATCCACAGCTAAGCACTTTGCAAAAAACAGGTCAGATTTCAATGTAAAAATGTGATGTGTCCATGTTGCATTTCCTGTTGCGGCCATTAGTCCTACCCACGCAAGTGAGGTACCATTTTTATCAGGAGACTTGGGGGGAGGGCAGAATAGTAGAACAAGTGTTATTGCCCCTTGTCTTTCTCTACTTTTTATCCTTCTAAATGTAAGACAGTGTGTAAAAAAGAGGTCTATGTGAGAAATGCCGTGTAATTCACATGCTAGTATGGGGACCCCAGAATTCAGAGATGTGCAAATAACCACTGCTTATCAACACCTTGGGGGTCATTCTGACCCTGGCGGTAAAAAGCGCCAGGGCCAACGACCGCGGGAGCACCGCCAACAGGCTGGCGGTGCTCCCATGGGCATTCTGACCGCTGCGGTACAGCCGCGGTCAGAAACGGAAAACCGGCGGTGTACCGCCGGTTTCCTGCTGCCCTGGGGAATCCTCCATGGCGGCGCAGCAAGGGATTCCGAGCCCCATACCGCCATCCTGTTCCTGGCGGTTTTGGCCGCCAGGAAGAGAATGGCGGAATGGGGTGTCGTGGGGCCCCTGCAGTGCCCATGCCAATGGCAAGGGCACTGCAGGGGCCCCCATACCAGGGCCCCACAAAGATTTTCAGTGTCTGCCATGCAGACACTGAAAATCGCGACGGGTGCAACTGCACCCGTCGCACCCCTTCCACTCCGCCGGCTCCATTCGGAGCCGGCATCCTCATGGAAGGGTGTTTCCCGCTGGGCTGGCGGGCGGCCTTCTGGCAGTCGCCCGCCAGCCCAGCGGGAAACCCAGAATACCCGCGGCGGCCTTTTGACCGCTCAGCGGTATTCTGGCAGGCCCCGCCAGGCCGGCGGCTACCGCCGCCGGCCAGGGACAGAATGAGGCCCCTTATCTTGTGCCCATTTTGGAAATTCAAAGGTTTCCTTAAAAAGTTTCAGTCTTTATATTTCACCAAATGAATTGCTGTATACCCGGTATACAATGAAAAGTCCATTCCAAGGTGCAGCTCATTTACTGGCTCTGGGTATCTGAACCTATGAGTCCTATATATCCCTGCAACCAGAGGAGTCCTGCAGACGTAACGGTATATTTCGTTAAAAAATCTGACATCGCAAGAAAAAGTTACAGAGTAATACGTGGAGAAAACTGGCTGTTTTTTTAGCTCAAATTCAATATTTTTTTTATTTCAGCTGTTATTTTCTGTAGGAAAACCTTGTAGGATCTATACAAATGATCACATGCTAAATTCAGAAATGTTTAGCTTTCCAGAATCCAGCATTGGTTTCACACCCATTTCTGTCACTAACTGGAAGGAGGCTAAAAGCAAAAAAAATAGTAAAAATGGGGTATGTCCCAGTAAAATGCCAAAATATAGGCCCATATTTATACTTTTTTAGCGCCGCATATGCGTCATCTTTTGACGCAAAAGCAGTGCAAACTTACAAAATATAATTGTATTTTGAAAGTTTGCACTGCTTTTGCATCAAAAAGTGATGCAAATGCGGCGCACAAAAAGTATAAATATGGGCCATAGTTTTTTGATTCAAGTCTGCCCGTTCCTGATAGCTGGGAAGATGGTGATTTTAGCCCTGCAAACCCTTGGTTTTTCATGGAAAAAACCACAAGCCTTCTTCTGTAGCCCTTTTTTCACATTTTGTTTTTAAAAATGAAATTTTCACTGTATTTTGGCTAATTTCTTGGTCTCCTTCAGGGGAACCCACAAACTCTAGGTACCTCTAGAATCCCTAGGATGCTGGAAAAAAAGGATGCAAATTTGGCGTGGGTAGCTTATGTGAACCAAAAGTTATGAGGACCTAAGCACAAACTGCCCCAAATAGCCAGAAAAAAGGCCTGGCACCTGAGGGGGGAAAGGCCTGGCAGCGAAGGGGTTCAAAGTGAGGTGTTGGAAGTAGAGGTCATGTGACCGTGAGACGTTGCATAAATATGGCAGGTGTTGGTGATTACCTTTTTCAGCTCACCACTCTTCGAAACACGCGGTTGTGAGATTATGGCACTGGGTGATGGGAGGACACATATCACGTTAAGGAAATGGGCAGCGATAGTTGGTTTTGGTGCACACAGTCTTTAATGCCATTTTTCAGATCGGGTTAAGAGCAATTAACATTAAGTGGTGAATAAGATCACTGTGCCAAACCGGATGTAACTGGTGTATGGTGGTTTTGGCATACAGGTATTCAGTGGGAATTCAATGCTGTATCATGGCGACTGCTATATCCTCTAAAGAAGGAGTCACAGTATATGACCCAGTTGAAATAATGGAAATTTGTAGTTATAAGAATGTTCGCCACAGTATTTGACTCTAATTAGTATGTGATATCCTTTTGGAAAATGCATGGAAAGTGATAGTTGTTGTGTGTGGTGCATTATTTTGAAAGGATGTACTGTTTACTTATGGGTGTCCACCGGTGTGGCCTAGTGGACTAACTATGTCTAATAAACACAGCACACCTCTTAAATATATGAATTGGTGGCATATACGGAATACTGAGGAATTGATTTTGTATATTACAAGTGCACGGGCTGTCAGACTGGAGTTTTGATTTATCAGTGGTATGTACAAGTTGTGAAATTGGGTATCACAGGGAAGACAGATTGGGATGGTCACATTTAATTTGGTGAATGTAGTGGGGGAGATCAATCCCACTTGGAGGGAGGACTGATGATATGAACTCTGAACTGGAAGCAATATCAGCAAGGTTACTAATTGCCTGACGTAAATATTAGGTTGGACATAGATGACCATTTGATGCTATTTAGTAGGACCAATGATAACATTCAGTGAGGGTATGTGTATGATAAAAATATGATGGTGTTATAAGATAAGAAAGGAGAAGTGGGATTAAATTCAGTGCCTGAACAATATGGATGAGTGGGTGGTGTTTATTTCACACCCACAGGGTTCCAAGTATGCGATTGTACTATATGTAAATATGTGTTGTTTTTAATTTGGGGGTAGTGATCGTCTCTTCTGTTCTTGTGTGTCTCATTGTCATTATGTGAAATGGTGTGTGTAATATAATGCAGGATATTTTATATTCTGTATATTTTTATTGCAGTCCTGAAGAAGTTCAAATGAAAGGAACAAAACGCGTTGGCTGTGCTGCTTTGTATCCCTGGTGACAATAAATAAGCCTTGAATATACATTTTGGACTTGGACTCAAAATTGAGAGAAATATATTATATGGGTGCAGAAACAGTTACATTTATTAGAAATAACAGCAAGTCTAACTTTCCACACTAGGCCACATCATGCCACCTACCCCAAATGTCCTACCACAAAGGGTTGTGCATTGTGGTGGAGGTGGTGTCTGACTTGAGTCCACACTACAGCCAATCAAAATGTAGGTCCAACATTCAGGAGGTATTAGATGGATTCTTCTCTCCTTGGTACCCTCTTCCTTCTTCTGTATTTGGAGTAGTTTCAGCGCTACTCTAATTTGGTGGTACTTTTGCAAAATCTTTTATATTTGTCTAGTTCCACCATGACCGGTTCTTTTGTGGTAAACAGAATACTCCTGAACAAAATATGTTTAATGAGTTGATTCCAAAGGAAAGATGACATCCTCAGTCCTTTAAGCAACCTCTCCAAAGTCATTGCCAGTGAGTGTTCCTCTTTTAATAGTTACAGGGGGCACAAAATCTCATGTCTTTCTATACTATAACATATCTAAGTACAACCTCTTCAGAAAAGAAGGCTTCCCAGCTATTCTTTTTACTAGACTATGATAGTCTCCATCTTCATTCTGCTGATCACCTGTGTGGTGCAAAGTCACCAGAACACATACTGCCACGCTCTCTATATAGTACAGGAGATGAGAGATGGTGAAAGTTTTCATTCTTAGGTTGTTCTTGCTCCACCTCTTCCTCTTCCACAAGAGATATCAGTATACACAGCTTGGTAAATCATCATGAATAAAACAAAAATCAAACCTGATCCTGCGTCTTCTGTCTTTTTGTGTCTGTGATGGAGGGCTTTTTTTGCTACTCTACTCTCCAGTTGCCTGCTGCGCATCACCATTGACATGCATTGGGAGAAGTGTGGGAATCAGGATCAATGCAGTGGTGATCTTAGCACACCAGAAGATGACATCATTGTCACTTCCACCCCAGTTTCCAACAAGAGGCAGGGCCAAAAAGTATTTGGCCATCACCGACCAGAATACAGGAGTTGTTGTTACTGTCACTTTGGGTACATGATGGCAGTGTCTACCGCTTATACATTGTATCAGCTACCTCTCATCATAATCTCCCTTTCCTGGGGAAGGTGTGGGTTTAGGGCTTGTGAGACAGGACTCTGCCAGACTTAAAATCCCAGAAAAGCACATATTTGCACACCATGTTTATGAGTGGCTACTGCCCCTCTTTTTAGTTATAGATGAAAAGGTGTTCAACTAGCACCTGTCGCCATGTCATGGTGTGCACAAGATGCTGCTATTGTTTCAGGGAGGATATCACACTTCTCACCCCTTGTGACAACCACCTCTCACTACCCCACAACATGACAACTGTGTGCTTCTGTTCTGTGGAGCAGGTATGGCATGATTTCAAGTTCCAGGATACTACAATTATGACCCCTTGTCCTGTCTCCAGCTCACACCTGTACAAAGATAGGGGCACGGCCAAAAGAGGTTAATCCTTTCTGGGCTGTACACAGCACAGTTGTGGGACTGGTTCAGCCAAGGTTGGCTGGGATTAATTTAAGCATTCCATTGATCACTTTTTTTTGTATACTTAGTGTGATGCTGTTAAGTGTGGTGGGTATATCCAGATGTAGGTCTTGTGTACATTGTGCCACTGGAATCAAGCTATACCTGAATGATGAGCCCAAACAAGGTCAAAACTGATGATGTGTTGCTTATGTTCTGATTCAGGGAGGACTTAGCCTAGCAGTTTGGAGTGGACTGTTCCCACTGGAGCGGGGTTCAACACTGATTTGCATATGCCTGGGTCCAAACTGAGATGGCATGGTGTGTTAAATAATGAAGTACTGGGATATAATCCCAAGTAATTACCAGTGGCTGAGATTAATTCAAGCATTCCATCCATTACTTTTTTGTATTCATAGGTGTGGCACCGTAAGTGGGGCAGGGACGGCCAGACTTGGGTCCCTTGAACATTGTGCCACTGGAACCAAGCTTCACCCAGCTGATTAGCCCTAATAAGGTCAAAACTGAACCTGGGTTGCTTGTCTAGTTAGGCACTTTGCACTGGACTGTTCCCACTGGAGCAGGATCAAGATTGACTTGCATATGGCTTGGTCCAAACAGAGATATCATGGTGTTCAAAATAACAATGGGCTGGGATGTGGCCCTGAGTAATTACCAGTGGCTGACATTGATTCAAGCATTACACCCATCACTTTTTTGGATACTTTAGCATGATGTCCTAGCTGGGATAAGCATGCCCAAACATGGTGCCCATGCACACTGTCTTACTGGAACCAAGCAATACCTGGCTGATGAGCCCTAAGAAGAGTATACTTGTATTACTGTTCATGGAGGAACTGGCATGGCAGTTTTGGTTGGACTGTTCCCACAAAAGCAGGGACAACCCTGATTTGCATGTGGCAGGGTCCAACCTGAGGTGACATAGTGTGCAAAATAATGATGGATTGGAATGCTGCCCCAAAAAATTACCAATGGATGAGATGAATGCAAGTATTCAATTGATCACTTTTTATGGACTTCAAGGTAACTGGAGCTAAAATTGTTAAATCACCATCTCATAGTAAGGGAGCCAAACCCTAAATGCTCTTAAAATCAATCGACTCGGTCTGAATGAATCCTCCCCTTTAGCAGAAGTACAACCTGTTCTGCTTTGGTACTAGATTTTAAAATCTAGGAGAGTGAATTGTTCACTAAGGGAAACAGATTCAATGTCGATTGCACTGAGAAAATTAGTCAAGAAATTGAATAGGAGAAGGAAATATCTAAAGTGGTCTCAGAAATAAAAGCTTTAAAAATGCTGCTATGCTTGTCAAGTCGTGAAACAGAAGTGGGGGTAAATTCGACTGGTCCCTTGTATTGTGTGCAATGTAATTATTGTAAAGGAACTGGCCTTTATACAGATGTGGCTATAGACGGATGGGATGGAATGTTACAGGCACCCAAAGAGCATGGCCTCTAGATTTTCATGTATTGTTTTAGATAGGCACAAGGTGAATGATGTGGTATCAAAATGTATGCGACTAAAGGAGACGGTAGGATTAAAGATTGATTTGGTAGCTACTGGAGGAAGTGGGAGATCGATGATATTTATGAATTGAAAACAGAAATATGTAGTAGCTCAAATCATCTGAAAGTTACTGGAAATGGTAAGTAGTCCAGAAGAAGGGCTTCGCAGTACCTTCAGAAAATCAATGAAAGTAGAACTCATCAACCAAATATAAACAAGGTAGATTTTTGCAACAGATGGTAGGTATGACACTATTTAATAAGGAAAGATGCCCTAGCTATCGAAGTGCCTAATTGGATCACTACTCACTTAATAAGGAATAATAAAATTCTGGAGGTGCTGAGAATAACATGGGTAGGATATACAAAGAGGTCAGCAAAGGAAGATTGCATTATGATTAATATGAAGGGTGCAACATGAGTGGGACATATTCTTGGTTGGCAAAAAAGACTCATAGGAAAACCACAACCATAAAAAGCGATGCCATTATAAAGTTTATGGAGAGCATTTTCATCCTTCGCAGGAATCAATGCCTTTCGAGGTGGATGAATCTTTAGACCCTGTGGCAGGGTGTGGTAGAACCATTAACACAATTTCAATACAAACCAATTGAATTACACACCTTGGCCAATGGGCCACAGAAGGAAAACTCCAGTCAAGAATAGAGTTAAGGGATTTATTACAAACTCAAGCTCAAAGTCATGTAGACAATTCACAAGAGCAGGTTATAAAAGTACATAATCTTCAAAGGTTGCCCAAGGCAACAAAATAAGTACAAGCTAATTAACATTAACAAAAGTAAGCATTCAAGAAGGGCAATTTATATCACCAGCAAAAATGAGAAATCACCAATCAATTTAATTTAGCAGAGACATAGTTTAGCTGGGCACAGGATAACCCAGTTGGTCAAATCAGGGAAATACATGTGTAGGGTGGAACACATGCGGGCAAAATGCAAAAAGCACAAAAAGGGCGGAAATAGTTTGGAAAAAGATAATCTCATACTGCAAGCTACTAAGGTTAACAAAAGATAGGTAAAAAGAGAAAGCATCAGCATGTCAGAAGCTCAATCAAGAGTCTTCTGAAGGGGATTGGAACAAAGATTTCTGAGTCAAGAAATGGCATCTCAAAGAGACAAAGGCAGTGAGGAAGGTACCTCTCCAAGGAACACAGCATTCAGGAATCAGGAAAGGGGCTCAGCAACTCATCTTTGGGCATCTGGATCTGTTGGGAATCTGGAAAGCATCTGACAGCATCTGACCGAAGTACAACTAGTCATCAATATATCAAAGTTCATAAAGCATTCTGATTCTCCAAAGGTATGAGCCCAATTTACATTGAAGGGGCACCATCCAAAAGAAATCAATCAAAAGACTCCAATGTAAAACATCAACATCTTTTCCCAAGTCTGTCATGGGAACATATTCTATATATGTGACTTCCAAACAGCTTTGAAACTTTTATATAATTTGTTAGTCCATGGCTGAGGGTGTTGCAGTCTCAAAGCACTATTACACTTTCTCTCTATGTCTAAACAATAGGGACCTATTACCAAAGCTAGTCTTCTCATGGGAACAAAGTCTGAAAGAAAGCTCAAGTTAAGGAATAAATCAGCTTTTATTGCACAGTCATGAATTACATGCTTGGCAGGCCTCACTTAGGCTAACGCAAGGGAAATACAGCAAGACATTTAATTAATACATTTCGATAAAATACGGTTAATATGCAAACTTATGAACTCAGCATTAATAATTCTTCATTAATATGTGTGTCACATCTCACTTTAAATGGGGAAAACTCTGTTAAGGCGTTTCATTAGATATCATAGGGAACTACATTTCTTTCATTTTTTTGCATGCATATTTAATTCGATAATCATTAGAAATTCAATATTGTTTCAATACATTCTATTAGTCTAGAGTGTAAATTATATCAGAATATCAGTTTATTCCTTCTTACATCCGATTTAATTCAAATACCACCTAGGTCAAACTCTACAGAATAAACAAATGCACACTATTAACATACATCAGTGCAATTTCTACATTCAAACCATTAGTGTCTTGTTTAACATAAGGCATAAACTGTCACATTTTGATGACTTTTGTGATGACAGGGATACTACAAAATTTTGGACTACATCAATCCCCGCTTTGATGGTGAATTAAGCCATCACAAAGTACTTCCACTCTCATTTTCAATGAGGCAGGTCAAAATTTCATAGGTTTATTCCAGGTAAGGTCTTCTGAAATCCTCTAACTGCTTGATGTTACTGTAATACATAAGTCTTCTAGTCTCCATTTCAATCTCCTCTCTTTTCTGTCTGCTCTTTACTCTTTTTTCCTTTAGCTTCTTCTATAATTTGTGAAAACCAACTGGAACTAGGGGACACAAAACCACGACCAATAATGGTCTCACAGTGGTTCTCAATATAACTCTTCCTACATTTCCAAACCACCTTCCAATGGCTGAAAAGCCACTAACTATTGCTTCCCATGCAGCTGTTGCTGTTAATCCTTTGTAGTCCTATTTCAGGTCAGTCATGTTTGCAATGTACTTTCTTATCTCCTTACTATTGTCAGGTATGTAAGTGCAACATTGTTGCACATTTAACATTTGGCAAACTCTGCCTTTTTTGTGTGTCTAATGGAAGTCGATTCTGAAAAACCATTTCTGTGCCCATTAACAATATGGCAACTGTAGTGTCTGTAGATAACTTATCTACGATTGTTGACAACTTTCTTTTCTTAGTATCATTCAAGATAACACCTGCTAATGGAATTATGGTACCAAATATATCTCTGACAATCTCTGAAGCACTAGCTCCTCTTTTGACTCTGGAGTTTGATTGCTCACTCCATACTGGATCGTTAAAATGGTTCACATGATAAATCTTTGGAAAAACTTGTCCCAGGTAACATGTACCATGCCAGCCTTTCAGCAGCTAGTAATAGGCATTCTTTCCACATATGAAATAAACAGCTTGTATGGCAGGGTCTTGGCTATTTAACATGAAAGTCCTAACCCTCTTAAACAAAAAATGCACGTCTACATTCACTAGGTCCTACAAAATGTGTGTCAGTCTTTGATCTCAGTCTATATATACATAACTTCCCTACCTGTTGCCAATCTGTAGCCAGGAATCCTTGAGATCAAGCTACTGAGGCCCAGATATATACTCTGTTTGCGCTGAATTAGCTTCATTTTTTTTTCTGCTAATTCAGCGCAAACCTAACTCCATATTTATATTTTGATGCTAAACTAGTCTAAAGTCAAAATATTGGAGTTAAAGTCCTTTTTTGCTAGAGGGAAACTACCTTCCGTCAATGAGATGTAAAGTAGGCATTCCCGGGCAAAAGATGACTCTAAGGCCCCAGCGTCTTGTTTATCCTCCCAAGCAAAAATGCTGCACGGGAGGAGGCAGGTCTATATAATGGCGCTAAGCTTGCTTAGTGCCATTATTTAATGCCTGGGTCAGGGCAGGCGGTAGGGGACCTGTGGGCTTATTTCCATGGTGGGACACAGGTGCCCACCCCAGGGACACCCACACCAGAGGGACAGCGGAGGATGAGAGACCCCATTCTAGGTAAGTAGAGATAAGTAGAAGTAAGTATTTGGTTTAATACTTAAAAGTGCCATTGGGGACCCTGAAATGGGGCCACTACATGGCACTGGTTGCAATGGCCATGCCCACGGGACCCTTGTCCCCTGTGCTGGCACTGGGATGGTGGGCATGACTCCTGTCTTTTCTAACATAGGAGTCATGTGGTATGGTAAATTTTGCATTGAGAAAGGACGCTAGGCTAGTCAGAGACTTTTTTATTACTCTAACCAGCCTAATGTCATTTTTCAGTGCAAAACCCCATACCCCCATACCACCACCCCCACCCCCACCTGGCTTATGTCATTTTCCTTGATGTTAGCCCAATCTTAGCGCCGGCTTGCACCATTCCTTAAATATGGCACCCAGTTTGCACTCTGGAACAGCGATAGCGCAGTTTTGCGTGAAAAAGTTTAAATATGGGCCTGAATGTGTTGCATCTTTTTCCCAATTCTACACAACTATTCCCTTTTAAATTTTAGCTTTCATTGCTATTCTGCTCTCTTTCACTTGTCCAATGGCTAAAATTCAGGTCAAAGTGTTCTTGTGAGCATAAACTGTACCACATATTAATGTAGACTCAAAGAATCCTCTTAGAATGTCAATGTTCTTTGTCCTTGCAATGTTACTCAAGTGTTTCATGGTGGGGACAATAGAAAACACCAGGTCATAATTAGAGTAGAAGTATTAATAATACTCATGCTCATAAAACAGCGTTAATATCAAACAACAAGAAATTTCATAGGTTAGGGGCAAACTATAATATGTGATTCTCTCACTTACTGATGATACATAGACATTTCTAGCTTCCATTGTGTCAGCATATTCGTAAAGAAGTTTGTAATACACATTTGCTGATAAATCACCTATGGGACCATTAGTGAGTAAATATTTCTCATCATTGTAAAGTGGATACTGATCTGCAATGGGATTTGCTCAATGTGGGACAAATGTGCTTGCAATCTTTTCTAAGTCATTTGCTGTAGGCAAACTCTAACCAATGAGCAATAACATAATCATGATAACTATCACTATTGCTAAACCTATGCATATATATTTACATTTACTAATTCTATTGAGATTCAACTCCATGAGGTCTCTAATTACACACCAAAAGTCTGAATCCAACAACAAAAATAAAAAAAAGTTAGCTCTATATGCAAATGTTCAAAAGCTTCCACTAAAAGTTCATATGTTTCTAATAAAAGCACAGTTTGTAATTACTGATAATCACTTCCAAAATGTAATGTCTTCGTTCATCAAGCGGCAATGAGATTTCAAAGTTCACCTCCCACGCAATTTCGAACTCAAGAATATTGAACTGGACTTGAATTATTAGCACAAAAGGTGACAAATTCCCGCTACCAGTCATTGGCAGCAAAGTATGTCCATCCAGGTGCTAAGTACTTTCGGCTTGGCACTCTTTTTCTTCTAGATCTTCTGTTTACTCAGCTCTCAGCATCACTGTCACCTTGACTTGACTTTTCAATTTGTTCAGCAATAGTTAAAGGCACTTGTAAGAGTCATAAGGTGACATAGCTTTAGGTGAAATCTAAGGAAGACATTTCCTAAGATATCTCTAAATGCTCTGTTGTTCTGAGGTGGTCTGGAAATTAACGGAAATGCCCAAGAAGAGATGAGTGTAGGCATGTGTAGGTGAGCAGTAAACCTGCAGTAACTCACACTCTCAGGGCCCTCTCTGAGCATTGCTTGTCTACATAATGACCGATAGTGTGCATCCTGTATTTCTCGGATGATTGCTTGACGATTCCATTTTTGTTGGGGTAGATGATTTTTAAAGGACTGTGGAAGCATTCTCTCATAAACCAAGTTTCACTGATGAACAGTAGGTCCAGTTTAAAGTCTGAAACCAGACTAGTAATTTTCAATTACGTTTTGTTCATCAGACAAGCTTCTATGAGGAGGTAGTTCAGCTGACTTTGTATTATGCTATGGAAAAGAAATTGGTGCTGAGTTGTGAATGACAAAGGGATGGTAGATGAAGAGGAGCAGAGAATAGAGGTGGGGGAAGTAGAAAGTTGTTTGAGAGAAGAAACAGAAATTGTCAAGATGATAACTTTGGCAGGATTCCATGGAACCTCATCTTACTCAAATTACACTTAATGCTGATCGACAAACACCCTGTGGTTTTTGCACACAACAAACCTATCATATCACTCCTACTGTCCAGATGCCACCTTAATAACTGAAAAATGTTGACCTGGCACTATAAATGTCCTAATGTCCTGTATCTCTTGTCACTACAGTAACCAACATACTAGCAGGCCCAACAAAAAATATGTCAGGGTTGCTGACCAACTATGCCTTGCGTGCTCCTGCCACAAACAAACATTTTCTACTTAAATCTCCTCTCCAGCCTCATCCTACTCTCAACAGCCAAGGCTGTCATCTTTATCAGAGTTTATTACCCAGTGTCAAAATGTGTCCATAACACTGTAGAATCTCTGACCTCAGTGTGACAACCTCAACTATCTACTTCAATATCATCTCTCTTGGTGACATCAATATAGCAGTTGAAACAACAACTAAGGTCATAGCGTAAGTATTAGACCTGTCAGCCTTAGGGTGGTCTTCCCCTAAACCTTTTGCCTTCACTTCCCTGTTTTACTGAATAAGTTTTTGGTGGCATTAGGACTCTGTGCACTTTAACTCTGCTAACCAGTGCTAAAGTGCTCGTGCTCATTCCCTAAAACATAATACAATTGGCTTACACCAGACTGGCATACTTAATTTACTTATAAGTTCCTAGTAAAGTGGTTTACCGTATACCCAGGGGCTGTTAAAAAAATGCTATTGGCAGGCCTTCAGCACTTATTGTGCCACCCACTTAAGTAGGCCCCTAAAAAATGTCCCTGGTCTGCAATTGCAGCCTTTATGCAATTTCTAACTGCCAATTCAACTTGGCAAAATAAGCCCGCTGCCAAGCCCTAAACTCCCCGTTAGATACATATAGGTCACACCTAAGGTAGGCATTAGGTAGCTCAAAGGTCAGGGTGCATTGTAATTAAAAGGCTAGACATGTACTTTTAAGTTTTGCATGTCCTGGTAATGAAAAACTCCTAAATTAGTGTTCCTCTACTGTGAGGGCTACCTCTCACATAGGATAACATTGGTTTGCATTATTACATTTAAGTGCTAGCTTTTGACTGAGAACAGGTAAAGATTTCATGTTTGGTGTTTTAAAAATTGTAATTTCAAATCCTCTTTAATGGTAAAGTTGGATTTTAAGTTACAATTGTGAAAATGCCACTTTCAGAAATTTGGCATTTTCCTGCCCTAACCATTTGGTGCCTGCAGCTTGTTTCTAGACCACGTGACTGGGTGAAGGAGGTAGTTAGACTTTGTTTATTCCTACTAGACAGGCACACAATAGGAACGGGTATCCCTAAATAGACCATCACTGGCAGGCTGGGGGGCACAGCAGGTCACAGCCCCACTTGCAAAAATAATAGACGATACCCTGCTATCACAGAAAGGACTTGTCAACCCTGCATTGTTCATGCAGCAAGCATGGAGGTAAGGCAAGTAAGGCACTTCAAAGCACTTCAAATGGAACTCTCTAAACACTTCTCCTACTTCAAAGGAGCCACCACGTGTAAAAATGGACCCTCAAACCTGCTCTTTAGTTAACTTTTTTTACCTGCAGAAGGACTCTCAGAGAAATCCCTTCTGCTGTGGCCTGCTGTGTACTTCAGAGGACTGCTTTGCTGCACCTGGAGGGTCTGCTCTCCTGCCTGAAGCCTGCCTTGTTTCCTCAAAGGCCAGCTCTGCTGCTTGAGCCCTGTTCCACTGATTGAACCCAGCACTACGAGAGTGACTCTAAGGGCTAGTTGCTTGGTCTCCTGATCAGAGCTACAAGGACAGAAAAGGCTCCAACCATTTTGAACCCGCAACTGGACCCAGCCTGAATGAGTCCTAACCCCTCAAGTGGCTGGTGACTCACCAGTTCTGGACTTTTGGTGGTAGTGTCTAAGGTGCCCAGATATCCATAATAAAAAACTTGGGAACACTTTTGGCTAAAAAACTGATCTGAGAGCTGAGAGGAGCATAAAGATATCGGTGGCTGAAACTACCCCTTCCAGAGGTTATACAAAGACCTACACCTGGCCTTCATGAGTTTTTATCCCCAGAATAAGAAGTAACGGTAAGGGCCCTTTGAATACTGGGTTCTTTTCTATGTGGCTATACCTGATGCCGGAGACAAGTCTGGTCAGATTGACCTCTGGCTCTGAGCAGGTAGTTTATCTGAGAGGGAGCCACGAAGAGGTAGGGGCAGTGGTAGAGGACTCAGAAGGCACCTAGGAGCAGTGCAGTTCTATGTATTTTGGGGGAAACATTGTATGCTCACCCCATGATGTTGGAAGGGGTCAGGTGAGGGCTCAACTGTGCCAATGTCTGCAGCTCCCTGCTATATTCTGACAGCAGTTTTACTGGGCACAGATACTCACCTGGTACAATTGGGTCAAATGTTTCATAACACAGTTCTATCCAGATGCGGAAATGCCAGGCCACTTGTAGTGTCGCATAGACTCTCATTATTCTATTGAGACTACTGGATTTGAGCAGCAGAATCACCTGTGGTGTGGGGGGACTGAGTCTAACCCACTACAGGAGACACATGTCGGCCTAATCCAGGATTTTCTCCCGCTAACTAGCAGTGCCTCATCTCCACTCAAGAGCAGGGATGATTGGGCAGCTGAGCGCATGACACAATTGACTCCTCAGGGAAATCGTGGTCACTCAGATCGCATCCGTTTCTCTCAGGTACATAAGTCTCACGTATACAAGGACAGTCAGAGGCAGTATATGTTTCAATAAGGTTTCAATGAAGCAACTGCATCTTAGATATAAAGCATGTACTGCAATAACCAGGATGATAAAGCATGACAGGATTAGAATTGTGACAAGGAGAGTGAAGCATAAAAATAACACTACCATATTGTCACTAAAATCAGTAAAATAATTCCTACCTAGGCTATGTTAGAGCACAGCATGTTAAGCTCTAGTTCTGCCCTTCAGGTTCCCTCTGGAAGACATCAAATATGAATTTCAATTTTTACAACAAAGATTTCACAGTCAAAAACCAAACCGGAATAAAAACTTTAGATGACAATGTCAAATGCACAGGATATTTGTATCACATAAGTAGTTCCACCTTTTGAGCCCACTCCCTCTCATACAATTACATAACTTTCAAGTCTCAATAATTTTTGATGAGTTATTTTTTCCGTTTACTGTTAATCTATTCTTATTGTTGCTACACTGAAATACAACATAACATGAAAACCGTTTCCAAGAGGCCGTCCCCCTATTTGGATTCTGTATTAAAGCTTCAATTAAAAATGAAAATGGGTAAATAAAAGTAAAAACATAAAACACGAAAATTGGACAGCTGTGCTCATCATACATTGAGTAGAAATACGTTAGACGTCATAGTTAAAACACACAGGGTCAAATTTACTAACAGGTTGCACTGGTACTACCACAACGCAAAGAAGTGCTTCCATCTGATTTCAAGCGCAAAAAGCGTTAGGCTCTGGAAAGGTAAAATTTTCACCGCGCAAAAACTGATTTCTACTATTTTGTATCAAGGGGGTGTTACTGGGTCAGGCTGACGCAAACACCCACATTTTGATGCAATGTCCAATCTATAAAGATAGCCTGATTAGACTGTACATTAAAAGCTAACCTATACTTGACTCACGCAGAAACAAGGGGAAATGTGTTCATTTCTAAAAAAAAAAAAAAAAAAGACACCTCTCATTTGTACTGCAGTGTGCGGCATACAACAAATGCACGGTAACTTCCAGGGTTGTACGTCTTGCAAAGTGGACTGTGTGAGCTCCAGCGCAGTGGATGACACCAGCAACAAGTCACTGTTTATCAACATGGCGCTGCATTGTGATGTCTCCATTTTGTACGGTAGCATGGCAGATTTGCTGTGCTGTGCTGTATTGCATAAACAAATTAACCTGGGGTCTAATATTATCTCAATTTCTCTAATGCTTAGTACCACATCTTCAACGTCCATTTCATGTTTGACTTTTTACTTTCAGTAATCAGCCCTATAAACTATCCGATATACAATGATGAAGGGAAAACAAGTAGCACTGATGGACTGGGAGACATGACATCACGAGGTGGGATAGGCTGTGGAGGCAAACAAGATATGCCTCCAATCCAGGAGAAGCGAACGCTGCATAGATTTCAAGGGTGTTCAGTTAGTATCTCTCAGAGTGACTTTATCTGACCTATCAACTCCTACACATTCAGAGAGATCAGAAGTGATAATCACCTGTGGGACATAACCAGGTGGAAAGTGGCAGGAAGCCTCTGGGGGCGCATGAGTGTACGGTGCTGCTCTGAGTAGGCACTAGAAGTAGGAGGAGAAAAATGCAGAGCATGGGGTGCACCAAGATGGGCCGCTTGGTATTGGGTTTAGGATGGAATGGGTCCAGGTCCCGATGTACCTGCTCTTGGGACACAATTGGGAGATCTTGTCATAGGACAGGAAGAGTCAGGCAAGGTGGAAGGCAGGTCAGGTCATGGAGCAGCTGTTTGAAGCAAGGAAAATAACATGTTGCTTTTCTTTCTTCTGTTCTATTTTTCTAGCTTACTGTGAAAAGCAGAAAGCAGTTCATTTTTTTGCACTCATTGGATTAGTATATAAAATAGTTATAATCTTTCTACACATTCCGAGCTATTGTAGCTTGTTTATTTTTTTACTCGCTTGTATTGAGCTGTCTCTTTTTACAGCAACTAATGGGTTTTTGATGTGTTTAATTTTGCACTAGAGGTTCTATTTTTATTTGTCTATGCAAATATGCTCTCTTTCACATGAAAAAGCTGTGCGCCAAGAGTTTAAGTGGGTTGTGGAAAAAGTGATGGTGTGACTATGTATTATATGTGATAGAGTATCCCCTTGCGTACATGATAAGGATATTGCAAGCCACCGTAGAGTTCCATAACCTTATAAAGGAACTTGGGGCCATATTTATACTTTTTGACGCACAACTGCGCCAACGCAGTTGTGTGTCAAAAATTTTAACGCCAGCTAATGCCATTCCAAAGCGCCATGCGGGCGCCTTATTTATGGAATGACGTTAGCCGGCGGAGCTGACTGGTGTGCATAAAAAAAAATGACCCACACCAGGCAGCGCCGGCGTAGGGGAAAATGGAGCTTGGGCGTCAAAAAATGGGGCAAGTCGGTCTGAGGCAAAAAATCTGCCTCAACCCGATTTGCGCCATTTATTTTGACTCCCACCCTCCATTGACATGACTCCTGTCTTAGCAAAGACAGGAGTCATGCCCCCTTGCCCAATGGCCATGCCCAGGGGACTTCTGTCCCCTGGGCATGGTCATTGGGCATAGTGGCATGTAGGGGGGCACAAATCAGGCCCCCCTATGCCACAAAAAAAAAAAAAAATTACTTACCTGAACTTACCTTAAGTTCCCTGGGATGGGTCCCTCCATCCTTGGGTGTCCTCCTGGGGTGGGCAAGGGTGGCAGGGGGTGTCCCTGGGGGCATGGGAGGGCACCTCTGGGCTCCTTCCGAGCCCACAGGTCCCTTAACGCCTGCCCTGACCAGGCGCTAAAAAATGAAGCAAAAGCGGCTGGATGTCATTTTTTTTGACCCGCCCACTCCCGTGCGCCATTTTTGCACGGGAGTTTAAATAAGGCGCACATGCCTTGGAGTCATTTTTTAGACGGGAACGCCTACCTTGCATATCATTAACGCAAGGTAGGTGTCCACGCTAAAAAATGACGCTAACTCCAAGATCTTTGGCGCTAGACGGGTCTAACGCCAAAGTATAAATATGGAGTTAGCTTTGCGTCGGATTTGCGTAAAAGAAAACGACGCAATTCCGGCGCAAACAGAGTATAAATATGCCCCTTGGCTTCTATATGGTTATGGAACTTCTCTGTGACTTGAAATAGCCTAATGATATACGACAAAGGGTACTTTATCCCTTATATAATGAGCACTAATTTGATATGCCTTACATGCACAGTGCACTTTAATGTGTCTGGTAAATTTTATATATAAAGTGTGATGTTTATAGCCAATGCATTTTATGTACTGAGCACTTTAAAAAAATAATATTTAGCATTGTTGGTGAGTTACAATTGTGGACTGAGATTCATCAGCAGTGCTGGGAGATTACATCATTGGCCATGTGAATTTTCCTATGATAAATGCGGAGTAATTGGCGCACGTAGGTTACTTTTGAAGGCTCACATACACTGTAGATTTGGAGCAATTATATGTATAAAAGTTTCAGTGGTTAATATAAGTATAGGCTACTGTTTCGAGGTCGAGTCTATTTAAAGGACTGAGAGCTACACAGTTTGTAATATTGAAATGTTGAGTGTTTTTTTTATAAGTAGAGTAAGTTAAGTGATTTTCTCATCAGTGCAATTGTAATTGTAGAAAATTAGGTTGAAGTACTAGGAAAACATTTTTTTAAATACAAATTGTGGCTATGTTTGCACATTTTAGTTTGAGTAGGGAGTAGGGTGACATTCTAGATGTTTGGATGGAAATGATGACATTACATTGTGTTTTATAGGTTGTGGGGTTCACACGTCTTTTATGGTCCAGTTGAAGGCAAAGCCACTGAAACGTATCAACCACGTTTTGTGTTTGGTGAATAAGTAAAGGAGCTATCATGCCCACGGTGCTGCCTATTTTTCTGATATGTGTGTGTGTGTAACATATTTATATATATGTGTGTGTGTGTGTGTGTGTGTGTGTGTGTGTGTGTGTGTGTGTGTGTATAAATTAACCAGCTTATTTTAAAATGTAGGTAACATTTCATGTAAACATTCTAGTATATTTGACACTTATATTACAAATAAAATTGATTAAACAGCTTTTATTGATATGTACTCATTATCAAAAATAAAAATGCTACTTTGTTTTTAAAATAAATTATAACGCAAATATTTAGGGCCTGATTTAACAGAAAATGAAGGAGCACGACTCTGCGCCCAATTTGGTAGCGTCACGCACTATCATTTTCAAAACGTAGGGATGCGCCGTATTTACTAGAATACTGTGCACCCCTGTGTTTTCTTCCCCCTGTGTCGGCGCTAAATTTGCTGCTGTGTGCCAGTGTAGCAACCCTTGCACCATAGTGCAAGGATGGCTTTGTTGAGGGGGAGATTGTTTTTGTGCAGGAAGGAACGCCTTCCTGCACAAAAACAATCTTTAATTGTGAATTTACTCTTTCTATGTATGCTGCAGAATGCAGCACATATAGAAAGAGCAAAAAATGATGCCCCATGCTAGCGTTAGATTTTGGCGCTGCCTCAGGTTTACGAAAACCTGTAAATCCGAGACAGCATCACAATGCAATGGGTGTTGCTGTGACACGCCCACAGCAACTCTCGCTGCACACTCCTTCCACGCAAAGCGTTGCGTGTGAAGGGGACTCATTTACAAGGTGGCGTTAAGGCAGGGCATTGTGCAACCGGAGCGCCAATAAAAGTGACGCTCCGGTGGCGCTAGTGGCTCTTGAAAATGCTCCTTAATTATTCAACATTTATTTTGAGGAGGTAATATGTTGTAACCCCTTATTATATCAGTTTGGGGTTAAAGAAAATTATCTAACTAGTTTTGCAATTATATTTTACAACAAAATATTGTTAATATAAACAAAAAACTGATAACCATGGGCTCGTTTACGAGGGAGCAGTGAGAAGCACAGATCCTTTTCTGGTCACGTGACACTCAAACGGGGGTAAACGGACATTGGGCGCGACGGGCTAGCAGACCAAGCTGACCAAGTGGGTTGCCGAACTTAAAAGTAAGAAGAGTCAACAGCTGCCAAAAGATGTTGGAATAAATAACTCTTGCCATGATTAGTTAAACAACCCCTTTTCGGTAGTCCTTCTCAAGAGTTTAACGCCCTAAACAGCCCAAAAAGAAATCATCATCTATTCAGGCTATAAAAGAATGTTCACTTTCTGCTGCACATTAGAGTGCATATGCTTTCCGTTTCCATTTTTGTTCACTTTCTTTAACGTTGAAACTGTTCTTTTCTTAAAATCCAGCTCTTCTGTATAAATGCTAAATAACTAAATCGTATCCTCAATGTGGTGCAGCATTGCCATCTAGTGGTCAAATGACTTTTAGCATTGTAATCGAAAGTGGGTAGGAATATATGTTAAAACAGATAATTTAAAAACAGCTTTTAACAACATAATGTAACATTTTAGTAGAAAATAAACAAGATGGAGGCATATGTTTAGGTACAAAAAAGTAACATTTCATAACGCTAGCTTTACACTTTTCGTATACTCATCGAATCGAGATATTAGCGCCAAATCATGACTTGGTAAAAACCACACACATGTAACATGAGATGAATTATGTTTATATGTATATTATTTGTATGTTATTGAAAATTAAGTCAAAAGACAACAGAGCGGTACACAGTGTAAAAGGCAAGAATAAAGACAACTATTGATCGGAGAGGTGGCTGGTTTCTAGGAGCAGATGTGTACTTCATTGCATTGTTAAGTAGTGTTCTTCAGTTCTTCTCTAAATTGCAGCAGCGTTGTGACAGCCATTATGAATGCAGGGATCTTGATCAATGTCCTCGGTGTATAAAGAGAAAACCACTGTTACCTGTTTCCCCTTATTTACACTTCTTTGTCTCCCGTCTGACGTGGCACCGCTGCTAATTTGCTGAGCACCCCTAGAAACGGTGAGCATGTCGGCCAGATAGGTGAGGTCATTATGCCTCTGTAAGTGATGAAGCTGTTTTTAAAGATGGTGAGGGCTGGCATAGGGGAGCAGTGGAGTTTCATCAGGCTGGAGATGAATTTATCATATTTCTTCAGGCACTGAATAATGTGCTGAAACATGATTGATTAACTGATACTATGTTAAGATATGAGAAAGTATTATTGTTTCGAAATTAATAAAATGTTATATATTCTTTAGAGAATTTCCTTGTAAAAGGGGTTCCCATAGAATAAAGAGAGTGGTCGTGGAACTCAAGGGCAACACTTTCCCCTTGGGGACCATTTGCATCTGATACTGAAGGCAAGTAACTTGTTCATATGATGGATACATTTATCAGTGGATTCCTCACCTTTTGAATAGAATCCCCAAGCAGACCCACACTCGAAGAGGGGTGCCTGTCTACCTACTTCTAAAATTCTTGCAAGACAGACCAGGCAATGTGGCCGTCCCTCCTCACCTTGGAGTCCAAGCAGTAATGCTTCACAAAGGTATGGCGGGAGGTCCAAGTTGCCACCTTACAAATGTCATGGACACCCCTAGCCAAAGCAGAGGTGGAAGACTAGCTGTGGTGGAATGAGCTCTGATACCTTCTGGGGACTTCTTGTTAGCCATGGCATAGCAGATCTTAATGCAAAGGATGATCCATCTCAACAGTGTCTTCTTGTGGATTGCCTTTCCTTTCATCTTGCCAATGTACCCCACAAAGAGCAGATCATCAAGTCTGAACTCTTGTGCTCTATGTAAACGCTGACCACTCTCTTTGGGTCCAAGCAATGAAGCTTTTCCTCCTCCTTAGAAGGATGGGGAGGCGGATGAAAAGTAGGAAGGGTGATAGACTGGCTCAAGTGGAAGGGTGTAACCACTTTTGGCAGGAAAGCAGCTCTCGTTCTTAAAACTAGCTTATCCGCGTAGAAAGTTGTGAAAGGAGGCTTAACATTAAGGGCCTGCAATCGCTGAACCCCCTAGCAGACATTATTGCCACTATGAAAACTGTCTTAAAAGTGAGTAACCTCAAAGGTCAACTATGTAAAGGTTCAAATGGAGAACCCATTAAAAAAGTAACAACTAAATTAAGATTCTACTGAGGCGTTATAAATGGAGTGGGAGGATATCTATTAGTAAGTCAGTTAATAAACCTTAACTCTATAGGGGGCTTAACCAGGGAGTGTTGGACGGGCAAACATAGGAAAGCTGAAGGGGCAGACAAATATCCCTTAACTGTTGCAAATGCACAACCTGGCTGCACCACGGAAAGCACAAAACGTAAAGTATCAAATAAATGGGCTTTTAGGGGGGTAATAGAATTTTATTCGCTCAACTTTATAAATTTAACCCATCTGCCAGCATACACTGACTTGGTGGAGTGTCGCCTGGCTAATAAGATAACATCCACCACGTCAAGGGAGAGAGAAAAAAGAACTCAGGCCCAGTTTAATCTCCAGGAATGTAGGTGCAGGCTCTGGTGGTGGGGGTGTAGAACCTGCCCTTGCGACTGCGAGAGGAGGTCTTCCCTGTGAGGTAGGCGGAGTGAAGGGCACAGTGAAGGTTGAAGGAGGTCTGTGTACCACACCCTTCTTGGCCAATCTGGGGCTATTAATATGAGCTGGGCCTGGTCTTGGCGAATCCTCATTAGAGCCTGAGGAATCAAGGGTATGGGTGTAAATGCATAGAGGAACGGGGAGCCCCAGTCCAATTGAAATGCGTCCCCAGTGCTCCCCGTACCTGATACTGGAGGCTGCGAAACGATGGGCGTTCTCATGAGTGGCAACCAGGTCTATCTGAGGAGTCCCCATAGCCAGAAGATGGAGACACCACTCATGATCGTCTGAAAACTGTAGGCTGA
The DNA here is from genome assembly GCF_031143425.1 of Pleurodeles waltl. Classification (NCBI taxonomy): domain Eukaryota; kingdom Metazoa; phylum Chordata; class Amphibia; order Caudata; family Salamandridae; genus Pleurodeles; species Pleurodeles waltl. The sequence continues at coordinate 750,507,568 of NC_090436.1, read as the reverse complement.
GACTGTCTGCACATATGTTCAGGACTCCTGCCAAGTGATTTGCTATGATGCAAATCTGATGGTCCTGAACCCAGGATCAGAGTCATAGAACCTTTCTGCACAGAAGGTATGACCCTACACCTTCCTGTTTTTTATGTACCACATTGCAGTAGTATTGTTTGTCAAGACTTGCACTGACTGACCACAAAGGTAAGGGAGGAAGGCCTTGAGAGCCAGATGTATTGCCCGCAGCTCCAACCGATTGATATGTAACAACTGTACCTCTGGAGACCAAATTCCCTTGAACTCCTGATCCCCCAGATGTGCTCCCCAACATAGAGTGGAGGCATCTGTTATTACTGTGGCCACTGAAGGTGGAGGACAAAATTACTTTCCCTGAGATAGACTGCCATCCACACTTCACCATCGAAGATCCACTGCAGTGTCTCTGGAGAGTCTGACTGACTCTCTGAGCTCTTGGTTGTGCTGAAACCACTGCCTGTGGAGGCGCCACTGAAGGGCCCATATGTGCTGGTGTGCATGGGTGACCAATAGAATGTTGGAAGCATTCAGACCAAGTAGGCATAAGACCTTTAGGATTGGAACCGTTGCTCCATTCTGAATTAACGGAATCATAGCCTGAATTTCTTCAATCCTCTGCAGATTAGGTTAGGCACGATTCACTGTAGGGTCCAGTACTGTCCTTATAAATAGGGTGAACTGAGAGGGCTCCAGGTGAGTCTTGGGCACATTTACTGAAAAGTCCAGGTTGTAAAACAGAGTTGTCAAGTGAAGATAATACAACACCAAATCTGGAGACTTGGCTTTGAACAGTCAATCATCCAGGTAAGAGAATACCAGTATTCACCACCGACTGAGATGTGCTACAACCACTGCCATCATCTTCGTGAAGACTTGAGGTGCAGAAGTAAGACCAAACGAAAGGACCGCAAACTGATAATTTGCGACCCCACCATGAAACAGAGATACTTCCTGTGTGTTTGCAGAATGGGGATGTGAAAATATGCATCCTGCAAACCGATTGAAACCATCCAGTCTTTCTTGTCCAGCGCAAAAAGCACCTGTGAAGAGTCAGCATTTTGAATTTTTCCTGCTTAAGGAACTAATTGAAACTCCTGATATCTAGTATTGGATGCAAATAACCATCCTTTTTGGGGATCAGAAAGTAGCTCCAGTAACATTCCTGACCCCGTTCCTGTTCTGGAATAAACTCCACTGCACTCTTCAAGAGTAGTGTTTGGACCTCCTGCTGAAGCAAAAGGAGATGTTCTTCAGAGCAAAAACTTTGTTGAGGAGGTAATGGAGAGGAAACCCCGGGGAGGGGAGGGCATATATATTTTCTACAATACTCAATACCCACAGGTCCAATGTTATGGACCTCCACGGTGGTAGAAAATTAATTATCCTACCACCCACTGGTAAAACATGCTCCAAGATGGTAGAACTAGGGCTGCTTTCTTGTAATATATGCCGGGGAGGAAGAGGAGGAGGAAAGCTGATGGGAGGCTCCTCGCCGTCTCCCTTTGCCACGCCCTCTGTAGGACTTGTGAAGAGGGTTTGTTGACTGTTGCTACTAGAACTATTGTCTGCCATGAAAGAACTAGTTCCAGCTAAGATCCCCGGAATTTACAAAATAATCTGTAGTCCTTAGACTAGGATTGAAGGCCTAAAGACCTCACTGCTACCTTGCTGTTCTTGAATCTCTCCAAGGCAGAATCAGCTGTGGCGCCAAACAGTCTTGCACCACCAAAAGGCAAATCCATTAGAGTGGCTTGCACATCAGGCAGAAATCCAGATCCTCTCAACCGGACATGCCTTCTTGTAGCAACTGAGGTTCCCATCATGCTAGCCACTGAATCAGCCGTATCCATGCCACACTAGATGACTTGTCTCCTCGCCGACTGGCTATCATTCAAAGCTCTTCAAAGTGCCCTTGTACATCCGCAGGCAGTTTTGGAACTCAGCCCTGGAATACTCCATCAGGGCATAAAGATAGCGGCCCAAAAACACATGGCATTGGCAGATTTCAAAGCCATACTCCCCAGAGGAAAAACCTTCTTTGCTGACTGCTCCATTATCTTCAACTTCCTGTCAGATGGAGATGTCGGTAAACACCTTGGAGTCGATTTTGAAGAACAGGAAGCTTGCACCACCAAGCTTCCAGGTGTTGGATGATTGCTTAAAAACAGAGGATCCTTTGGTGCAGTCTTGGACCTTCTGCCAATGGAACAAGACACTGCCGGAGTAGACAAGGGCTTCTGCCAAATATCTAACACAGGTTCAGTCCAAGCCTCAATAAAGCGTAAAAGTGGTTCTGACACCAAAGTAGCATAATGAAGGGCCTCTGTCAGTAAATTAGGCTTAAGTTCATGCCTTAAAAGTATCTAAAACTGTAGGCATTCTAAAGAAATACCATGAAACTTCCATGTCTTTTTCTTGTGGATAGGTATTCATCCTTTTCTGTAGGGGAACTTTTGAAGAATCGTGTCATGATTGAAAAAATAATATTCAAATTGTTCTTTTCTATAACATTAATTAAGAAAAATACTACTTGTAATTGCATATGATAGTGGGATATGGTGATAACGTCACTTCTTCCACAGCTGCAGAAGCAAAGTGTGCACATATGTATCAATCCTTAGTATCTAAAGCTGATTTAGTCTTATATTAATCTAGAATAAATATTAGTTGAAAACTCGTCTTTTAAAAAACCTACAAATCTACAATGAAGCTTCAATTTAATCTCATCTATTGTGTGGGCAGGTGTTGTTGATGCCGCTGTGGCTGTAGGTATCGCTAGCTCAGGTGTCAAACGAATTCTGGGACTAGAAGAGTTATAATTACTGATAGTACAACTACCAATGTAACACCTACAATGATATTACATCTATCCTTGGTAAGGAAACGTGTTTATTTACAGTCAGATCTAGAGTAGAATATAGCATAAGGCAGATTCATTATTTTTTATTATCTTCTACTTGTGCAAACAAGCAAAACGTTTGAAGTTTGGATTGCTGTTATTTAATTCATCTTATATACAATAATGTTCGTGAGTCATCCCTAACCCTACTCCACCTTCTTCTAAATGTGTTATCCCTATTCTTCTGCTGCAATCTTGTCCATAGGGTATCTTCCTAATTCTTTTTATTTTTTTCCATAAACTCTATACTGTCAGTTTCATTTATTGCAGTCTTTTTATTTTGCAGCTTTACACACAGTTTATCATTTGTCACTGAAGTTAATTTCAGTTTCAGGTTCACTATTCAGTGATTATAAAGTTCTTAATTGTAGTATCTATTTCAAATTTCTTAGTTAAGTCAATGCTGTTCAGTGTGGCATATTATGAAGGTTCAAATGCTTCTGATCTCAGTTCATTAAAATCTTGCTTTGATGCATTTGGCATGTTGTCTCAGTAGTATATCCATTCAGGTTCAGAATACCTACAACAAGGCACTCTTGCTCATTTGGATCTCCTTGGTGGCTGTAGATATTCTTTTTTGCTTACACCACTGGATTCTGTCTCTTCGATGATGGTCTGTGGTATAAGTTTAACTCACACACATGATTTCAATTGCCTCTCAACAGTTGGCCATTTAAAGCTCCATGGAGCCCTTTTTCCTCTCACACTTGTTCCTTCACCTGGATTATTTGCTTGCTCTTGTGATTGTTCATCAGTTTCTTTCTTTATCCTGAGTACTCAAATCTTCTTCAGAGGGTGCTTCCACACCACTTTGCGATATTTCAGGAACTGTACTGGTGTGAGATTTTACTGTTCTTCACCCCCCTCTGATCCTTATTGGTGTGCTGTCACAGGTACTCTAACTCTCTGAGTGTGAGATAGATGCACCCAGTTAGGTATATCAGCACACTTAAAAGCAGTGTTTGTGATCAGGATGACTTGATAGGGGACTTTCCAAATTGGCTCCAAGCAAGATTTTTGCACCTGTTTCTTTAACAAAATCCCATCTCTGGGACTAAAGTCATGCTCTGCTCCTGATGTGGATTGGCAGTGGCAGCTCCAACCTCATGAGAAACAGAATAAACCACATCAGCTAATCCTTTGAAATAATCGAGTATCATGTCATCTGTGATGGTCACAAGTATATTTGCAGGACCCATGAGGATTTCATGAAGCGATACACTTGTTTTGTTTTTAGGGGTGCTTCGAAGACTCATCCGAACCAATGGTAAAGCAGCTGGCCATTTAAGTGAAGTGGATACACAAATTTTGGCCAGTCAGGACTTTAGCGTATCATTCGACTGCTCCACTATTCCCGAAGCCTCGGAGGACAGCTACAGTGTAATCTCTGTTCCACTTTAAGAGCCACACACAGCATTCTAAGGACCTTACTATTAAAATGGGTCCCTTTGTCTGACTCCAGGAAAACCGGGATTCCAAACCTCGGCTTGAGTTCACACACTAGCAGTTTAGCTACAGTGAGACTGTCATTTCTCTGAGTTGGGTAGGCTTCCACCCATTGAGAGAAAATGCACACTATAACCAGGACATACCCTAGTCTATGTTAAACATGCATCCCAACAAAGTCCAACTGCATTCTATTAAAGGATCCTCCTGGTCTCCCTACATGACTTATGGTTACTGGTGTGTTTTTTCCTAAAGTCATCTGCTGTTACACATCTATGGCATATTTCTTCTGCTAGAACTGTGAGTCAGGTACTGAAACAATTTTGCCTAAACAACCTAACCTTTGCATCTCTCCCAAGGTATGCAGGACCATGGACATGTTGTTTCATAGGAAACAATTTATCTGGCAGCACTGGTCTTCCATCATATTTGGTTTGCATTTTTAGCACATCCTTCTCTGATCAACCTTGCCGTTCTGCTTCTGAAACTTAATCCTGCAAACCTTTGATCTCTTCCCAAGTATCAGACACTTACTACATAGAAAAAAAGTGTCCTCATCAGATTCATTTGATTATTCCCTGTTAAATGGGCATACCACATGTGCATTATACTGTGCAACTTCATCAAAATTTCTATTCCAAACTGTGACACAATCGTTGCCACTTCAGTGAACTGTGCATTTAACCACTGCAATCCCTTGCGATAATTGCAAAGCACCCAGCATTACTCTCACGTATACAACATTCCAAATGGAGAAAGCTGATGAGGTCATGAATCCCCTCTGTCACCATAACAGTCCAAAGTCATGAACCACGCCAAAGGCATATTGACTATCTGTAAATATAGTCACACTCACTTGTGCTGAAATACAACAGGCTCTCATGAAGGCAATCAATTCTGCCACTTTTTGCAGAGGTAACACCTCAAAGCCAGGAGGCTTCCACCAGTTCTTGAATTGTGCAAAAAGCATAGGCTGCTCTCAGGGTTCCCTCATTGTTTCTTAGACATGAGCCGTTCATAAAAATTACATAGTCAAGCTCATGAAGAAGTTCATCCTCATGTCTTGGTGCATAAATATGCAACATCTAGGCAGTCATGTACAATTTCATCCACATCAATTTCGGGCACTGGTAATAAAGTATCTGGATTTAATGGTTGGGATCTCTTTAGAACAACATTCTCTGCTGCAAGTATTTGTTCACATATAGTCTGCTGTTTGTCAGATATGTGGTTTTGTACGGGTGAGCACAATTTCAACTGACTGAGGGACAATGACTATAAGAGGATGTCTCATCACTATGCTCTCAAATCTTTCAAAACTAACACCAACTGTTGCAACTATTTCAAGGCAGCTAGGCAGTCCTGTGACAACAGATTTGAATGTAGTTGAAAAAAATGCCACAGGTCTTACTGAGTCTCCATGCAACTGAGTGAGCACTGAGAGAGTGCAGTGCTCTGACTCACTGCAAAACAATAAAAACATGTTATTGTAATCAGGCATTCCTAGTGCTGGGTGTAGGAAAGTACCATCTTTCTTGGCATGTTACCCCCAATTTCTACCTGTTTGTCAGTGTGTTTTTACTGTCTCACTGGGATCCTGCTAGTCAGGACCTCAGTGCTCATAGTTTGTGGCCTATATGTGTTGTCAGTATGCTTGACTGTGTCACTGGAGTTCTGCTAACCAGAACCCCAGTGCTTATGCTCTCTCTGTGTACCAAATTTGTCAATATTGTTTAGTGATTCCAGATTCCAATCCTGATTGGCACACTGGACCCCCCCCCCTTATAAGTCCCTAGTATATGGTACCTAGGTACCCAGGATATTAGGGTTCCAGGAGACCCTTATGGGCTGCAGCATTTCTTTTGCCACCCATAAGGAGCTCATACAAACCTTTTTTCAGGACTGCCACTTCAGCCTGAGTGAAATAGTGCACACACTATTCCACAGCCAATTTTCACTGTACCAGGTAACTTATAAGTCACCTATATAGCTTTACTGAAGGCTAGGTGCAAAGTTACTGTGTTTGAGGGCACCCTTTCACTAGCAAAGGTGCCCCCACATTGTCCAGGGCCAATTCCCCAGACTTCGTGAGTGCGGGGACACCATTATAAGCGTGCACTACATATATGTCAACACATATATGTAGCTTCACAATGGTACCTCCGAATATGGCCATGTGAAGTGTCTAAGATTGTGGAATTAAACCCACAATCCAAATCTGGTATTAGAGGCCAATTCCATGCACCGTGGGGTCTCAGGTTGAGCAGCTCAATCCCAGGAAGGCAGCACAAAGAATTTCCTTTAGGAGAGGGGTGTTACACTCACTCCTATTGGAAATTGTTGTTACTGGGCAAAGGAAAGGGGGGTGACCACTTCCCTGTCCATCACCACCCCAGAGCTCCTCCAGAGTGTCCATGGCGTTAGCCATCTTGGATTCCAAGGTGTGGGGACCCTCTTGAGACCTCTGAGTGGTCAGTGTCAGCAGGTGACGTCAGAGATCACTCCTGATAGGTGCATACCTGTGTAGGTGGCCAATCCCCCTCGCAGGGCTATTTCCTCAGATTCGGGTTGCAGGATTCCTCCAGTACTCCTCTGCATCATCTGCTTCAGCCTCTGACCATCGGATCAACCACAGACTTCTCCAGGAACTGCTGTAATTGCAACAAAGTGTCCAGGAAGACTCCTGTGACCTGCAAATTCAGCTCCAGCCAGCAATTGCAAGAGTTTCCAGGTGTGCATGCTCTGAGGACTGCCTGTCTTCACCCTATACCAGAAGAACCAAAGGAATCTCCCATGGAGTGACGGAGTCACCTCCCTGCTTCAGTAGGCATCTCTCTATGACAATAACCAGTACCCTGGGAATCCTCTCCTGCCGACGAGCATGATCCCTGGAACACAGGTGGTGGACCGAAGTGACCCAGACTGTCCAAAGGTCCAGCTGTCCAAATTTGGTGGAGGTAAGAACTTGCATCCCCGTGCAGCGACAGTACCCCTGTGCACCACGTCTTCTCCAGCTCCTTGGGCTTCTGTGCACTTCTTCCAAAAGTTCTTCATGCACAGAGTAGTCCAGGTCCCCAGCACTCCATCCTGTGATGCACAGGTCTCTGAGTTGTTCTCTGGCAGCGTGGGATCCTCCAGAGTAGTGCTGCAATTACCACACTTTAGATCTCCTTTGTCCCCGTGTTCTGGGACTCCCGTGGGTGCTGCCTGGTCTTCTGAGGGCTCTCTGAAGTGCTGAGAGCCTTCTCCGTCTCCTCAGTCCACATTAAGACCCCTACATCCCTCCTGGGTCAGGGCAGCTCCTCTCTGAGGCAACATGCATACTTGCGTGAACCAAGGCTTGTTGGTGGAATCCAGCGACACAAACAGCCTGCATCCAACAACTCAACGTGGGGCATCTCTTGCACCAAGCAGGAACTCGCAGCTATCTTCTTTGGTGCGCTTCTGTACTTTTCTTCCAACCAGAGAATCCACTTTTCCACCTTCTTCCAGGTGGGCAGGGACTCCTGTTCTTCCTGGACTCTTCTTCGACTTCTGGACTTGGTCTCATCTCACCACCGGTTGTCAGGTCCAGGAATACACCGCTGGTTGCTTGCAGTCTTGCTTGGTTCTTGCATAATTCTTCATCACAACTTGTAGTGTGTCCTGAGGAAATTGCTGTACTTTCCTCCTGCTTTCCTGGGATCTGGGGTGGGGTACTTTACCTACCTTTGGTGTTTTCCCACACTCCCAGCACTCCTCTGCACACTGCACTTGCCTAGTGGGGGAACTTGACATTCACATCCCACTATTTTAGTAAATGGTTTGTGTTGCCTCTAGGCCCATTGCAATCTATTGCATTTTCTACTATTTGCACTATTCTATGACTGTTTACTTACCTGATTTTGGGTACTAGTGTACATATTGTGTATAATACTTAGCTCCACTAGGAGTATTGCCTCTAAGATATTTTTGGCTTTGTGTCAGTAAAATAAAGTATCTTTATTTTTGGTAACACTGAGTATTGTCTTTTATTTTGTATAAGTACTGTGTGACTATTGTGGTATTGCAAGAGCTTTGCATGTCTTCTAGTTCAGCCTTGGCTGCTCTGCTACAGCTATCCCTAGACAGCCTAAGCTGCTAGGCACTGCATACATTTCACTACTAAGTAATAACTGGACCTGGTATAAGGTGTAAGTATCTTAGGTATCCACTACAAACCAGGCCAGCCTCCTACACTGGGCACGACAGAGACTTTCTCTCACCTCTAGGAAAGCTTTCAAGAAATCATTGTGCAGTGGAAGCATATCAGGCATATCTTTGTTTGTCATCCTCAGTAAAGGCATGGCCACTAAGGAAAAGTTTGGTATCCACTGTTTTCAGTAGCCAACCATTCCCAGGAATATTCTGATTTCTCTCTGAGTTTTTTGGTGGATTCATTTTCAGAAGTCTCAACTCCTTCCTGCAACACCTTTCTCATTCTCTTCTCAATGATATGCCCCAAATGTAATGTACGACCTCTTTTTGACAGTATTGTAGTTTACTTAGAGAGACATTTTGTCCATTCTCAGCTAAGTGGTTCAATAGGCATCTGCAAAGTCTCAAGGTTCTTTTCCAAGGTCTGATTAAAGATTGACAGACTTTCCGTATACACTTGTGGAACGTGGCACCATGACAAAACTCTATCTATAAATACAAATGAGAACAGAAATCAACTGTCCTCGTGTGGCAGTATAGAGAAGAAAGCCTGACAAAAATCCACAATGGTCAACCACTTGAAGTGCAGGAAATTTGAAAAAGTATTGCTGCTTGATTTGGTGACTTTGTGAAGATCCTGTACAATTCTATATTTCTCATTGGTTTCTGCAAAGCCATAATAGGAGATTTGCAGGGACTTTCTACAATTTCCTTAAAAATCCCTTGTTTTAGCATGTTTTCAATCACCGTTGTTATTCCAGCCACTGTCTCTGGTGTTAGAATATAAGGTGGAATTCCTGGGAAAACTGGGTTTGGTTTTACTGTGATTCAGACTGGTTCTACACCTTTGATCAGTCCAATGTCTTTTTCCAAAAAAATCCATACTTCTGGTTTTACTGTATCTCTCAAGTCAGGATGCAAATGCTCTGCCATTCTCATAGGATATAATCCTACAGCTGTTCCTTGTTGGGCCATTTTAAATTCAGCATCTTCGTCATGTGTTTTACATTCAACACCATATAGTGTTCAGTAAATAGTGCAATTTAATTTGCACAAAAGATCCCTTGCTAACAGATTTACAGGACTAAAATCACATACACAAATTGGTGATGTTCCTCAAATTAACCTATTTTTACATCACTTTCTTTGAAACAGGATTTGTTATTTGCGTATTGTTATAAATGGGGTCTCTAGTTGGCAGGGGCATACAGCCTTGTCCAAGTAGGGACCGAAATCCTAGTCAGGGTAAGTCACACAAAATCCAAATAATCCTGTGCCAACCCTCTGGTATCTTGGCACTGAGCACTCAGGCTTAACTTAGAAAGTATTTGTGCAATAAATCATGCAGTAACACAGTGAAAACACCAGAAAAATACATCACACAGGTTTAGAAAAATAGATAATATTTATCTGAATAAAATAAGGTCAAAATGACAAAGATTCAATAAGCGCAAGTTGAAATATCACTTTTGCAAGTTTTAAAACAGTCTTAAATTTTAGAAATAAACAGTTGTCTCTTAGTTACACAAAGTACCTGGTTTGCATCAAAAATAAGAAGCACGGAGGCCACAGAGGAGGAGATGCGTAGAAAAATAAGGTGTGCGTTGGATTTTCTGACATGGCACAGACGTTTCATCATTTATTTCCATGCTGTAAGGGGCTGCGTCATTTTTCGGCATGCATTCTTGGTTCCTTACTGTGATGCGGGGATCTTTTTGACGCCCAGGGACGATGCGAGAAAATCTTTGACACAATGGAAGAAGGCAGAGGCGTTGCATCAATCCGGTAGGTAATGCGTCAAATTTTCTGTCGCAAGGCAGGCGCTGCATCAAATTTCCACTCAGGTTGCGTCATTCTGGTTCGGCTGTGCAGTGATTTCTCAGTTGCAAAGCAGGCTTGCGTCATTTCCGGCAGGCCGTGCGTCATTTCCAGCAGGCCATCCATTGATTTTCGGCGCACAAGAAGTTGCCTGAAGAGATAAAGGTGGTCATTTAGACATTGGCTGTAGAAGCTGCCATACCGCCGGGGTGACAGCCGCCAAAAGACCACCACCGTGGCTACCATCCGTCGGCCAGACTATGAGCACTGCCGGACTTCCGCCACAAGAATGGCGGAAATCAGGCAGTGATTAGACTGGCGGATGGTGGTAAGCTGGCGCTGCTACCACCAGCACCTCCACGCCAGTTGAATGCCGCCAGCTGTATCATGCCGTACCTGTGATACGGCCTGGCGGTGTTCAGCTGGTGGGACGGTGGTGGTGGTAGCAGCGCCCCTTCCCGTTCCCTGCCGGGCGACCTCACTGGAGCAGGTAAGGTGATCATCCCACAGGAGGGGTGGGAGGGTGAGGGGCGTGTTCTGCATGTGTGTATGTCTGTAAGAATGTGTATGAATGCGTGTATGCCAGTGTGTGTATGAATGCGTATATGGATGAGTGTAAGTTAATGGGTGTATGCGTGCTGCATGTCTGTGTGCGTGTATGGGGGATTGTGTAGATGAATTGGAGGGGGTGGGGAGCTTAGTTCATGTATGGGGTTGGGGGGCTGAGTTTGGATGGAGGGGGTAGGGGTGACAGGTGAGTGTTGGTGGTGGGGGGTGTATCTGAATGTTGGGGTGGGGGCTTAGTGTGTGTATGGGGGTCGGGGATGTATCTGAATGTCGAGGGTGGAGGGTGACAGGTGAGTGTTGGGGGTGGGGGAGCTGCCTACCGGTGACAGAGGAGGAATTCCCTGTCACCGGTAGGGCCTACAGCCATGATTTTCGTGGCGTTGCCAACACCACGGAAAACATGGCGGTAGGCAAACAATACTCTCCTGATTTCCAAAACTCCAGCAGGCCTCCAAATACTGATCCATAAGTTTGTGGCATTTTGTGACACCAGCGGCTTGATCATTAACCAATCAAAAACAAAGTTCATGACCATCAGCTCCCATAGGTCTTTCAGAAGCCCCAATCTGCTACAGGGGCTATTTCTAGAGAGAGTTAATGAAATTAACTACATAGGAATAACCCTAACTGAAAACATGTCCTGGACTCAGCAGGTTTAAAAAAGTGCACTAAAACTAACCCATCATGCTGCTCCAATCTCAAGACTTTATAAATCTTCCACAGCCAAGCATATTTCACATGCAATAAAAATATACAGAGCTAAATCCGGAAGGCAGCACATTACATGGGGCTAAAATTTGTATCTTAGCACCTATGGTTGAGCTGAAAGTAGCAGAGAATAACTTCTCGAGAGTCTTATGTAGTTTCCCCAAAAGCACTACTCTATTGCCACTATTTAGAGATATGAGGCCTGCACCCATTATTCCCAAAAGGCTCAGTTAAGGTATTTGCTCTGTTGGTGCAGATTGAAGTATACCCCAGCAATACACGACTAGTATCAGGCTTTTAAAGAATTAATTAAAACAGGCAAATCATGCAAAATTAGATGGACAGGCTCAGTGAAAGATATGCTAATAGTACCTCTACATCTTACTAGAGAGTCCCCAAAAGAGGCATATTGGACCTGGAAGTGTGATCAGGACATAAGGAAAGCAAACCATGTTTCCCTTTCCAGCGTCTTTTTAGAGCACAAACCACACATCGAATGTAAGCCTTTCCTTGACTTTATTCTTATTCCCCACGCCAAACAGTTATATCTTAAGTTTTGCTATTGTACTTTACCACTCCTTTCCTTTTGCTCCAAATGGGAAGCTAATATTGCCAAAGGAGTTGTGTGTCTGGTATGCATGCGGGCAGAGGAAGCTTTGTTCCATTGTATTTTCTTCAGGAAAAGTTGGATCGTTCTGATCTGCAGACAGTTGGAGTGCAGACAACATCTCCCAATACTAAGGTTGCTAAGTTCTGAAACATGCAAGCCTGATGTCTGCCCTGCAGCCAAATACCTACACTGGAGTTGGTCCACCAGAATAAAGGCAGTGAAATAGAACTTAGTGCAGATGAGCACCATTTGTTTTTTCTGGTCCACTGCCACCTCTTTCTTTAGTCAATGGCTATATGTTATTTTATTATAAGAACTCTAGACATGTTTTACTATTGTTTTTCTTAACTTTTGGCTCTTTTATGGCTATTGTATCTTTTGTAACCCACATGAATGATTAATTGTTTTACTATCGTCTTACATAATTGCATGTGTTGTTTTCACCTGATTTACACATTTGGAAGACCATTACATGTATTTCTTGTGATCTGATTTACTGTTTAATGTACTTTTATGGTTGTTAAAACCAAATAAAGCTTTGATGATGATAACTAGCAGTAGCTCCATTATCTAGTTGTGGCCTAAAGCTCCCCACTAAGGAAACACTCATATATGGGCCACATTGTATTTTCCTACCAATACGGTTAATTTATCATGTGTGACAGCTGCACTCCTTGTGATTTCTTTACTCAAATATATCAGTTTGTTTTCCTGATAAGATTTGTTTAATGTGAAATATCTAAACATCCTCTACTAATCTCTTCTATTTTCATCTTCAGTTTTGGGACATTTAAGGACCTCTCTCTTTCATGACTAGAAGATGGTCTCTCCCATCCTTTTTTTCTGAGGTTTCTTCAAAGCATGGGGAGTATCACATCATCAAATAGTCCTGCCTCTCCCTGTGCAATTGGTGTCATAAAGACAATTCTCCTCCCTTTTCTCAAAGATTTAACATTTCGCAGTGGCGTCCAGGCAACAATCTGTGAATTCTGTGATATCGGGGTGAACCCTGTCTCTGCTACTCCTGCCACTGCACCTAAAACAGAAGAAGTTAGATTCTGTAAGCTATTTATCAGTGCAGTAGCTACAAGGATCCCTAAAGGTTTGAAAAGGAGGAGTCATAATAGAAGCTGTAACTCCTGGAGCTAATACCGTAGGGGCTGCTTCAGCAGGTGCTGTTACAGTTGGAATTGGTCTATCTGAATTGTATTTGAGTCAATAGGGACTGTAGCCTCTGTAGCACTAGTGTTTGTAGCACTATCTGTATTGGTTTAGAAGCTACATATGGCGGTGGGCATGAGAACTATAAATCACCTAAAATGTAATCTCCTGAATCACTATCATTGTCTGTTTTTCTTGGAGCTTCTGCATCATCATTTTCCTGTATTTGCTTCTTTTTAGACTTTAATAGTTATAGCTGGATGCATTCTAGTTCCCTCAACTCTCTTTTTCTTAATTCTCTCTTAAATGTTCAATAACTTTTAAATCAAAAGTACTGTGAGAAATTTAAATGGTCCTTCATTTTCAGTGATTCTACAACCCTAGGCAAGCACAATCCTTCCTCTAAACATACACGCGCATACACGCAAATGAAATCTTGACCAGGAGGAAATCACCCTAACTGATGTAGCTTCCCCTTTGCGCAATGGGCTCCACTAACACCAATCAATGTTAGTATACTCACAACAAATCACTGAAATGCCTATCTCAATTGTGCAGTTAATGGCACCTCCCGAATCTGCACCACAAACCTTAGCAGACAATTAACAACTTCATTTTTCAACTATCAACTTACTTCTCTATCCAGGGATCTTAGACTGCTTTGAGTCTGATAACAACTTCATTTGCTCCAAATTCAAACTTAGACACCATCACTTCTAAAAACACAAACACACAACTGCAACACACTGACAAAATCTCAAGAAAAACAATTGTGATGCATGACACTACTGACAATCACACCTCCACCATTGCAACCACCTTTAAAACAGCAACTCGTCAGTCTTCAAATTCAGGTTTTCGGCTTAAAGGGCATGGGCAATTCTGAACTGGGGGTAATGAGTACAAATCCTCTCTCTCATAACATAAACCATGACACAAACCATCCACTTGATAGAGCAGGATTTTCTATATCTCATTCTTATGGTATAATCATTAACAAACCCTGCCACTAGACGCATGGACCTTTGTATGGCGACAGAGAGTAATAAGAATGATTATCAGCATAAAAACATAATCAATTTGTAAATCTGATTCAGTCAATAAAGAGTGGGAGTTAAAGGATTTTGTTTTTAAATCTTTTAGTTCTCCATTTTATTAACATTTTATTAATCTTTAAGTCTCATCATTAGAAGGTAATGTAATCTTTGAATCAATATTTGATTATGAAGTAAAAGAAACCATTAATCGGAATTGCAGTCAATACTTCAATAGTACAATAAGCATGTTCGATAAAGAAAGAAATCTAATCTAAATTAAGTTTTTCAGAGAAGGTGGCAGTTCAGATACCCATAAAGAGTTCTGATGAGAAAAATCAAAATATAACATTAAGCTTTTGAATAATAAGCTGGAAAGTATTCTCAGCTCACAATAAGCAGGAATAAGGATATAGACTAAACCTCTCATATAGAAAAGTCTCAACTCTGAAGCTAGTCTCTAGGTAGAATGTCGAGGAAAGGAGTCCTAGGATCTATCGGGTTTCTAAGATCTGTCTAGGAGCACATCTGAATATAAACACAAATGTTCTATATTGCAACATTATTTTCTTTCTTTTTCGTGATGACCAGTAGGGTTTCAGTACACTCCTGGAAACAGGTTCTTTCCCCATTTTTTCACGAGAGCATAATAGTCTTTAAGACATT
The DNA here is from genome assembly GCF_031143425.1 of Pleurodeles waltl. Classification (NCBI taxonomy): domain Eukaryota; kingdom Metazoa; phylum Chordata; class Amphibia; order Caudata; family Salamandridae; genus Pleurodeles; species Pleurodeles waltl. The sequence goes on along the minus strand of NC_090436.1, from coordinate 750,492,462 downwards.
TTCACTGAATGTTGTAACAATGTTCTCTATCAGTCCAGTCTACTTTCTCATGACTCACTCTTCCTGCTGTTTTTTTCCTCCCATGGGAAACTTTACTATGAGATGTCTATTCAGTAAGTATCAGTAGTTTTCTGAAATAGCAACATCTACAGCAAAGAAAAGAAAAAGATCTTGCACAACTATTCAATGAGAAAAACAGGCCTTTCAGTGCTAATGCATTATTTTTCAGTTAACATAGCATTATCAGAGCCAGATGGCAGATCACTTTTAGAGAAGCTCCATGCCCGAGGGCTGGGGAATCCACAGTAATCCTGTGAATTTGGCGCACCTCCCCAGCAGCCACCCAGGAGAGGTGTAAACGTAGTGCTGGGGCACGTACATTCACCCTCCATGCTAAAAGGGAGAGCAATTTGCAGCTGGCAGCCTTGTGACAGGCCTTGCTTGGCATCTCGCGGACTGAGCACAGCCGGGGACAGCGACACTGGGGTGGACTGAGTGTCAAGATGCTCCTGACGGTGAGCATTGGAGCCCTCCTGGGGTCATAGGCCCAGGTGACACTGGCAACTGTGTGTGGGAGTGCCCACTCTGGGCCCAAGGATTGGCATAATGAAGCCTGGAAGAGCACCCTTCCCACATGAGGCCTGCATTGACAGAGGAAGATCAGTGGTGAGGCCTGACCCGGGGTCAATCTGCTCACCTTTGCAGCCCCGATTGTGACTTGAGGCTCTCTACCCTTGCCCATCGCTACAACTTCTTACCCGCCAGTTGGGGCTGGGCAGTAGCCAGCCGGGGAAGTTGCTACCTACGGAGGGCCACACTCGGCACCTTACCACACTTGGGGACTACAACACTTGAGCGGACCTGGTGATGTGTGGTGAACAGTGGAGTCCTCCTGGGGCTGCAGGCCCAGCAATTACTGGCGACTGAGGGGATACCTGAGCCGGTCGGAAGGGTGGCATAGCAGAGCCTAGAAGAGCACCCCCCACCCCGAGGTCTTCATCAGCACAGGATAACCAGCGGAGTGACCTGAACAGATGCTGCACTGCTCTCTTCATGGCCCCCGACTGCAACACGAGGTTCTCTCGCTCTTGCCCATTATTGCCACTTCATGCCTTCCGGTCCAACATGGGCAGTTTGCCAGCCGGACAAAGTTAGTTGACGGCAGTTGTTGGCCCTTTCCAGAGCCCAGCCAACGTATGCTTTGGGGAGCGGTCCGGGCCAGCAGCAAGTGGTGACACCGGTGCCGCACAGCATGATGATACCCTCCTCCCCACAGCCATCACAGACAAGGAAGTTGGGCAGAGCATTATAAGCAGGGGCCACACTGTGAGCATCCCTACGGACCTCAGCAAAGACACACGTTCTTCCACTGTAGGAAGTTGGCTCTGTATATACTATCTCAAAGTGAGAGATGGTTTGCACAGAGTCCAAGGGTTCCCCTTAGAGGTTGATAGTGGCAAAAGAAGATAATACTAATGCTCTATTTTGTGGTAGTAGGCTTATCAGAGGGTAGTGTTAAGCATTTGTTGTACACACACAGACAATAAATGAGAACACACACTCAAAGACTTAACTCCAGGTCAATAGGTTTTTATATAGGAAAATATATTTTCTTAATTTATTTTTAGAACCACAAGATTAAAATTTTAGGTACGTACATAAATTGTAAGGTACTTCACACAGGTAAGTATGGAACTTTGATTTAAAACAGTAGTACCCACAGTGTTTGTTAAGATGGCAATAAGCAATTTTAAAAGTGGACACTGCATAAATCAACAGTTCCTGGGGGAAGTAAGTATCGTTAGTTTCTCACGTTAGTAAAGCACTTACAAGTTCAGTCTTCTGGGCATAGGCAGCCCATGCTGGGGGTTCAAGGCAACCCCAAAGCCACAGCACCAGCAACACAGGGCCGGTCAGGTGCAGAGGTCAAAGGAGGGCCCAAACAACATAGGCACTTATGGAGAACAAGGGTGCTCCGCTCCCAGTCTACTAGAAGGTAAGTACCTGCATCCTCATGGGAGCAGACCAGGGGAGTTTTGTAGAGCACTGGGGGGGGGGGGACACAAAACACACCCTCAGCGGCACAAAGGCTGCCGGGTGCAGTGTGCAAAGTAGGTGTCAGGTTTGCTGTAGAAAACAATGGAGGGGCCCGAGGGTCACTCTGGCGATGTAGGCAGGGCACAGGGGGTTTCTTGGGCCAGCCACCAACTGCGCTAGGATGAGGGCCGCCTGCTGGTCACTCCTGCACTGGTAGGTGGGTCCTCTCAGTCCTGGGGGCTGCAGGTGCAGTGCTTGGTCCAGGCGTCAGGTTCCTTTGTTACCAGGCAGTTGCGGTCAGGGGGAGCCTCTGGATCCTCTCTACAGGCGTCGCTGTGGGGGTGCATGGAGGTCGACTCAGGGTGTCCACATCGTTGGAGTCACCTGGGAGTCCTCTCTGCAGTGTTGGTTGTCCTGGACTCGAGCCGGGGGCATCGGGTGCAGAGCGGGAAGACTCACGCTTCTGGCGGGAAGTTAGAGTCTCTTTAAAGTTTCTTGTTTTGTTGTTGTTTCTCGACAGAGCCGCTGTCCTCAGGAGGTTCTTGGTGCTTTAGGTGCAGATCAGTCCTCTGAGTCCTCAGAGGTCATTGGTTCCCCTGGATGCGTCGCTGTGTAGGTTCTTTGAGTCTGGAGACAGGCCGGTAGGGCTGGGGCCAAGTCAGTTGTCTCTGTCAAAACTGCGGGGCTTTCAGGTCAGCAGTCCTTCTTCTTTCTTCAGGTTGCAGGAATCTGATGTCCTTGGTTCAGGGTCGCCCCTAAATACACAATTATGGGGTGTGTTTTCATCTGGGGGGCAGTAGCCAATGGCTTCTGTCCTTGAGGTTGGCTACACCCTCTTTGTGCCTCCTCCCTGTGGGGAGGGGAGCACATCCTTAATCCTATTGGGGGGAATCCTCCAAAGTAAAACCTTAGGGGCTGTACTGGTTGGAGGGTGACTCCTTGTTTTTCTTATTATCTCCTCCGGACTGGCCGCCAAAAGTGGGGGCTGTGTCCGGGGGGCGGGTTATCTCCACTAGCTGCAGTGCCCTGGGGCATTGTAACACGAAGCCTGAGCCTTTGAGGCTCACTGCTAGGTGTTACAGTTCCTACAGATGGGAGGTGTGAAGCGCCTCCACCCAGTGCAGGCTTTGTTTCTGGCCTCAAAGAGCACAAAGGCTCTTACCCCATGGGGTCAGAAACTCGTCTCAGTGGCAGGCTGGCACAGACCAGTCAGTCTTGCACTGAAGGACTGGGTAAAATAAAGGGGGCATCTCTAAGATGCCCTCCGTGTGCATTTTTTAATAAATCCAGCACTGGCATCAGTGTGGGTTTATTATTCTGAGAAGTTTGATACCAAACGTTCAGTGTAGCCATTATGGAACTGTGGAGTTCGTTTTGACAAACTCCCAGACCATATACTTAATATGGCCACACTGTACTTACAATGTATAAGAATAGATTTAGACACTGTAGGGGAATATTGCTCATGCAGCTATGCCTCTCATCTGTGGTATAGTGCAACCTGCCTTCGGGCTTTAAGGCCTGCTAGAAGGGTGAGTTACATATGCCACAGGCAGTATTTTGGGTGTATGGCATCCTGAAGGGGATGCCATGTCGACTTTGCCTTTTTCTCCCCACCAACAGACACAATCTGCAATGGCAGTGTGCATGTGTAAGGTGAGGGGCTGTGAGTAAGTAGTCTCTTTCTAGCATGGTTACCCCCCACTTTTGGTCAGTTTGTGAGTGTATGTCAGTGTGTTTTTACTGTGTCACTGGGATCCTGATAGCCAGGACCCCAGTGCTAATAGATAAAAACCTATATGTCAGTATGTTTTGCCTGTCTCACTGGGATCCTGCTAGCCGGGACCCCAGTGCTCATAGTTTGTGGCCTAATGTGTATGCCTGTGTAGTGCCTGTGTCACTGAGGCTCTGCTAATCAGAACCTCAGTGCTTATGCTCTATCTGCTTTTAAATTTGTCACTGTAGGCCACTGACTTCATTTACCAATTTCAATTGGCACACTGCCCCCCCTCCCCTTATAAGTTCCTAGTATATGGTACCTAGGTGCCCAGGGCATTGGGGTTCCAGTAGATCCATATGGGCTGCAGCATTTCTTTTGCCACCCATAGGGAGCTCAGACGAACTCTTGCACAGGCCTGCCATTGCAGCCTGCGTGAAATAACGAACACATTATTTCACAGCCATTTTCACTGCACTTAAGTAACTTATAAGTCACCTATATGTCTAACCTTCACTTGCTGAGGGTTAAGTGCACTAGCAAAGGTGCCCCTACATAGTTCAAGGACATTTCCCTGGACTTTGTGAGTGCGGGGACGCCATTACACGAGTGCACTACATATAGGTCAATACCTATATGTAGCTTCACAATGGTAACTCCGAATATGGCCATGTAACATGTCTAAGATCATGGAATTGTCCCCCCCATTCCAAATGTGGTTTTGGGGAGCCAATTCCATGCATTCTGGGGGTTCCACCATGGATCCCCAATACTGCCAAACCAGCTCTCTGAGTCTTGCACTGCCGCTACAGCTGCTGCCACCTCACAGACAGGGTTCTGCCCTCCTGGGGTCTGGGCAGCCCAGTCCCAGGAAGGCAGAACAAAGCATTTCCTCTGAGAGCAGGGTGTTACACCCTCTCCCTTTGGAAATAGGTGCTACAGGCTGGGGTGGGGTAGCCTCCCCCAGCCTCTGGAAATGCTTTGAAGGGCACAGATGGTGCCCTCCTAGCATAAACCAGTCCACACCGGTTCAGGGACCCTTTCTTCCCTGCTCTGGCGGGAAACTGGATAAAGGAAAGGGATGTGACCACTCCCCTGTCCATCACCAACCCAGGGGTGGTGCCCAGAGCTCCTCCAGTGTGTCCCAGACTTCGGCCATCTTGCTTTGCAAGGTGTGGGGGCACTCTGGAGGGCTCTGAGTGCCAGTGCCAGTGCCAGCAGGTGGCATCAGAGATCCCTCCTGATAGGTTCTTAGCTGACAAGGTAGCCAATCCCCCTCTCAGGGCTCTTTAGGGTCTATTTTGTTTCAAGTTTCCTTCAGGAATCCTCTGCAACATCTTCAGACTCTTCTGACCTCGGATCAACCGCAGCCTGCTCCAAGAAACGCTGTAACTGCAACAAAGTGTCTACAAGAGACACTTTTCTTCAGCAACCTCAGCTCCAAGTCAGCAACTGCAACAGTTTACATGGTGTGCATGCTCTGGGGACTCCTTGTCTTCATTCTGCACCAGAAGGACAAAAGAAATCTCCCATAGAGTGATGGAGTCACTCCCCTGCTCCAAGCAGGCACCTTCCAAGGCAACGGCCAGTACCCTGGGACTCCTAAGGAGACAGAGGGTGGACATCATCGACATAGACTGTCCTTGGTTCCGGCTGACGCACTTTGGAGGAGTTATGACCTTGCCTTCCCCGAGAATGACTGTACCCCTGTGTATTGTGTCTTCTTCTCCTCCAGAGGCCTCTGTGCACTCTTTGCAAAATTCCTTAATGCACAGCCTGGCCCAGGTCCCCAGCACTCCACCCTGTGACGCTGAACTTGCTGATTTGTTCTACGGTGGCGTGGGACCTTCTTTTGTTGTGCTGCAACCACTGTGTTTTGCTCCTCCTTTGAACCCAGATCCTGCAGCATCTGGGGGTGCTGGCTGGCATCCCGAGGGCTCTCTAAAGTGCTGAGAGACCCCTCTTCCTCCTCACACAGAGCTGAGGACCCCAGGTCCCTCCTGGATCCATCCAGCGTCATTTTGATGAAAAATGCACGTTTGCCGTAGCCAAGACATGTTGGCGCCTTGCAACGCGAAATCTCATCTGCAACGATCCTCACGCCATACGACATCTTTTGCATCATGCAGGAACCCGCTGGCATCTTCCTAGGGTGCATTTCTGCAGTCTTTCACTAAGTGGGGACTCTTCTTTTGCACCCTCTTCTGGGTTGGCAGGGGCTCCTGTCCTTCCTGGAACTTCTTTCGACTTCTGGACTTGGTCCCCTTCCTTTGCAGGACTTCAGGTCCAATAATCCAGCAGTTGTTCTTAGCAGACCTGGTTGGCTGCTGCAAAATCCCAAACACAAGGTGTAGTGTGTCCTAACGAAACTTTCAGTACTTTACTCTTGCTTTTCTGGGCTCTGGGGTGGAATAATGTACTTACCTTTACTGTATTCTTACTTTCCCAGCGATTCTACACATACTACACTTGTCTAGGGGGGAGTTCGTGATTCACATTCCACTTTTTTAGTATATGGTTTGTGTTGTCCCTAGACCTATTTTCTACCATTGCATTCTATGGGATTTCCATTGTTCTCTGACTATTTACTTGTCTAATTTTGGTGTGTAGTGTATATATTGTGTATAATACTTAGCTCCAGAAGGAGTATTGTCTCTAAGATATTTTTGGTACTGTGTCACCCAAATAAATACCTTTATTTTTGGTAACACTGAGTATTGTCTTTGTGTATAAGTACTGTGTAACTATAAGTGGGATTGCATGAGCTTTGCATGTCTCCTAGTTCAGCCTAAGCTGCTCTGCTATAGCTACCTCTATCAGCCTAAGCTGCTAGAACACTACTACTTCACTAATAAGGGATAAATGGACCTGGTATAAGGTGTATGTACCCAAGGTACCCACCACAAACCAGGCCAGCCTCCTACAGGTGCCCCTTAGGGTGGCACATCACATGCTGCAGCCCTTAGGGACCTTCCCTGGTCACAAGGCCCTTGGTACCACTGGTACCTTTTACAAGGGACTTATCTGTGTGCCAGGGGTGTGCCAATTGTGGAAACAATGGTACATTTTTAGTGAAAGAACACTGGTGCTGGGGCCTGGTTAGCAGGGTCCCAGCACACTTCTTAGTCAAATCAGCATCAATATCAGGCAAAAAGTGGGGGGGTAACTGCAACAGGGAGCCATTTTCCTACATCCACCCTGCAGACTCCTTCTGCCTTTCCCCTGTGGGTTCTGGCCAGGGCATCAGGGGACATGAATTCACAGCAGGTACCCGGCCAGTGAAGCTTTCAGAGGAGGTCCCATGTGCCCACAGGCATGGTGTAGGCAAGGGACCCTTGACAGACCCTCAGGGAGACCTGCTACTTGTGTGTAAACAGTTTACATCTCCATGATGTCCAGTTGAGAGGCACCTACCCACCCACTCCCTCACTCAACGTTGCCAGGGCTTATGGCATGGAGGCCTGGATCAGGGGGGCCATGGACTATGCTGGGGGGGGCCCTGCATCACAACACCACTGATGCATGGGACGCTGCTGGACAACCAAGACATACAAGACACTCCAGTGAGTTCTTTTCAGAGCATAACAGTGCCTCTTCTTGCCTGGGGAACTTCCCCCACAAACCATTGCCCTCTAGCAGGTTGGGGCAGGACCTTCACAGTGCCCTGGGATCATACTTTACCTCCTCACCTCTTCAACACATGGGTGCTGTAGTTGGCTATGGGGCGCCAAAAACAGATGAGGGTACCCTTCAGGGCACCATCCATTGGCTCGACAGACCGACAGATCACAACCAATCACACTTAGAGCAGGCCCCAAAAGCCCTGGGTAAGCTGGATGGCATCCTGCAAGACATTGCCACTTTCAGAAAGCCTATGGAGATGAAAATCGAGGAACTGCACATGCTGAACTTGGCCTGCTCTGTGATGACAAGTGGAGGCTGGCCTCTAGGATAACGGACACAGAAGGCATGTCTCAGCTGGAAGTACAAAGGAAGTGCACCCCTGATCTCACTGAAGACCTCTAAAAGCTTGAAGATCATGCAGAAGATGCAGAAAGACAGACACACCACAATAACATTCAGGTAGCAGGGTTCCTGGAGGGTTCCAAAGACTCCAACAACATGATAACCTTCCTGGATCCAGTCCTAGAGCCCAGCTTTGGAGCTATCCCCTTACTTCTCCTTTGAACAGGCCAATTAGGTCCCCGCACAGCACCCACCAACAAGCGTGTTGCCTTGCTCAGTCGTAGCCGGCTCCTTCACTCTAAAGATAGAGACACAATCCTACATGTAGCTCGATGGGTGGGCCCATTGAAAAATTGAGAACAGCAGAGTGTCCATATTCCTGGACTTCACTATTGCCATCCAAATAAATTTCCTATCCTTACATGGAGTGAAATGCTGACTTCAAGACACGCATCTCCAATATTTACTGCTGTCCCAGCAAAACTCAAAGTTATACAGAACCAGCTCACTTATTTCTTCACAGACCCCTCTTCTGCCTGGGACTGGACAGAACATTAGGCAGACCTAAGCACCTCCTCCCCATTGAGGCCGGAGTGAAGCCCAAGACCCAACTGCGGCAGAATCCTAGATCCAAAGACTCACCTAGTTATCAGAGAGTGTCCTCCAAGCAACAGTTACAAGAGGAGTCAGTAGTCGGCCATCGCAATTGCCTTGTTGTTTTGCCAACATGTGCTACCTTTGGACGCAGATGTCACTTCCATCACTAGCGGTGACCATTTTGAAGTCAACGTGCCCCCTCTCCAGGGTCTGCAGAAGGCCCATAAGTTACCCAGCAGACATCCAATGATATACTTTAGCACCCATATCACTGCGGATGCCCAGTGTCTGTGCATGCCTCCTCTGTTTCAGGGCGCCCTGCAGTGATTCACTTCTCTAGTTATGGGCAATGAACCCTGTAGCTCCAGTAGACACTGCTGATTCTTAAACTTGACCTTGCTGGATGCTGCCTCTGTTGGTGTACCCAGGTGGCCTGGCGCCAGACCCTCATTGCTCCTGGATCCCAAGTTGCCCCTACAGGGTATCCCCCACCTCTTGAACTTTTCCTTCAGATACTTTTGTTTGCCTTGCCAGGAGATGCTGTCTCCACTCCCCCATCCACAATGATTACGTCATGTCTCAGTCAGGGCGAGGAGCCTGTTGCTGCCAGCTCTGATCACTCTTTGGGCTTTGCCATGTTGTTCCAGCAATTTTACAGCATGAGCAACCACCACCATACCTTATACACCCAATAAGTATTGAGAGGATAGGCAGTCGACCCAGGGAGCCCATCTGTACTCTTGCCTGACACATCTCTAACAGATGGCATGTAGCCCTCAGACATAGGCCCTCATTCTGAGTTTGGCAGGCGCTGGTGGATTACAACCGCTGAGGCCTCGAAGTGCCAGCGGTCCAACCGTGGTTCTTTCGCCATGGTCATAATGTTGCGGTCGGACCGCCGCTTTGGCGGCGGTCTGACCGTCATCGTCATCCTGGTGGTCTGGTGACCGCCAAGGTCATAATTAGGCCCATAGTTCCTAGCCCTTAACATCAGGGGCATGCACACAGCATGCCACCACTATTCTATATATCATTAGCTTAAATCACAACACGTGCATGTGTTTCCTGCAGGAAAAGCACCTTACCAACATAGAACTCCAGCGTCTGCAAAAGCGATGGCAGGGATCAATCTATGACACAACATATTTTGCTTACGCTCTAGGAGCCTTAATATGGGTTCCCCCTGCACACACTTTCAGCCCCTCACTACTGTAACAGACTGTTATGGCAGATATGCTTTCGCAGAAGGATGCCTTGATGATATCCAGGTACTCCTTAGAAACATATGCCCACAATACAGATCAGTCCTGCTTTTGGGCCTCTTTATCTGGGGTCCCAGCACAATAACCAGACATCTCCAGGATACTGGGTTGGGACTATAACAATATGTTGGATGTCCACCTTGACAGGTCCCATCTGTCACACCCACACATCTTCATTCTGTGGAATTTTCACACTGGGGTAGGCATTGGTCCTTGCTGGATGCCTTGAGGGCTCACCATCCCATCCTCAAGCAGTACTTGCATTACTCAGCTCCCCATGATTTAAATTCCTGCATTGATCATTTCCTCTGCTCCGCCACTATCCTCCTGCAGCTCAAACATTCGGACTACTTAGCACACATTAAAGACGTGGACTGGAGTACCCCACCCACCCCAGTCACCACCTGCCTGCTCCCCTGAGAAATACTCAACTACCCCAGTTTCAGGTAACTCAACTCGAACACATTAGCCACTATTTTACAAAACAAACCATGCCACAGCCACCACACATGCCACGGAATGTGATACCTTCAAAGTTGTCACATGGGGGTGTGCATCCAAAACGTAGTGGGAGTGCACCTGGACCTTGGGAGGGACTTGACCCAGACAGAGTCAGCCCTGATGGAGCTGGAATACCATATCCCACATGAAACAGAAGTCCAAGCGACCCTTGACAAAACCAAAACTATACATGCTGCCCTCCTGGAGTGCCTTCACTGCTATAACTTTGGGGCATATACAGCCCGGGTGCACTCCATGGGCGATAAACCAGGCTGCCTCCTGGTGTGGTTGGCACACCAGGAGGTCACCACACCCTCAATCATGGAAATTGTCCTGTGCCTTCCCCTGCACACACAGCACAGTATCCTCCAGGCCTTCTATGCCATTTACTCTGACTTATATCGGGTATGACCAGCAGTGCGCCCAACAGCAGTGAGCTCATTCATAGTGAGCGCCCCCTCCCTAGTATTTCAGTGTTTGATCGTAAAGAACTACACACTCCCATTTCAGTGGCCAAGGTGAAGAAAGCCATCCATGACCTGGCCCTTAATAAGCCTCTCGGCATGGATGTTCTGCCCATTGAGCACTACGACTGTTCTTCAGCCCAATTAGCCCCAAAATTCAAAGATATGTTCAATGAGACACTTGAAACATGGACATTATGCCTCTCACTTAGGGTATCCTGCATAACCTCCATATTAAAACCTGGGAGTGACACCACACATTTATCATCCTATCACCCCATAGCTATTTTTGGGGCTAATTATAGGATCTTGCAGAAAGTACTTGTGGACTGATTCATTCAAGTGCTGCCCAGCATTGTCCACCGGACAAAAACGGGGTTGTCAATGGTCATCGAACCGCCAATAACCTCAGACGTTTCTTCCATGTGAGGCAGTTCCAACATACCACAGCCTTGATCCTTGACCTGGAGAAGGCATTTGGCACAATGTCAATACCTCTTACAGATCCTTGCTAAGATAGGCATTGGAGAGTGGATGCTTGTGTACATGAAGTTGCTCTTAACCAGCCCAGGGTCTCGTTTACACATTGGTTGCTTAATCTCTGCTCCCTTCCAGATTGGCCAGGGTACACGCCAGGGCTGTCGCCTCTTCCCTGTCTTTTTTGCCATTGCTTTGGAACCCCTCACCATCAGCCTCAGGGTGAAGGGTTCACACTAATGAATTCCGGTAGGGGGAAGGATCCATGCGGTATTACTATCTGACGATGATGTGTTTATATACTTCCCCAACATCAGTGTTGGCACTACACTCCTAGAGTTTGAGGGAGCTGCCAGCCTACAGGTCAACTGGACAAAGTCATGTTTTCCCCCTTCGCTGGGACAAGCCTCTTCCAGACATAAGGTTGGGTGGCACCATCCTCAACTGGGCTGGGAAAAAGACAATACCTAGGAATCCAGCTCTAGCATTTGCAGGCTGACCTTTACGAGGGAACCCTGAGATGGGCACTCCCCTCCCTTAAATCCCAGACCCAGTTCAGGAAGCTCCAACTAGTAGCTCTTACAAGAAACATTGCCCTTTCTAAATATATAGTCCTCCACCACCTTTAATATTAATTTGTGTACGTCCTGATCTTCCCACCTAGGGCATTCTTCCATGAACTAGATGTCATGCTGGGGGGTGATAAGTGCCATTGAACAGCCCTCAATAAACTTCAAATACCGGTAGGACAGGGTGGACTGGTGTTAGACCTGACAGCCTTAGGGTGGTCACCCCCCAACATTTTGCCTGCCTGCCTCCCTCCACTTTTCTGACACTGTTTTTGCTAGTTTTAGGACTCTGAGCACTTTACCACTGCTAACCAGTGCTTAAGTGCATATGCTCTCTCCATACAAACATGGTAACATTGGTTTATACCCAAATGGCATATCTGATTTACTTGTAAGTCCCTAGTAAAGTGCACTACATGTGCCCAGGACATGTAAATTGAATGCTACTAGTGAGCCTGCAGCACTGGTTGTGCCCCCCCTCAAGTAGCCCCTTAACCATGTCTCAGGCTTGAAAATTGCAAGGCCTGTGTGTGCAGTTTCTCTGCCACTTCGACTTGGCATTTAAAAGTACTTGCCAAGCCTTAAACTCCCCTTTTTCTACATATACGTCATCCCTAAGGTTGGCCCTGGGTAACCCATAGGGCAGGGTGCTATGTAGTTAAACGACAGGACATGTACATGTGTGGTTTGTATGTCCTGGTAGTGGAAAACTCCTAAATTGGTTTTCCACTACTGTGAGGCCTACTCCTTTCATAGTGGAGCATTAGGACTACCCTCATATACTTTTTGAGTGGTAGATTCTAATTAGAAAGGGGTAAACAGGTCGTACTTAGTATGGCCAGAATGGTAACAAAAAAAAACCCTTATTGGTCAGGTTGGATTTTATATTGCTATTTTAGAAATGCCACATTTAGAAAGTGAGCATTTCTCTGCACTTAAAATACATCTGTGCCTTACAGCCTGTCTCCAATCCATGTCTGGGCTGGGTTGGTTGACAGCTCCCTTGTGCATTCCACCCAGACAGCCACAAACACAGGACACTCAGACACTTCTGGTTCTGAACCTGCAACCTGTCAAGAGGAACTTCCTGGCTGGCCAAGGGACTCATCTGGACTGCTTTGCTGTGAAGGACTGCTGCCCTGCTGCACTCCAACTTTGCTGAGAAGTGCTCTCCAAGGGCTTGGATGTAGCTTGTCTCCTGTTTTCTGAAGTCTCAGAGCCAAAAAGACTTCATCTCGTCAAGGAAACTCCTTGTATGCCAAAAATGGATGCACAGCCTACCCTGTGACAAGAAAATCGCTGCACAGCCAAACCGGAACGACACAGCTTAACTTCCCGAGCGAAGATCGACGCAGCACCTAAGCTGCGACCGGAAATTCAATGCAGTGCCCTACTGGATCAATGCACAGCCGAGCTGGAACGATGCAGCCCGACTTCCTGAGTGAAGAATCGACACAGCTCCTGCTGTATGACAGAAAATTTGGCTTTGTCCCCCACGCCCAGGATTTCCATGCATCATCCCTGGGTGTCAACAAGATCCCCGCATTGCAGTGAGGAACCAAGACTTTGTGCCGGAAATCAACGCAAAGCCCCTAGCAGCGTGGAAAGAAACAACGCATCGCCTGTGCCGTGCAAGAAATTCCGACACACACCCTATTTTTCCACACATCTCCTTCTCTGTGGTCTCTGTGCGTGTAATTTTTGCTGCCCAGGTACTTTGTGCTCACAAGAGACAACTGTTGATTTCTAAGAATTAAGACTCTTCTCAATCCTGCAAAAGTGATATTTTAACTTGTGCTTATTGAATCTTTATCGTTTTGACCTTAATTTAACCAGATAAATATCCTATATTTTTCTAAACCTGTGTGGTGTATTTTTGTGGTTTTCTCAATGTGTTAATGTATGACTTATTGCACAAATACTTTACACATTGCCTTCTAAGTTCCTGACTGCTCAGTGCCAGGCTACTAGAGGGTGGACACAGGATAATTTGGAGTGTGTGTGACTTACCCTGACTAGGACTGTGGTCCGTATTTGGACAAGGGTGTATACCTCTGTTAAATAGAGACCCCATTTCTAACAATGGGGTTCCCCTCATTTGAATTTTATTATTTTGCAGCGCAGCTCATGTGGGTGTCACACTGGCTGGCAGGAGATGACTTATATAAAACTGTCATAGACAAGGGTCCTCTGCCAGCTCTTACTACCCTCCATCAAACTCCACTGTTCCTAGTCAGCCCATTATTGGGTGGCCTACAAGTGTCTAGCCTGGGTGTTCCAGCTGATGCACCACATCCTACCATAGGCCCCCAAGATCCACTACAAGGGCTGCCTCCATTCCCAGGTGCTTTCGCAACGGAAGATCTGACTCACTGGCACAACAGATCAATCAAAACACTGGGAAAACTGTCCCAAGACCAAAACCTGATGAAGGCCATGGCATCCCCCCGGGCCAATTCCTTCTATGCAGCCGCACAGACTGTGGTGAACAGTGGACAAGGAGTCCTACACACATGCAGTCGTCCATACACTGAACACTATGGACATCAGGCATCATCTGATCACAAAGCAATCAGAGAACATACTGGGGTCTCTCTGACACCGCTACAACGAAAATAGGAGGTGACTGTTAAACGATTCAGAATGGGCACAATCACTTGAATCACCTCAAGTCATTTCTCACAATGCCTAATTTAACTGCATCCAATACACAGTCATACACAGGACATATTTGACCGCGACAAATCTAAACTGCATATTCCCCACTGCCATCCTCACAAGCTCTAGATGCCACTCTTGCACCGCAGACCTCTGGGTACATGCTGTGGTAGTGTCCCACTTTAGCTACATATTAGCAAGTAGTCCATGACGACCCTGGAATCTGTCATATAATTCACACACCTCAGAGGCGACGTCTCTAAGGTTCTCTAAGCTAGAGATAAAACATATAGTTTGGGCCCACTTTGAAAATCTGGCACTACTGCTTGCTAAGTGACTTACGACCCTGCACTGGAGGGCTTCCCAGCCACTGATCCCAATAAAATGGCAGATAGCTCTTCTCCGATAGTGAGAAGCCAAAAGCGCACATCTGCATCACGAGGAGGCCCGCCATCTCTGCAAATGGCCAATAGTGGAAGCGTGGGACACTATGCTCATGCAATTCCATGAGGAGATGCAGGAAGCGGACACTTACTCTACACCACCGGGATGCCAGGTCATGATCCCCCTCACCCCCCACCACAACTATTACACTACTTTGACCTGCAGCTCCCTTCCCCTGCCGCGTAGCTGCCCTGGAATCATCCTGTGCATGGTCCCTAATGCCAATTCTTATTTAGTTCTACCGTGCAACACCCCCTGATATCCTACCATCTGCTACCAAACCCTGCAACACTATGTGCGCATATACTTGCACTGGTATGTAACTTCACCCCTACCTCATGATTAGTGCTCAAGAGGAACCAACACTTGATGATGATACATTGGAACACCATTCTACTCTAAACACGCGGCACTGTCCAGTCAACATATGTTTTTCTCCTCCCAGCATGGGTCCGCCTATGACTCTATCCCTAATCCGACTTTGCCCTGTAACCCTCAGGAGGCTTGTCCTAAAACTGATACATCGATGATGCCCAATAAAGAATGTGATGTATACATTATGATGTCTTTGTCCTGTCATGTTGTAGTGTTATGGAAAAACACTTCAATAAAGAGTTTGAAATAAAAATATGGCATCGTTAGGCTAACTTTAAGTTAATATTTCTTCTTCATTCTACAGGCCTAGAACATTTAAGTATGCTTACCTACTAAACAGTTAACATTTAGCATATGTCTATTTCCTAACAAGCTTTGCACATCACTTTAATAAAGTATTTTGTGAGCAAGTAAATTCGCTGCAGCTTTTCTGGTGGCTCACTTAAAAGTTAAATAGTTCAATTGGATTTAGCTAATTTTGCACAATGTTTTAGTGTCAGAGCACATTCACTGGGAGACTGAGTGGCAGTCTCATAGTGTCCAGAATTAAAATGCTAATAAAGTTTTAAAAAATGCAACCACTCAAAAAGACGTGCTTTGTAACAGTCATTAAGTGGTGAAAAGAAAACAGCGATCATTAATGGCTCTCAGCAGATAGGTTTGGTTTCCCAAGCCACCTGTAACTTTTGGGGCGCCCTGCAGATAGTTCTTAAAGGATGGTCCAGCTATTGGACTGCCCAAAAAGTTTCACTCACTTATATTTGCAGCACTTACACCACATACATTCACCGTGCATTATCGCTTGACACACAAGGTAGATTATTTAAAAATGGGAGGAATCAAGACTGCTAGTCTTATGGAGTGTGCCACTCACATCAGGAACCCCTGGGAACATGAGTAATCCAGAATGCTAGTCAATAATTGTACCATCTATTTCAAAATGACATTTGTTTGTTACTCATTGTTTTTCCACAACGAACTATGTGAAAGGATTATAAACTTATATTGCAATTTGCCCTGTTGACAACAAAGCACTTCTCCAGGAATGGTGAAGTTCTACCTTACCAGTGGTTTGGGTCGATCACAAACTCCAAGAAGAGTAAAACGTAAGCAAAGGCAGAGCTGGAGATTCAACAATGGAGTGCTTTGTAACATTTGTACGGTGTAGGTGATGCTGTCAATCTCACTAATTGAAGGCCAGACGGGTACTATGAGACTAGGTGGTGATAACGCGTCCAGCCCTTCTAAATTACCTGAACCTGGACACGCTGGAGGTCAGTGAACCTTTCAGCCGAGTTGGGCTCTCCTCATCCTCGAATAGTCGGGTCACTTAAATCAATAATCAATAACTATTGTAACCGATATCCAATACTTAATTAATAGATCGAAATAACACATTAGGAATCAATAACAGTTGGTATTTCGACGCACCATGACCTTTCAGTCATGAATAACCACACCAGTTTATTAAAAGTTAGTGAGTTTATTTCCCTATATTAACAAAGCTAGCACAATGTATATAAGTCTCAAAACCAAATGATATATGTATACGAACATTACTAGCTGTCCATACCGGCGGAAGAAACGCAATCTACGCAAAATCTGTATTATAATGCATTCAGTTATAGCAATGCAAATCACTAATATAAGTAACTGAATTTGACTAATTTCATACATCGGTCAGCATAACAAGATTTCAATTTAGCATGGTTCATCAGATAAAAACCCTCAACTAACCTCTGATTAGCATTGGCATGTGGGGCTTCATGCAAAACGAATTTAGTCAACACAAATTTAGAAAACTTCTAGCTTGGGCCCTATCAAAATAGCAGTTGGTACCTAAAAGGAAAAAAAACACAATGCATAATACAATTATCCTTTCATAATTACCAATTACAATCAGCATTCAAGAAAGTCTTCGTCCTTCAGGTACCGGTTCGATTAGCATGGGGCAGATTTCAAAGGGACAGAGTTAAGGGCAAGTTTCCTTGCAGCAGCAAGGAGAATGGGGCAAAGTTACTGCATGGGCAAGACGGGGCAATTTAAAGTTAAAGTCTCTAGGGTGAGAATTCTCAAAGTCTCTTTCTCTGTGATAGAGAAAAGGGCATCAAGATGTCATCTAAGATGACGTCTGGCATTTGGCTTCAAAGATGGCATCAAGGAAAATGGCTGACTTCTCTTTGTCCAGTGGGTTTAAGTAAGAAACATTCCAAATTCTGCAGGGTCTTCCATTGGAGGGTTCATAGGATGGCTGCTTCAATTTGACCAATGGAAAATGTCTTTCTCCTAGTACTCATTTATGCATACATTGTCCTTGGAGCCTTGGAACACAAGTTGCAACACAGTTTGCCAATTATTTCGATATCAGTACTCTTTTTGTCCGCACCTGCAGAGACTGACCTTGCTTCAAAGGGGATGAAACTTGCCTACCACGAAACCTTGAAGATAAGTATGTTAGTCATCCCTACTGGAAAAATACAACTTTAAAGTAAAATATTAATTTTATTAGTTCAAGGAAAAGCCACACAGTTAGAATTTGAGATCAGCAACTAGGCCAAAGCCTCTACTAAATTTAAGCTAAGCACAAACAGTTTCAATAAAAAATCATTGCACACATTTGCAATTATGACGGATTACTACAAATTTCAATTCTTCATGATTAATAAAGCTCGTTTATAATATTGGCGAACAACTCCGAGGGCACAATTACCCTCGTACATTATTTTCTTTACTAAAATCACACTACATTATACGATTTTGGTTACATGATATGTGAATATATGTTGGTCCTCCTTTTTCTGCGTCATCAGTGGACATCCATACATTTTGTGACAGCTTTGTAGAAGGGAAAGCTTTCCTTACCATATTGCCTTGTTCAAATGAGGATATTACTGATATCCATTAGTAAGTCACTCTTACAAGTGACTGGGTACAGCAGTCCCCTGGTGTATGATATTTCTGGGTAATGCCTGCCTTCCACTGTGAAGGTGAGCAAATGATTACATTCTTCACTGAGAGCCACTGTAGTTCACTGCACCCCTTTTTTTAAGTCTACAGGAAAGCCTAACCATGACAATTTGCGTGTATTGGTAAATAGGATATTTGCAATTGTACAGCATGCCATGAAACGGGAAAAATATACAGGCTTAACAATTCGTATTAAACGGTGGTGCAACAACATGCGTGGTGCTTTTTAGTTCTGAGGACTGGGGGAACATCGTGTGGGCCGCAAACTGGCCCAGGTACCCTGAGGTGTAAGAGAGGGAGGCAGTTTGTTTAGACATCTGGCCCCTAAAGTATGGAACTCTCTTCCTCTCCATTTATGTCCGTGTCCTACGCTGTTCTAGCAGCTTCAATCCCTATGGCTGTTGAGGTTTTTGTTGGGTGTGGGGGTAACTCATGTAATTTGTTGTAGTGAAATTACACAGAATTACCACAAAATTATGCAAGAAGAGGAATTATGGCATTTAGAGCTATTTTCTTAGAGCAAAAAATAAACCCTTGCATCCAAAATGGATGTGAAGATGAATTTAGCACTAAGAAATACCGCCAAATGCAACAGAACACAAATAGCACCGCAATTGTTTCCCAAACTAATTCTCAGCACTTAGCACTATTATTTTAGTCCAAAATGGATGCAAGGATGTATGAATTTTGTGCTAGGAAAATCGCACTAAATGAAAAAAACAACACAAATAGCAGTACCAGAAGCTGCTTGCACTCGCTATTTTTCTTGTTTCTGTGCTTATTTTAACCCAAATTACTCTTAATTACGCGAGCAGGCATAATTATTGGTAAATCTGTGTCAAAAAGCAACACTGAATTACCTAAATTACTGCAATTAGTTTAGTGTCCTTAAATTGACAAAAGAGGCCTATGTTTTGTTCTGTTGCCAGTGCTGGAAAATCCCTACGTAGTTAGCCATGCACTATGCAAACTAATAAAATAGAAATAGAGTCTGCGTATAGAACAATGATCATTCTTCATGTCGCCTTTTTATTGTAATCAGGTATGTCCACTTGAAACTCTACCGGAAGAACATAAGAGCACTCTTCCAGTTGTATAAGGCCATCGTTACAATTTGCGTAGCTTATTGGCTAATGTAAAAGTTAATATGGCCAAAGGAGAAGAGTCTTTCAAAATAGAGGTTCACAAGCAGAGGTAGCACGAATCATACATTCAGGGGCAATACAATTACCCCCTTATATCATATCTGCTTTGTCCAGACACAAGTGCCACTTGTGTCATTATTCCACCTCCTCCAAAATGTGTAAAAATGATCATGAGTAGTATAAAGTATATGCCATACTGACTGTAATCAAAATGCATTAGAGGAGTACTCCATTGCCTTGTAGATTTAGGTATGGCATATGCCAGAGGAACACTCATGAGAACATCTTTCACGTGTGTATGCTTCTAGATGAGTGTGAGCGCTGCAACTATATGGAACCACACCTGCGGGGACTCTGTATTGGCGCTATATAGTGCATTGCTATTACCCATGGCGCGGGATGCGCACAAGCCATGCCCAGGCAAAGCCCAGGCCAAGGGTGGGCCCATCCTGCACCAGTCAGTGCCTGACAGAGGCTGGGCTCGGCCACCCCTTGTTCGTTTGCTACCTGACTTTAACCATGGGTAAGCGTAAATCATCCAGCAATCCTGATAATGTTAAAACCATGGTCCTCCGAGCCTGTGCTTCCATTATGTCTTATCTTACATCCACCAGCCCCGAGAAGAAAACAGTAGAGGGGGACAGTATTGCTATTAACTTTGACCAACCTAATACAGCTGGGTGCCTATTCAGTCCAAGACTGAATTATTATCCAGAGGGAAGCTTTGCCGCTCAAGTTATTTCTGGGCAAAAAATAAGCAAGAGGATGAGAGATGTCTTAGCATTCTAAAGGACCAGCACATAGTGGGATTACAAGAGACCTGGGAAACTGCGAATATGTTTTATGTGGACAGGTTTATGGGTTATTTTGAACCAGCTATACCCTCACAGTCAAGTAGGGTCAAGAGGGGTTTACAAACCCTCATTTCTTTACAAATCTTAGGCACCCAACAGAAACTTGACACAGGCTCTAGTAATATGCTGGCGGTCCAGACTATATTTAAAAATAATCCTAACTTACCTATTGTTAATTTTTATAATTCCTTCGAGAGGGTCCATCCAAATGAGCACTTGAAAAACTTAAAATCCTTTCTAGATTCATTTAGGGAGAATCAGAATACCCCTTATTCTGTAATTTTGTTTGGTGATTTTAAACTGCATTTATGCCAGAGGGGTTATTGTTCAAATACCTATTTTGAGCATATACAGCATGGCACTTTGCTTGAGGACATTATTTCAGATTTTAATCTTCATCAAGCTAGGGTAGATAGGTAGGGGGATACTATTCCCTCCTTTACTGGCAGGGTTTCGAATACCACTATTGATTATATTTTTATTTCTGCTTTTCTGGTTCAGTTTGTGCTGTCCTGTGTGACTAAGTGGTATCATTGTAGTTATCATAACTCACTATTTCTTGTTATGGGACGGGGTGAAGGGGAGGTGGTTGATCCCCCAGAAGGCCCTAGTAATGCTGATATTTCTTCCCAGAATCAGGCACGTAGACTGAAATGGAGAAAGGTTGTGCCCGACCAATTTCTTAAAGATTTATTCAATGAGTGTATAGAGGATCCCTTTTATTTAGATGACACCACTAATGAGGAAGTCCTATTAAATGATTGTCGTAGGGTATCCAACAGGTTGCTAATAGTTTATTGAGAACTGCTGGGAAAGTCAAGGATTGGGTGGAGAGATTGCTTGACCATAAGTGTACCGTGGCCCACCAGACATTATTAAAAGCCTTAAAACATATCCCTCAGATAAGGCTAATATAACAAGATGCAGGAAATCTTACAAATTAACCTTTAGAAGCACGAAAAAAAGAAGCCTGGAACGATTTATTGCATACGGATGTATTGAGGGATAGTGCCCAGTTTTGGGAGATTGTTAATCGGCCATTTTTTGGGGGGACTTCCAATAGTGTAATTGATTGTACTATACCACCAGACACCTGGGTAGCACACTTTAGGTGTATTTATGGTGCACCTGTAGAAGCAGGCACTCCTACCATTTCAGCTTTTACTGGTGGAAATTATGACCTGAGATTTACTGAAGATAACGTTTTTGAGGCTATCTTAACTATGTCAAATATTAAAGCACCTGACCCTGACAGTGTCACTGCTTTTATAAATCTAATCCCCCTCTTTGGTCCAAAATGTTACCAAATTGTAGCAGCTATCATAATTGGTCTGCCATCGAACTAGTCAAGGTCCATTAATATCAAAGTTTTTAAGGAAGGGGCAAGATCAGATCCACGATGCTATAGGCCAATATCTCTCACTGACTCTTCAGTTAAAGTTTTAGGTAGAGTGATACTTACCAGGATGTCTGAGTGGTGATAGCAACATAATGTTATTTCCAACCTTCAATATGGTTTCAGGTCAGGGACAGGTACCATAGACCAGTGCCACAATCTACAACTGTTAGTTGATAAATACACTGTAGCAAAAAATGTTTCATTGCATTTGGCATTTATGGATCTTACAGCAGCATTTGAACGGGTCAATAGGTCCAATAACATTGTGAATTTTTTACATGATCTCCACAGGGACATTTCTGCCATCGTGAGATATAATCATGAAGGGAATCTTTCCTCAACTATAAAGGTGTATAAGGGTGTCAGACAGGGGTATTTACTGGCCCCACTTTTATTCACACTATATATAACAAATTGGGACCAGTTTTAGGTACAGCCTGTAGTGATATTCCTTGAGTGGGTAGCCAGTTAATACCGGCGCTCCTATATGTGGGTGACGCAGTGTTATTAACGAGGACAGCCACAGGGCTCCAATGATTGCTTAATTCTTTTATTGATTTTATGACCTCACTCTGCCTTAATACTCATTTTGATAAATCACACAAAATGACAAGGGCTCAGAGGACCAGAAACCAGAAAACTCATTATGGAGAGGGCATTGAAATGACAAGGGTATTTACCTTCTCGTACCTGGGTGTTCTGTTTGAAGACAGGGGTACTTGGGCACCGCAAAAAAGTGCAAAAATAAATTCTTTAGCAAGAGCCGCAGTAGCAGTTCTGGAGTTTACAAAAAGGCTTGGGTCAAACCAGTCCAAACTATACTGAAAGTTTCTTTGCCAAAATGTATTTTTATTGCTTGTTACAGGGCTTTCATCTGGGGTTATAAGGATTCGAGAGATCTTCAAATAGTGGAGAAAAAATTATTCGGTCCCCAAAACAGTACCTTCCTTTATTGTGCACGAGGAACTAGGGATGGGACATACTGAAGGTTTGGGGGCTTTAGCCCCATTATTGTGTTGGACCAGAATGTGGCACAACCTTAAAGTGGAACTGAATCTGACCATAGCCAAAGATTCTTTATCCTTGGAGAGGGATACTGATATTCCTTGGCTCCGCTATATAAATTGTGTTTCTATATATCTATATCTATATATATGTATGTATATATATATATATATATATATATATAGTATATTGTGTGTACTTTTATGGTTTTTATTAACCAAATAAAGTATTCTGACTGACTGCATGTGAGCACTTCATGTAATATAGTACTAGAAACCTAAAGCAGTTTGTTACATTGTCAAAGGCTCTTCGGGGTGAGGGGAATACTGCTAGGAAACCGCCATCCTGCTTACCAGCTGAAATCACAGAAAACAGGACTCCCTTGCCCTGCCTGGTATCTGGGGCAATATAAAACAGGACTCTCTCTTCCTGCCTTTCACTTAGCACCACACAGAACACTATGGGCCATATTTATGACACAGTTTGCGTCACATTTGCAACACACCACGTGGTACAGGTGCAAAGTGAGGTTTATGAAGTCAAGCAAGGCCACCTTGTGTGGCCCCGAGTGGCTTTATAAATCTCCAGTAATGCATTGTAGCCCAAACCATTGCGTTGCATTACTCTGAGCCAGGGAGGTGTTTTCATGGGTGTTCCCACGCAACATCCATGGATTTAGATGCATTCCCAGATTTACCAGAAGTTGCAGACCTGGAAATGCATTAAAAACCTACAGCTCACCAGGTGAGGTTTAACAAGGATAAACAACTTTATTTCTCCTCGTTGTTTCCTCTTTCTTTGTGTGCTGCAGAAAGCAGAATGAGGAAAAAGCTTTTCGGGATTGTTTTTACGCAGGAAGGTGCCACTTCCTGCACAAAACAATCCTGCATAGTAATTAGTCTAGCCATGTAGCAAGCAAGTCCACTAAGAATATAATCTGTATGACAAATGTATAACAAGATACTTTCCACTTCAGAAAATTTCTTGTCAACAATTTTCCACAGTTCTAAATCGGGAAAGGCTGAGACTTGATATATACCTTATGTATCCTGAATTTTGAGAGAAGTATAACAACAACTTGCAAGAAAGTGATTTGATTCTAAAACGAATAATTTCTGCAAAGTTTCAAGAGTGAGAAGAATCACAGTTCCTTTAACGAAGACAAGTTCAAATTTGTCAAGAAATTTGAGAGAATCGTCTTTTCTGAAGTTACAAAGTAATGACATCCAATTGCAAAGTGAAAAGTCCGTTAATAAAACTTGTTAAATGCATTTATGTTTTGACGTTCATGCTGTTGTTTCAGAAAAATAAATATATAATAATAAGAGTTACTTTAGAAGCCAGAAATTTTTTTAAAAGAACAAGTCTTTCTGAGCGAGATTGCATCCAACCCAGAGGTACGAGTGAGTGGAGATACAGAGTGAAACTTTGATCTGAAGAGAATGCACAACTTGGATTTTTGTCGTCATTATTTCCAGGATGCCACTTACTTGGTGCAAGTTGATCATATGCAACTTGCACCAAATGAATCCATAAAATAGCTTCCCCTATTTTGTCACCCATTCTTCTAAACTGCCGCCATGATGTAATATTTACAATCCAGAGGCAGTGGTCAAAGAAAGACGGAGTGGAAATTCACTTTACTCCAGCAGGACAATGGCTCAAGCTCAAGGTTAAGGCTTGTGCGTTAGAATAGACGACGTGCTTGGTTGCCACTTTTCTCTTCCTGGCACTGGCGAAGCTGACAAGGTGCTGATAATCCTCTTTGTCCTGTTTTGTCAGTGGATGGAGTAAGACAACGCACAGGTTCTAGTCTGTGCAGTCGCTCCTCCGGCTTGATGGAATGAGATGGAGGGAAGGAAGCTGGAAGAGTGATGGACTTGAGAAAGCCAGATTTCACTTTGGAATGAAAGATGGACAAGTCAGGAGAACCACTACTTCCGGGTAGAAGAGTGTATATGGTGGTCTGGCCATTAACCTTACATGCTTAAGTAATAACCACTGAGAACTCGGTTTACAGGGTCAGAAGACAACATGGGGCAACTTTGCATCAGCTTGAATAGGAATGTCATAAGGAGCACTAATGAAAGATTCGAATCCCACTGAGAAAAAATAAAAGAATGAAAGGAAACAAAGAAAGCAAAATGTCAAAAAAAAAAACGAAAAAAAAAAAAAAACTGCCATTGATGGCGACTTAAACAGAGAAGTCTGTTTAGGGAAGAGACATAGGCCCTGGCGGTCAGTGTTAAAGTGGCGGCAATACCGCCAACAGGCCGGCGGTAAAAAGAAAAATGGAATCACGACCACGGCGGAAACCGCCAACACAGACAGCCACTTTAACACTCTGACTGCCACGGCGGTAGCAACAAACACCGCAGCGGTAACCGCCAACAGACAGGCGGAAGTCAATGTACCGCCCACCACATTACAACCCGCTCATCCGCTAGCTTTTCCGGGGCGGTACCAACACCATCAAAAGCACAGCAGAAACAGTACACAGATGGGGAACCACTCACCTTCCAACATACAACGAAGAACCAGAACGCCATGGTGCCCGAACTACAGGTGTTACCGATGTTGGTGTATCTTCTCATCTACCAGTAGCATGAATGGCGGTGGCAACAACTATGGTGAGTACTGCACCTAGCACACAGGGGAGGGGTGAGGAAAAAGAGAGTGACACACACACGCAACATGCAACACCCCCACCCCTAACGCCATACATACAAATACATGCATCACCATTACATATACACCCCGTAACCCTCTGAAAGAACGCAAGGACAAAAGGAATTGAGTCAAATGAGTGTCATATTAGAAATAGTCAGATATACGTTACAAATTCAAAAACAGTATTTACAATATAAACAATATGTACATAAGGCGGTACATTGTCCACTCAAAATGTCCGTGGGCCACTGGGCCAAAACTCATAGGCCAAGCCCACATTTGACTCCTGCCTCAATACAGAGAGAACACTGCAGGGGCATCAGGTTAAAAACACGCAGGCACCTCAGAGGGATAGGGAAGGAAGGGGGGGAGGGGGAGTACCTTATCCGGAAGATGGGACACCGTCACTGCTCCTGGAGAGGGCTCCATGCCCACAGCGATGTCTTGGGGAGTGCAAGGCCACAGTCTTTCAAGTTGGTGGTTTGCCCACTGCTTGCTCCTGGGGAGAGCAAAGCCACAGTCTCAAGTCTCTCAAGTGGGTGGGTTGCCCACTGCTTGGTCCTGGGGAGAGCAAGGCCAGTCTCTCAAGTCTCTCAAGTGGGTGGTTTGCCCACTGCTTGCTCCTGGGGAGAGCAAAGCCACAGTCTCAAGTCTCTCAAGTGGGTGGTTTACTCACTGCTTGCTCCTGGGGAGTGCAAAGCCACAGTGTCCCAAGTCGATGCCTTTCTCCACTGGTTCTGGAGGGGGCTTTGTGCCCAGTGTGCTTCATCCTGCCAAGGATAGGGTGAGTGGATGCCTTTCTCCACTGGTTCTGGAGGGGGCTTGGTGTGCCCAGTATGCTTCATCCTGCCAAGGATAGGGTGAGTGGATGCCTTTCTCCACATGTTCTGGAGGGAGCTTGGTGCCCAGTGTGCTTCATCTTGCCAAGGATAGGGTGAGTGGATGCCTTTCTCCACTGGTTCTGGAAGGGGCACTGTGCCCAGTGATGCAACACTTGGGGAGCGGCAGTTCACAGTCCCTCACCTGGGTGTCTGAGCTATGAGATTTGCAGTGACCACGATGCATGATGTTCCATGGAGGCAGGGCTAGAGTCCATTTGGTGGCAGCTGCGTCTGCACTGTGGTGGTAGTGCCAGTGCTGCTGGGGGTGCTGCCAGCGGTGGAGGGAGTTTCCAGCCCCTCTCCTGCAGCCTCGGATGGCTACCCTCTGGGGCTGCTGCTGCTGCTGGCAGTGGTGCTACTGTCAGCAGTGCATGTGGCAGGGCTTGCGGCCGGGCCAGCGGCGGGGCTAGCAGCAGTGCAGGTGCCGGTGCTGCCACTGGTAGGGGGTGGGGGGGGGGAGTCTCCAGCCCTTCTCCTGCAGCCTCGGACGGCTGCCCACTGGAGCTGCTGCTGCTGACAGTAGTCGTGCTTGCGACGGTTCAGGTGGCAGTGCTTGCTGCGGTGCTAGCGGTGGGGCTGCTGGCGGTGGTGGGCGCGGTGCAGGTGGCGGTTGTACTGGTAGCCACCAGGCATTTACCTGCAGCCTCGGACGGCTGAAGTCCCTTGCCTGGTGTTTTGTGCCCCTTACTCACCTTGGCAGATGGTGGTGTCACCTTGAGTCTGGCAGCTGGAGTCTTTGAAGTGGCCTTGCTGGGTGGTTGTAGCTCCTTCCCCTTGCTGGATGCTGTCCCCTTCTTCACCTTGCCTGGTGGCGGAATGGATTTTGCCTTGGCAGGGGTTGGTGGCACACTGGCTGGGCGGACGGTGCCCCCCTTTGATCCTCTAACAGCTGCAGGCACCACAGCGGACGTGGACTTGGTGGCTTAGGTGCTGGGCTGGGCCCGAGGGGAAGGATGGGGGGGAAGGGGTTGGGAAGAGGTCAATGTTTGCAAGGAAAATCTTCTTAGGGACACTGGGGCGAGAAGATGGAGAAGGTCTGGGAGAGGAGGAAAGAGGGAGTGGTTGTAGGAGGTGTCTGTCTGCTGAGTTTGAGTGCAGGTGCATGGGCTGGAAGCTGTTGTGAGGTGGCTGGCTGTTGGGTGGGTGGGTGCTTGCGTTTGTCAGTGACCCCTCCTCCCAGAGTACACACAGTGGGAGAGGACACAGGGGAAGTGTGCAAGGATGTGGGGGTGGTGCCTGCCAGTGCGGGGTGTGTAGTGATGGGCGTGCTGGTGATGGAGGTAGTGGATGAGGATGTAGTGCATGCAGGTGTGAGTGGAGACGCTACTGGGAGGGAGGTGGACGAGGAGGAGGAGGACACAGTGGAGGCAGTGGATGTTGGTGTGTCTGCATGGGGATGGTGCTTGTGTGAGTGCCTGTGAGATGAAGTGTGGTGCTTGTGTTTGCCTGAGCCACTTTTGTGTGTTGATTTGGGTGAATGCTGGTCTGAAGGTGTGCCTGGGATAGGCTGGGGTTGAGGGGATTTGGACTGGGTAGAGGAAGTTGGAGGGGGGAGGCAGGATACAGGGACAATGGCTGCCATCAGTGCGGAGGCCAGAGCCTGAAATGCTCTCTGTTGGGCCGCCACACCAGAGTGAATGCCCTCCAGGTATGCATTTGTTTGTTGCAAATGCCTCTCGACACCGTGGTTGGCATTCAGAATGGTTGACTGCCCAACATTGAGGGATCTCAGGAGGTCAACAGCCTCCTCACTGAGGGCAGCATGGCTGACTGGGGCAGGGACTGAGGTGCCTGGGGTGAAGGAGATGCCCACCCTCATGGGTGGGCAGGCATGGGAAACATGCTGAGGGGCTGCAGGGAGGGCAGTGCTGGTAGGGGGGGTGGCAGATGTACCTGTTGTTGGGGTGGGCACAGAGGTGTCCGCCACCACCAGGGAGCTCCCATCGGAGGAGTCGCTGTCTCTGGTGTCCCCTCCAGTCCCCGTCGTGGTGCTCCCCTCGTCCTTTGTCCCACTGGTGCCCTCACAGTCGGTGGATTCGGCCTCCAGGCCCATGTGGGATGCAGGTCCCTCCGTTGTCGGTGCCTCTGCTCCTCCGTCAGATGATGCTCAAGGACAGGGTGACAAAACAAAAAGGGGGGAGAGACAGAGGATACACTTGGTCAAGGCCAGCAACAACACTACAGTTGGCGTACACAACTCACAGGGAACAGCCCTATGCACTATTCCATGCACTACCAGTTACAATGCCAGTCACCATTCCATGGTGTACAATGCCTAACGCCATCAGCTGCAACCTGAAACAAACAGGGCCCTGACCATTAATAGATGCCCACTAACACTATTGGGGTTGGAGTGTTTCAGAGCCTGCCCAACAAGGGACCTACCCTGATATGTTTGCCCTGGCCTGGGGGCACCCACAGTCCACATCCCCACACAGGTAAAAGCTTAACGCGTGCAAAGTACTGAATCAGAATTTGTACTCACCCCCTTGTGGCTGCTGTGATGCCCTCAAGCGCCCATCCAACTCCAGATAGGCCACCGCACCACATAACGTCACAGTCGGCGTACATCGCTATTGGCTCCTGGAACCCATAGGGCCCAATGATAACCAATGCTAAGATGTTGCACGGCGGTCATCTACCGCAACTGCACACAACGCCAGCGGAATTACCTAATTTCCACTTGTCCCTCCTCACAGGTCAGGCAGCCGCCATTTCAGGGGGGCACAGGCCATGGCACCTAACTGCATCACAGCAGACTTTGGCACAGTAACTGACTCTCGGATTCACATACTGGGTCTGTAAAGGAAGAAATGCATCATTATTGCAATTGATGTGTGATTATGACCCTCTGCTCAATGTTTTCCTCCCTAGGCCTCAATCGCTGAGGATGAATATGAGATGGAGACATCCTCCTGTGTACAGATGCCTGGTAGACCTTACGACAATGCAGGACAGACACATTATAGTAACATACAGACTTGATCAGGCCACAATCCAAGAAATGTGTGCCCAATTGGAGCCAGACCTGATGTCAGCTCTCCGCCAGCCCACAGGTTTCCCCCCCTCTAGTGCAGGTCCTGTCAGTGCTCCATTTCCTGGCAAGTGGTTC
Organism: Pleurodeles waltl; assembly: GCF_031143425.1. NCBI lineage: Eukaryota > Metazoa > Chordata > Amphibia > Caudata > Salamandridae > Pleurodeles > Pleurodeles waltl. The sequence continues at coordinate 750,463,362 of NC_090436.1, read as the reverse complement.
CTTCCAAACAACAGTGGCCATGGCACCAGCAGGGATCTAACAGCCAATGTTCTCCAATGTGTTGACAGGAGTGTTGTCAGCCCTGCTTATACACATGCACAGGTACATTGTATTACTCCAGATGGAGGATCTGGCCACAGTGAAAGCTGACTTTTATGCCCTGGGACATATCCCCAACATCATTGGTGCCATAGATGGTACACATGTAGCATTTGTGTCCCCCGGAGAAATGAACAAGTCTTCAGGAATAGAAAAATATATCACTCTATGAATGTGCAAATGGTGTGTTTGGCGGACCAGTACATCTCACATGTGAATGCCAAGTATCCTGGCTCTGTGTATGACACCTTTATCTTGAGCAATAGCAGCATCCCATTTGTGATGGGTCAACTCCAGAGGCACCGGGTGTGGCTAGTAGGTGAGCCCAAGGTCCCCACCCAGTATATGTTGGTGTATGGGTATGGGGTTGTCCCTAAGGGCTAGTGTGTGTCTAACAGTTGTCCCTCGATAATTGCAGGTGACTCTGGTTACCCCAACCTCTCATGGCTACTGACCCCAGTGAGGAATGCCAGGACAAGGGCAGAGGAACGTTACAATGAGGCACATGGGCGAACAAGGAGGATAATTGAGAGGACCTTCGGCCTCCTGAAGGCCAGGTTCCGGTGCCTCCATCTGACAGGTGGATCCCTGTACTACTCACCCAAGAAGGTGTGCCAGATCATCGTTGCATGTTGCACAACCTGGCCTTGAGACGCCAGGTGCCCTTTTTGCAGGAGGATGAGCCTGGAGATGGTCTTGTAGCAACGGTGGAGCCTGTGGACAGTGAGGAAGAGGAGGCAGAGGAAGACGATGTGGGCAACAGAAGTGATATCATACAGCAGTACTTCCAGTGACACACAGGTAAGACACTATAACTTAATTTTACTTTTAAGTTTTGTGCTGGACATTGTACATGGCAGCCTGATTTCCCTATGTCTATGGCCACTTACTGTACCCTTTGGCATCTCTGTTTTCAGATCTCTGTGGCCCACTCTGGCTTCTGGTATGTTTACTGCTGCCCACTAAAGGTCATAGCAATGGATATATAACTGTTCATATGACTTGTAATGTTTTCAGAATGTTGTACTAATACATATTTCAATCATTTGACATACTCAAGATTTGTATTTGTTCCAAGTGTGTTTATTTAAGTGCTACTACGTGGAGGGGGATGTGCAATGGGCTGGGGTGATGGTGGTGGAAGGTCCAGGGTAGAGTCCAGTCTCTTGGTATCACAGGTGCATTGTCCAATGGGACATAAGAAGGGGAGTAATGGCAGTTCCAGGTGGACAGGGTAACAGAGTGGGACAGAAAGGTGACAATCAGGAGAGTCTTATTTCTTGTAGGGGTCTTGGCAATGTTCTCTGGCTTCTGTCTGGATTGCAGGGATCGTTTGCAGGGTGGTTCTCTTTCTGCAGGGGGTGGGGTGCTGGTGGCCTGTTGGTCCTGCGGCAGTCCTCCAGTCCACTAGCACCGGAGGAGGTGGAGGGCTGTTCTTCAGTGTGGCTAGTCTCAGGGGGCCGTTACTGTGCCACTGCCTCCCTCATGGTGTTGACCATGTCAGCCAGCACCCCTGCAATGGTGACCAGGATGGTGTAGATGTTTTTTAGGTCCTCCCTGATCCCCAGGTACTGTCCCTCCTGCAGCCGCTGGGTCTCCTGCAACTTGTACAGTATCTGGCCCATCGTCTCCTGGGAATGGTGGTATTTTCCCAGAATGTTGGTGAGTGCCTCCTGGAGAGTCGGTTCCCTGGGCCTGTCCTCCCCCTGTCGCACAGCAGTCCTCCCTGCTTCCCTGTGCCTATGTCCCCTGAACCGTGTGCCCACTGCCACTGAATCCAGGTCCCTGATCGTCCTGTGTTTGTGAGGTTGCCTGGGGTCCTTGTAGTGGTGGACACACTGCTGACTGACGTGTCCTGGGGACAGTGGCATGGGCCCGCTGGGTGGGTGCTGTGCTGGTGTTTCCAGAGGGGGGAGGGTCTGTGGTGGGTTGGGACTGTGGCAAGGTAACCGACTGTCCAGAGGTCCCTGATGGGCCAGGTTGGTCATCACTGTTGGCCTCCTCTGGGGGGGACTGGATGTTGCTGGCAACTTCTCTCCGGTGACGTTTTGTAGGGTTCCTGTGGGGATGAAAATGCATTGTTAATGTATCTGCATGTGCCATCTTGTGCATGGGTATGTTTCCTTGTATGGTTTTGAGTGCCCTGTCAGCTTTGCCTTGTGTGCGTGGTCATTTTGTGGGCTAGGTGATTCTCTCTAATGGGCATGCTGTGGTGATGGGTGGGTTGTGATAGTGGGGTATATGTGAGGTGGTGGAGTGATGGGGGTGAGGGTATGGGTAGGAGTTTGTGATGGCATGCAGGTAGGGAGGGGGATATAATAGTAAAGATATGACTTACCAGAGTCCAGTCCTCCTGCTATTCCTGCAAGGCCTTCAGGTTGCATTACTGCCAATACTTGCTCCTCCCACATTGTTAGTTGTGGGGGAGGAGGAGGGGGTCCATCGCCAGTCCTCTGTACCGCTACCTGGTGTCTTGCAACCACGGAACGCACCTTCCACCGTAGATCGTTCCACCTCTTCCTGATGTCATCCCTTTTTCTGGGGTGCTGTCCCACGGCGTTGACCCTGTCCACGATTCTCCGCCATAGCTCCATCTTCCTAGAAATGGACGTCTGCTTCACCTGTGATCCAAATAGCTGTGGCTCTACCCGGATTATTTTCTCCACCATGACCCTTAGCTCCTCCTCTGAAAACCTGGGGTGAAAAACAGTCAGGGTGTTCAAGATACCCCACCCCAAGACCCTGAAAAGTAGGAGTAAAGTGCACCTACTACCCCAAAAGGACACAATAGTCGTGATAGGGGGATTCTGCAAGAACCACAAACACCAGCAAAGCACTGAAGACGGATTCCTGGACCTGAGGACCTGCAAGGCAAGGGGGCCAAGTCCAAGAGTTGCAATAGTGTCCAGGGGAGGCAGGAGCCCAGGAAACCCCGGATGAAGGTGCAAAGAAGCTGCCTCCAGAGGGAAGAAACTTAGGATTCTGCAACAACGAAGAGAGCTAGGAACTTCTGGTTTGGTTGGAAAATGTCCCACAGCGTGCTGAAGGTTGCAGAAGTGTTCCCACACAGAAATACCGCAAACAAGCCTTGCTAGCTGCAAGGGTCGCGGAAGAGGTTTTTGGGTGCTGCTGGGGACCAGGAAGGACCAGGATGTCACCCCTTGGAGGAGACAGAGGGGGCGCTCAGCAACTCAGAGAGCCCCCACAGAAGCAGGCAGCACCCGCAGAAGTACCCAAACAGGCACTTCGAAGATTTGTGAACCGGAGCTGGCTCAGAGTCACAAAGTAGGATCCCACGACGCCAAAGGCCAGTGCAGAGGGTTGAGCATTGCAGGACAGAGTGCTGGGGACCCAGGCTAGGCTGTTCACAAAGGAATCCTTGGAGGAGTGCACAGGAGCCAGAGCAGCTGCAAATCACGCAGTACACAGGTTTGCAGTCTAGCGTGGGGAGGCAAGGACTTACCTCCACCAAACTTGGACTGAAGGATCACTGGACTGTGGGAGTCACTTGGATAGAGTTCCTGTGATCCAGGGACCACGCTCATCAGGATGAGAGAGTACCCAGAGGACCAGTGATGCAGTCTTTTGGTGCCTGCGTTAGCAGGGGGAAGAGTCCGTCGACCCACGGGAGATTTCTTCTTGGCTTCCAGTGCAGGGTGAAGACAGGTGACCCCCAGAGCATGCACCATCAGGAAACAGTTGAGAAAGCCGGCAGGATGAGGCGCTACAATATTGCTAGTAGTCATCTTGCTACTTTGTTGTGGTTTTGCAGGCGTCCTGGAGCAGTCAGCGGTCAATCCTTGGCAGAAGTCGAAGAGGGAAGTGCAGAGGAACTCTGGTGAGCTCTTGCATTCGTTATCTGAAGAATTCCCCAGAGGAGAGACACTAAATAGCCAGAAAAGGAGGTTTGGCTACCAAGAAAGGAGGATTGGCTACCAAGAAAGGTAAGAGCCTATCAGAGGGGGTCTCTGACGTCACCTGGTGGCACTGGCCACTCAGAGCAGTCGAGTGTGCCCCCAACACCTGTTTCCAAGATGGCAGAGGTCTGGGACACACTGGAGGAGCTCTGGGCCCCTCCCCTGGGAGGTACTGGTCAGGGGAGTGGTCACTCCCCTTTCTTGTGTCCAGTTTCGCGCCAGAGCAGGGCTGGGGGATCCCTGAACCGGTGTAGACTGGCTTATGCAGAGATGGGCACCATCTGTGCCCATCAAAGGATTTCCAGAGGCTGGGGGAGGCTACTCCTCCCCAGCCCTTCACACCTATTTCCAAAGGGAGAGGATGTAACACCCTCTCTCAGAGGAAACCCTTTGTTCTGCCTTCCTGGGCCAGGGCTGCCTGGACTCCAGGAGGGCAGAATCCTGTCTGAGGGTTGGCAGCAGCAGCAGCTGCAGTGGAAACCCTGGAAAGGCAGTTTGGCAGTACCCGGGTTCTGTGCTAGAGACCCGGGGGATCATGGAATTGTCACCCCCAATACCAGAATGGTATTGGGGGTGACAATTCCATGATCTTAGACATGGTACATGGCCATGTTCGGAGTTACCATTGTGACGCTATACATAGGTAGTGACCTATGTATAGTGCACGTGTGTAATGGTGTCCCCGCACTCACAAAGTCCGGGGAATTTGCCCTGAACGATGTGGGGGCACCTTGGCTAGTGCCAGGGTGCCCACACACTAAGTAACTTGGCACCCAACCTTCACTAAGTGAGGGTTAGACATGTAGGTGACTTATAAGTTACTTATGTGCAGTGAAAAATAGCTGTGAAATAACGTGGACGTTATTTCACTCAGGCTGCAGTGGCAGGCCTGTGTAAGAATTGTCTGAGCTCCCTATGGGTGGCAAAAGAAATGCTGCAGCCCATAGGGATCTCCTGGAACCCCAATACCCTGGGTACGTAAGTACCATATCCAAGGGATTTATATGGGTGTACCAGTGTGCCAATTAGAATTAGTAAATTTAGTCACTAGCCTGCAGTGACAAATTTAGAAAGCAGAGAGAGCATAAACACTGAGGTTTTGGTTAGCAGAGCCTCAGTGATACAGTTAGGCACCACACACGGAACACATACAGGGCACATACTATGAAGCACAGCTAGCAAGGCTTGTTTGTTGTCTTTCTGCGTGGAAACAACTCTTCATCCTCCAGCACACCATGGGACATCTTCTGACCAAAGGAGAAGTTCCTGGCACCTTCCGTTGTTGCAGAATCTTCAGCTTCTTCCACCCAGAGGCAGCCCTTTTGCACCTTCATCCGGGGTTTAGTGGGCTCCTGCCTCCCCTGGACACTTGCGTGACTCTTGGACTTGGTCCCCTTCCTTTGCAGGTCCTCAGGTCCAGGATTCCATCTTCAGTGCTTTGCAGGCAGTTGTTGTCTTTGCAGAATCCCCTATCTTGACTTTACTGTCTTTCTGGGGTAGTAGGGTAACTTTACTCCTACTTTTCAGGGTCTTGGGGTAGGGTATCTTGGACACCCTTAGTGTTTTCTTACACTCCCAGTAACTCTACACACTACACACTACACTAGGCCTGGGGTCCATTTGTGGTTCACATTCCACTTTTGGAGTATATGGTTTGTGTTGCCCCTAGGCCTATTGTCTCCTATTGCATTCTATTGTGTTCGCACTACTTTTCTAAGTGTTTTACTTACCTGATTTTGGTTTGTGTGTATATTTTGCGTATTTTACTTACCTCCTAAGGGAGTATATCCTCTGAGATACTTTTGGCATATGGTCACTAAAATAAAGTACCTTTATTTTTAGTAAGTCTGAGTATTGTGTTTCTTATGATATAGTGCTATATGATACAAGTGGTATAGTAGGAGATTTGCATGTCTCCTAGTTCAGCCTAAGCTGCTCTGCTATAGCTACCTCTATCAGCCTAAGCTGCTAGAACACTACTAATAAGGGATAACTGGACCTGGCACAAGGTGTAAGTACCATTGGTATCCCACTATAAGCCAGCTCAGCCTCCTACAGTAAGTGGGCCAGTAGGCCTCAACTCCAGTGATCCAAATAAAAAGGTGTGGTCTCAATCATCGATTCACATAACATGTGATACTGCCACCAATGCTTCATATGGTAAACCCATGAAGCTGGAAGTAGCCCATTGTAAACATAAAACTATTTAGAGTGAAGTGCGTTTCGTAATACTGAATCACAAGGCTTTAGCATGGTAATAATGAATGTTACATATGAACAAACAAGTTACTTTTGGTAACGCCTTGTCTGGTAGAGACATATTATAGTTGCATATTCCTTACCTTAGAATTTCCCCTAGGCGTCAGTCTGGGTCCAGAGATTTTTCTCAAGCTGTAATCCTGGCTTTGGGTCAGTTGTTGGCGTCATGCCAACGAGTATCACGTTTTAATGCAGAGAATAACACATCTGGAGATAGTTCTCTTTCTGCGCTACCCGACCTTTCTTTGCACCCACATAACCCACGAAGAGTTGATCATCCACCCAGTACTCTTTGGTACGAACAAGGTAGAAAGCCGACTCTTTTTTTGGGCCCAGTCGGTGGAGTCTCTCCTCTTCCTTAGAAGGATGTGGGGGCATGTAAAAAGTAGGCAAGGTGACAGATTGACCTACATGAAGGGGTGGGACCACTTGTGGTAAAATTAAATCCCTGGTACGAAGCACCACCCTGTTAGTATGGATGGAAATGAAGGGTGGCTTCAAGAAAAGGGCCTGCAGATCCCTCACCCTGTAGGCAGAAGTGATAGCCACAACAAAAGCTGTTTTTAGAGCGAGAAGCCTGAGCAGACACTTACGAAGTGGCTCGAAAGGAGCACACATCAGAAAAGTAAGACTCATGTTCAAATTCCATTGGGGCATTATGAACAGGGAAGGAGATAACATATGGGTATGACTCTTGAGGAAGCTACCAACAATAGGAGATTTAAACAAGGAGGGTTGGGGTCAGGTAACTTCAGGAAAGCAGAGATAGCAGACAGGTAACCCTTGTGAATGCCCAAAGTAGAGCCCTCCTGGGCTAGAGAAAGAATAAAGAAGAGGACCTCAGATAGAGGGGCAGACAGAGGGTCAACAGACTTGTCTGTACACCATGCCACAAATTTGTTCCAACCACTGGCACATACGGTTTTGGTGGAGGGACGTCTGGCTGCCAAGATAATGTTAGAGACTTCAGGAGGAAGGTCAAAAGCTGTCAACTGCCACCACTCAATCATCATGCAAGAAGGTAGAGGCTGGACAGGCTCAGGAGGAGAACTGCCCCCACTGTTTCTGTGACAGATGATCCTCCCAAAGGGGCAGTCTGATCAGAGGATCGATGACCATGCTCAATAGCTTGGGATACCATACTCTTTGAGCCCAGTCCAGAGCTACAAGAATTACCTGTGCCCAGTCATTGTTGATCTTCTTGAGAACTCTGAGAAGAAGTGGAATTGGCAGAAAAGAGGCCGGAGTTCCACTCGAGACGAACAGCATTGCAGAGCGGGCGCCACCTTGGAAACTCCAACATGCAAAATAGCTGACATTATGCGTTCTCTGCAGAGGCTAACCGATCTAATCAAAGCTCTCCCCACTGCTGAAAGAGACCTTGCGCAATCCTCCAGCTGGAGATGCCTTTAGTGATCAAGGCATGGACGGCTAAGTTTGTCTGCTCAGCATTCAGCGACTCCCCCAGATGTTGTACCACCAGGAAAATGCCCTGATGTTCCAGCCATGTCCAGAGGTGCAGAGCCTCTTGACAAAGAGTCTACGACCCCAACCCACCCCGCTTGTTGCAGTACAAGGCAGTGGTGTTGTCTGTGAACACCTGCAACACTTTCCCTTTGAGAGGGGGAAGGAATGATTTCAATGTTAGCCTGATCACCCTGAGCTCTAAAAGAATGATATGGAGCCCGGACTCCACCAGAGACCAAGCACGTCTGATCTCACCTCTCCAATGTGGCCACCCCATTTCAGGAGTGACCCATATGTTACTACTGTCAGATCTGGTTAGGGAATGGGGAGGGATCTGCCTCTGACCCAATTGCAGTTCAGAAGCCACCACTGCAGAGCTTGCACAGTTCCCTCCGAGATCTGGACCACGTTGGAGAGATCCCCCTAATGCTGCACCCACTGAAACTTCAGGTCCCACTGCACAGCCTGCATATGCCATCTCAAATGTGTCACCAGCAGGAGGCCATGAGGCCCAGCAGCCTCAGAGTGAGTGTCACCGAAATCCAGTATAGAAGATAGAAGATGAAAAATCCGTATCATCGTCTGGATATCCTGGACTTGCCACTCGGAAGGACAGGCCAAAAACTACACTGTGTCCAGAACAGCTCAGATGAAAGGGAGCATCTGGGAAGGAGTCAGGTGTGACTTTGGCGCATTTATAGTGAACTCCAGCGAATGCAGGTTTGCCATAGTCTTAAGGTGGGAGATGACAGTCTGGGGGTTGCTCGTCTTCAACAGCCAGTCATCGAGATAGGGGAAGAAGGAAACCCCTGGCCTGCGCAGATGAGCTGTGACCACTGCCATCACTTTGGTGAACACCCGAGGTGCACTGGTAAGGCCAAAGGGGAGCACTGTAGATTGAAAATGCTTGTGGCCTACTGTAGGAAACTGGCACATGTTGCAGTTGCCCCCCCCCCCAACTTTTGACTGGTATTGATGCTGACTTGACAGAGTGCGCTGGGAACCTCCTAACCAGGCCCCAGCACCAGTGTTCTTTCCCTAAAAATGTACAATCGTTTCCACAGTTAGCACAGCTCTGGCACACAGATAAGTCCCTTGTAAAAGCTACCAGTTGTACAAAGAGCCCTGCAGCATGTTTTATGCCACCCTAAGGGACACCTCACCAAACACATGCACACTGCCATTCCAGACTGTGTGTGTTGGCGGGGAGAAAAATGCCACTTGACATGGCATTACCCTGAGGGTGCTATGCTCACAAAGTACTGCCTGTGGCATAGGTAAGTCACCCCTCTAGCAGGCCTTACAGCCCTAAGGCAGGGTGCACTATAACACAGGTGAGGGAATATTTGCATGAGTAATATGCCCCTACAGTGTCTAAGTCCATTCTTAGACATTGTAAGTGCAGTGTGCGATTTTAAATATATGGTCTGGGAGTTTGACATTTTGAACTCCAATGCTCCATAATGGCTTCATTGAATACTAGGAAGTTTGGTATCAAACTTCTCGGCACAATAAACCCCCACTGATGCCAGTCCGGGATTTAGTAAAAAAAATGCGCACTGAGAGCATCTTAGAGATACCCCATGTATTGTACCCAATCCTCTCGAGTAGGACTCTTCCTCTAATGGAAGTTATGAGAATAAAGATTATCCCCTTGCTGGCCTACGGCCCAGAAACTTTGGTGGGCAAGTGCTCGTGCCTACTCAATAGGCTGGTCAATAAAATCTACAAGAGAGTTTATCATGTCCCACGACTGGCTTCACCTACGCAGGTACGGTTGGAATTTGGGCTTCTGGATTTGGTGGCAGTCGGTGCTGGTGCTTTTTTGAAGCTTTGTTATAAATTGTGCCAGGTCACAGACGGTCACTTGGAGGCAGTTCTGTGGCAAGAAATTAGTGAGTTGAAATCAAAGTGTACTTATTCTAATTTCTTGGTTTAATGCAAACAGCATCTAGCTGCTGATGACCTTTGGGCAAGTAACCCCTCCTACCCTCTGTTTAAACTAGACATTAAAAAGGCTCACTCAATTGTATTCCTATCATTCCTTATTGTGCCCTCCCTGTTCAACAGAAGCATGCCTGGGCAGTAATTGAATCCTTCAAGTCAGGCATGTCGACTAGTTTCATCTCTTGACCCTATGGGTTTTGGTTGAAAAAGGCCTTCATGGCCTTAAGGATGGGAGATTGGGGTTTTTAAAAACATCTGCCCCAATGTCAGCTATCTCCTGAGGACGGGACGATATGTAGAGGCTGTAGCAATGCGGATGAAACCATTGATCATGTGTTTGCCTGTGTTCTGCTAGATTCCTGCTTTGGAACACATGGAATGAACTGGGAATCCGCTCCTGTCAACAGGTTATCATTCAGTCTTTGGACCCAGGCAACCCAACATTAAATGTGTTTTTGACTAAATTCATTAAAATTTCACAATCTAAATTCAATGGCACTGCGAGCAATGAGCAGGTGTAATCAGAATCCTTTCAGTTTTTGCCATATTGCCTGTTACTGGTTAGGTTGAGGAGCTCTAATGGCATATGTTGATGTTTAGTGCAATTACTTCTTAATGCACCATGAACTTTAGAGCTGTGCCCATGCACTTTGTCTCTGTGTACTATGTGGGGTTCTGGGTTTGGTGGATTTAGTTATGTGACCCCCAGTGTTTTATTTTTATATTGCAGGATGTTTTACATTTTTAGACTGGATTGTCTTTTTTAATATGTTATGTGGTCTAATCATGGTGTGTTTTTAGCATGAATTTAGTCTCTCAGGGTATTTATTCTTGACTGTTTTTTTTCTTTTTGCTTCTTTTTTTGTATTGGATTTTATTATCTGTACAATAAATTATTAAATTCGAAATTTGAGTAGGACTGACTGGTCTGTGCTAGCCTGCCACTAGCAAACAAGTTTCTGACCCCATGGGGTGAGGCCCTTTGTGCTCTCGGAAAGCCAGAAACAAAGCTTGCTCTGGGTGGAGGTGCTTCACACCTCTCCCCTGCAGGAACTGTAACAGACTCGTGTTACAGTGCCCCAGGGCACTCCAGCTATTAAGATGCCCGCCCCGCAGACAAAGCCCCATTTTTGGCTGCAAGTTCGGCGGAAAACTTTAGAAAAACAGGGAGTGACTACTTCAGCTGGAACCACCCCCAAGGTGTCCAGAGCTGAAGTAACCCCTCTCCCTGTAGAATCTTCCATCTTGGTTTGGAGGACAGGGACCAAAACGGATAGGAATGTGCCCCGTCGCCAAAGGTAGTGGACACAAGGAGGGTGTAGCTACCCTCAGGGACAGTAGCCATCGGCAGCTGCCCTCTGTCCCTTGTAACGCCCCTAAATCTTGTATCTAGGGGCTTCCCTGAACCAGCTCACCAGATTTCTGGTGACCTGACAAGAAGCAGAAGGACTGGTTAGCTGAAAACCCCAGCAGAGAAGAAGGAAGATGACAACTGCTTTGTCCCCAGCCCTACTGGCCTGTCTCCTGCTTCAAAGAACCTGCAAAAGAACAGTGACGCATGCAACTGGACCAGTGACTTCTGCCAAACTCCAGAGGACTGCCCTGCACCCAAAAGGACAAGAACTCCTGTGGACAGCAACCCTGTCCAAGAAGAAACAGCAGCTAAGGACTCCCACCTCACTCTGAATAGGCGAGTTCTAACCACTCTGCACCCAACACCTACGGCCCCTGTCCAGGTGGCCCAACCAGCTAGAGAGGATCCCCAGGCGGTGCTGAGCTAGTGCACACCCTGGGTTGACCTCTCCACCCCTCCACTATGATGCCTGTAGAGGGAATCCCGAGGACCCCCGCCTAAGGACACACTGCATCCGCAGCCCCCAGGCCTTGGAGAACCCGACCTCCGGTGCAGCAAGTTCAACAGGCAGCCCTCCTCCCTTTCCAGCCTGCAGTCTACCCGAGATGACCCCCTGGAACTCACCTGCAGCCTCCGAGTGACTCTTAGGTACCCTCATAGACCAGCATTGGGAGCCAGACGTCCTGTTTGCACCTTGCACCTGGCTGCCCCAGTGTCGCTGAGGGTGTGTGTTTGGTGCCTACTTGTGCCCCCTTCCCCCCCAGTGCTCCTCTAACCCCCCCGGTCAGCCCTCTGAGCCTGATTCAGAGTACGCACTGTCTCCATAGAAGCCCACATTAAATGTGCCCATCTTTGACCTCTGCACCCAGCCGGCCCCGTATTGCTGGTGGTGGGTGTTTGGGATTAACTTTAACCCCGACCCGTGGACTTTCTAAAACCCAGAGACTGAAACTAAGTTTTGTATTTACCTGTAAAACTATCTAACTTTTCTTCCCCCAGGAACTGTTTCTGAAAATTACAGTGTCCATTTTAAAACAGATTATTGCCAATATTTCAAGAATTGTATTACTTATCGATTTTAAACAAAGTACTGTTGATATATAGTGTGAAATATGAATTGTTTGAGGTACTTACCTGCAACTTGAATCTTGTGGTTCTAAAAATAAATTAAGAAAATATATTTTTGCTATATAAAAACCATTGGTCTGGAGTTCTCATTGAGTGTGTGCTTCTTCTATTGTCTGTGTGTGTACAACGAATGCATTGCACTACCGTCTGATAAGCCTAACTGCTCGACCACATTACAACAAAAGAGAGCATTAGTATTATTTACTTTAACCTCTGTTAAGCCTCTGGGGAACCCCTGGACTCTATGCACACTATATCTCATTTTGATATAGTATATACAGAACCAGCTTCCTACACCTACCATGAACGCAAGTAATGTCTGTGGGCAGGCAGGACAGGAATATGAGAATATGCGTCCTGCAAGTCCAACACTACCATCTAGTCTCCTGGGTCCAGAGCAGAAAGGACCTGAGCCAGAGTGAACACTTTCAACTTCTCCTTCCTGAAGGAGGAGACTGAGGGACCGAAGGTCTAGCTGTAACCTCCTTGGTGAGAAGTGCCAGGTGATCATCCATCATCCGATCTTAGGACGGTGGCTCGAATGGTAGGGCGTAGCCCCATCCAGACTATGTGCAAAATCCACCTGTTTGAAGTGATGGATTGCCAGCGGGGCAGGTGATGGCAAATCCTGTCTCCAACTGGTCCCTGATGGGAACTGTCAAACTAGGAAGAATTGGAGGCTGCAGAGGGAGGGGTGGTGGACTAGGCAGACTGCTAGCCACCTGATCCATGAGGACATTGGATCCCACATCCCCAGCCACACAGAGGCTAGGGGCAACATGGTGGGCATGGTGGTTTGGGGGAAAGGGACATTGGTGGGTGCCCTTTCCGTAGCCAATAAAGGGGCAAAAATCAGACTGAGGGGGGTAAGGTGCATCTGCGAGGCCTTAGGGCCTGGCCATAGTCCAAGGACACCTTAAAGCAATCAAGAGCAGAGTCTGCTTTGTCTCCGAAGAGACGGCTGCCATCAAAGGGCACGTCCATAAAGGGCATGACCATAAAAGTGGATTGGACATCCCCCGAAAAGCCAGACGTCTTCAACCAAGTGTGGCACTTCAAGGCCACTGTTGATGCAACAGATCTTCCCAAAGAGGAGGCTAGCGATATGTTGGCAGAACTAATAAAATATAGACAATTAAGACAATATGTACTATAGCCGTGAGGCACTAAAGACACAACTACCACTCGGACACCTACCCAAAATAAGCAACTGCCATTAGGCCAGAGACTATAAATGTAGTAATGGAGCATTACCAGAGTAAATGAAGTTGAATTCTGTTTTTGATTACCTAGGAAGGCCTATTACCTAGAAGAAAAGTCACTTACTGTTGGTTAATATTTTTCTGGTGAATACTCCATCCACAGATTCCTCACCTTCTAAATATCACTAGGAGCTTAATTGGATCCAGAAAAAAAAACTTGCAATAACTCCTCTGCACCAGTTGGTGGTGCTGGGTACATCTCATAGCCAGATTGGAAACTGGTGTGGCATCATGGACCCATATAGCTCCACCCAGGCACTGAGGTCAGTTCCTCATCTATTTTTGTCAGAGACCTTTGAAGCGGAGACAAGAATGTTATCAGATCAGTGTGGTTGTGTGGAAACTGGAGGGTATTCAAGTGAGTGTCAAAGAGGTTACTCCACAGGATGAAGATGTCTTTCACCACCTTTGGTTGGAGGCATCACTCATGGTCAGCAAGATGATGTCAACTCAGGATGTCAGCTCTGATGTTCGGAGACCCTGACAGATGGTTACCGGAAACCGGAAAAGAAAATGAGTTACATGCTTCCTTGAATGCTGACATACAGTATCGTAGTTGGGATATCTGCCACATCATAGCTCAACTGCCTTGGATCTTCTGGGGAGGAGGGAAAGCTCACAATTAAATTAGGACCAGTACTGCTCCTATGAGCAGCTCTGCAAGTATGCTGTGGTGTTTACGTGGTGCGACACCAGCAGCAGCAAGCCTGCCTTGAGCAGCCAATCATAAAGGTATAGGTACATTGGGATCGCCAACCTTAACATATATCTGGCAACCACCATCGCCACCTTGGCAAGGACCTGAGGTGCTGATGTCAGTTCAAACTGAGTGCTGTGAACTCTCAGTGGATGGAACCCAACAGAATTTGCTTTATGTTGTTTTTTTAAGGGGGAACATAAGCAGTTTTCCTGATGTTTTTGGGGAGGAAAAGGGTTGCCGGGCCTGTCTAAACATAGGCTTGCTACTGTCTCTTTATTGCCTAAGAAATTGATTAGGCTATTGGCTGGACTGTGGGGCTAGCCCTGATGAAAAGGAAGCCTCTGGAATAGTCTTCAGGTACTGCCTATGAAAGTCATGGGCTAGAGAGGCCTCGGCCAAAGATTGGGCAGTTGCTCTTTTGGGGCTTTAAACAGTCCTTGAAAGGGAATTACAATTAGGATAGCTTGGACATTGCATGAAAAGTCAAGTATGTCTACATAGTGCACTAAAGGACCCCATGATCCTGAGCCCAAAAACGTGTGCAAGCCTGACCTAAAGTTCTGAAGGGAGGCATCTTGGTTGTCCCCGCACACATCTGCAAAGTTGCCCTTCGGATGTTCAGGCAGGCTTGGAAGCAGCAGGGTGCCACTTCCCACAGCACATGTATTCCTGACAAAGAACCATGTGCCATTTATATATCTCAGGGCCAGGCTTCTGACTGAAAATGTCTTTGTCCATTGCTTCTAGCTTTTTTGACTCACTATCGGGCATGCAGTGGGAAAGTATCCTGGATTTAGCGTGAGAAGATGGTGTCTGGCCTAAAGCACCAGCCAGTCTGCCTGTTTACTGCCAGGACATACATAGAAGTGTGCCATGCTGCATTGACAGGCTCCATGAGAGCATCACTAAAAGGAAGGAGTTGTTCATTTGCCAACAAACTAATTCAAGAATCTCAGCTAAAATGATTGATTTGGTTTCCATAGCTGGAGGTGGCAGTTCCAGCACCTCTGCCTCCTTCCTAAAGACTGAATTGAAAGAAGCAATCTCTGAGTGTGATGGTCTCA
Organism: Pleurodeles waltl; assembly: GCF_031143425.1. Taxonomy (NCBI): domain Eukaryota; kingdom Metazoa; phylum Chordata; class Amphibia; order Caudata; family Salamandridae; genus Pleurodeles; species Pleurodeles waltl. Next base: position 750,448,165 of record NC_090436.1, on the reverse strand, counting down.
AAGAAAATTCCATAACCATGTCCAGTGATGTGGAATTGGCTGCCTTGCTGCTATCCTCCTCATGAGGAACTATCTGAGGAATTTGGAACAGATCAAATTCTGATCTGAACAGATTGTCCATTGTCAGTTAGTATTCTTCACGCTGTGCAGGGCCAGGCTAGATACTTTGTCTGTACCTGGCTCTTCTGGTGCCTTCTGAACTCAATTAGAACTGATTGAGACTGAAAAGACTAGTGCAGAGTAGGAACCGGAGGTGATGGCAGAGGTAGGGTAAGGACTACCGGTATTAGCT